>NC_136057.1:19756458-20275878 GCF_964261635.1 Lissotriton helveticus
TGTTCCCCGTGCTGGAAGGCAAACACCTTCCAACAAGGAGCCATCACCAATAAACCTTCCCAAGCCGCTCTAGACCCATCGAAGCCCAGGACACCCCTACCCCCTGCAGGAGGAATCCTCCAGCGTGGCCTGGGGAGGGCTCTGGGGGTGCCATGACTGTCCAGCAGGAGAGACACGAGTGTGCACTAATGCGCCTCCTGGGTTTAGAGTGGTTTTCTCAGCGCTACAAACAGCAAAGGAGAAAATATGGAGCACACGCCCCATGCTGCAGTGCGACCTCTGACGTTTCTAAAGGAGAAAATTGAGAAGTGTGACTGGCTAAGAAGAAAGCCTCTTGGCCTGTGCAGTGGAATCTAGAGCTGGGGCCTGTGTGTAAAAGTCCATTCACTTCCTGAATTGGACAGTGTCATTCACAGCCGAGTGGCACAGTAGGTTTCAGAATTATTTAAAGGCCACATTGTAAATATATGACCTCAAATCCCACTCCCCCACCTCAGTTATTATCTTGTGAGGCCCCGCCCCCTCGACAGACATCTCACTCAAAGAGAGTCTCACACCCTGTCAATCAATCCGCATTTGTATAGCGCAGCACTGTCCCCCCTAAGGGTACCTGGGCGCTAAGGGTGCCTGGCCTCAGGTCTTAAGCTTCTCTCTGAAGCACGCCGGGGGGCGCTGCTTGAAGATGGAGGGGTAGTTCATTCCTGGTCTTGGCGGTGATGGAGGAGATGGAGCGACCCCTGTTGCGTCTACGACGGATGCGCGGGGGTATCTTGGGGTAGATGGAAGTTCAGTTGATGGTCGATGTAGGCCTGTCCTGAATTCGGATAAATCTTTGTACACATGCGTGAAGACCTTGAATGGGCATCTCTTCTGGATGTGGAGCCCGTGGAGGTTCCTGAGGTGGGGGTGATGGGGTCCACTTGGGGAGGTGGAGGTTGAATCTGGCTGCAGCGTTCTGTATGGTCTGGAGACTTCTGAGGAGCTGGTTGAAGATGCCAGCCATGAGAGCCTGCGTGACGGTCTTTCTGGTGTTGAGTTGGATCCAACCGAAGATTCTGTGAAGCGTGCGGAAGGTGTAGAAGCAGGAGGAGGCGGCTGCATTGACTGTAGTAGCAAAACACACAAGATGATGGATGGAATGTTGCACAATGGCAAAACATTCACCCCCAGTCGCAGATCTGGGTTTAATCCATCGTTATTTTGCCAAGCCACCCCAGTTCAGACATGGCCATATGCAAATCAGTCTTGACCCTGTGCCTCATGGGAACAGTCCAGCCCAAACTGCCAAGCCATGTCTTCCCTGGACCGGAATCAAGCATCCTAGGACCGGTTACTGGCTATCAGCCGTCATCAGCCAGGATAGCTTGACTCCAGTGGCGTAGTGAGCACGGGACCCACGTCTGGGCAAACCCTTCCCACATAGGGTGAACAGCAAAACACACAAGATGATGGACGGAATGTTGCACAATGGCAAAACATTCTGTATGGTCTGGAGTCTTCTGAGGAGCTGGTTGAAGATGCCGGCATAGCGAGCATTGCCGTAGTCGGAGTGGCTGGCCATGAGAGCCTGCGTGACGGTCTTTTTGGTGTTGAGTGGGATCCAACCGAAGATTCTGTAAAGCGTGCGGAAGGTGTGGAAGCAGGAGGACGCGGCGGCATTGACTGTAGTGGCAGGCAAGAGAAGTCCGGGAGCTGGTGGCCTGTGTGACGTCTGCCAGATCTGAGTCCACAGCCCCAACAGGATGGGATTGTTAATGTTGCATCCTTGACTGAGAAGGTTCTCGTTGCCTGTACGCCAGTCTCCCGGAGTGGTTTCTAAATGTTTTGCACTGGTGGGCAAACTGTTTTCAAGAGCACTAAGGAACGCACTGTAACGCTACTGTCTTAAACCGCTTCTCTCCAAAGAGGAGGCTCCCATCGCCATACCAGTTGTGAAGGTTGTCCCTCACTGGACCTCTTCCAGGCATGTCTCTGGAGGACAGCGCTGGTTCTGACCACCACGCTAATGCCGGCCATATTATCCAGATGCGCTCCAATCCAATAACATGCCTTGACCTTCCTATCATTTCAGCAAAGAGACCCGAAGGTCCTCGGGGACTATTGGAACAATCTTGCCGGCCATGTCCCCAAGGGCATGTGTGTGGCAACCAGACAGACAGCATTCATGGATCGCAGCGCCAAGCGGGCAGAGTAAAACAGATGTTTGCCAAAGGCAGCAGTTTGTTTGGATTCTCTGTCTGGCTTGAGTGAGGATTCATCCTGCTGGTGTAGGGCTGTACAATAAGACCCAAGAGTAGGGGGCTGGAAGAGAAAGTCCAGATCATACGGCTCCGATCTATGCAGCCGGGCTACCTACATGCTAAAAGGCCGGGACAACATGGCTTCAACTAAGGAGCCATGAAGGAATCTGGGAGAATGTGGTTTATTCGTTGATGTGGATTGGTGTCCACCACAAGCAATAAAGTCACTATCGTGATAGGTCGAGCCAGAAGTTTCAGTAATTTAAACCTGAGCACAACCCCTGGTAGCTGTGGCACAGAGCAGACAGGCCCAAGCTAGAAAGGACCGCGGGGAAAGCACTTAGGGGCACATGCATCAATATTGCTTTTTGCGATTCCTTATTAGCGAAAAATTAGGAATCGCAATTAAGGAATCGCAAAATGCAATGCATCAGGAAATCGCTAAAAAAATTGCGATTTCTTAATATTCCTTAATTGCGAGTCGCAAATTGCGAGTCGCAATTAAGGAATACCTCCCCCATTCATTCCTATGGGCATAGAGGCCCATAGGAATGAATGGGAAGACATTCTCAATTTGCGATTAGCAATTAGCGAATCGCCAATTGAGAATGTGATTTCAAGGGTGCAAAGGTGTCATAAGGACACCCTGATGCACCCCTGAAATCAATCTGTGCCTATTGGTTGTGCCCACACATGCTCTAAGGGCATGTGTGTGCACAACATGAAACTTTGAAAAATGCACAAAAGTGCATTTTTCAGTTTTCGCAAATTACCAAGAGGATCAACCTCATGGTAATTTGCTCCCCCTAATTGCGAAATCGCAATTTTTTAAAGTTTCCTGCATTGCATTTAAGGAATCGAAAAATGCGATTCCTTAAATGCAATCGCAATTTGAGAATTCGCAAATATTTGCGAATTCTCAAATTGCGAGCAGGGCCGGACTGGGAAAGGAAGCCGGCCCTGGCAAAGTTCTCGGCCGCCCCCCCCCCTCCCCTCGGCGAGGGGGGGGGGACCTAGCTCTTTGCCGGGGCCGCTTTTCGGCCGATTTTGTTACAGGGCCGATTTTATGCTGCAAAAACGGCCCTGTAACAAAAACGCCCAAAACCGGCCCCCACCCTTGCGGCCCACCGGGGGATTACCCGGTGCCCGCAACGGCCAGTACGGGCCTGATTGCGAGGGCCTTCACCCTTCATGCATTCCAAAAGCAGATTTTGCGATCGCAAATGGCCGATTTTTGCGATTTGCAACGTTTGCGATCGCAAAATCCTTAGATGCATGTGCCTGTTAGAGTCAAAGGGGTCTCAGGCAGAGGGCATAACAAAGTCAGTCAAGTTTCAGCCGCCCCTGGTCAGCTGGGATTCTTCACAGTAATGTCCTCTTCAGCTTTGTAGGTTCCTGCTTTATGATCCCTGGCGAGCCTACACTAGCTCAAGGGTCAGGATGACTTCTGGGCACTTTCTAGCCAATGGGGTAAACGTTCCTGGGAGCAACCCTAGTCCCTTTTTCAGTATTTTCTGTTTTCCTTACTACAAACAGGCCCAAAATGCCATGCGCAAGCCATTTTCAGATAAAGCGAAAGACTTCGCCCACGCTAAACTTGCACTCTGAGGCTTTGGGGTGCTTGTGGGTTGTGTGATATTTATTTTAAATACCATGCACCCTACCTTGTGGGAAGCAACGTTTACACTGGCATACTTAATATTTGTAAAGTGGGTTTTTCCCTGTTAAAAAATTTGATTCAGCAGGACGCACTGCAGGGTTGCACTGCAGCAGTCAGAATACTTTTAGCACACTAGACGTTGGCACAATAAGCGCTGCAATCCACAGGTGACAGTTAACTTGTCGTGCCATGGGTATAATTCTACGCCATATTTTATGGCATTATTATAGAAATGTTAAATACGTCCCTCATGGATCAGCCTATTGCTACAGTTTTTTAGAGGTCAGAGCACATACACAGGGCACTGAACAGAGGTGCCCAAATATGCACATTCTAAAACCAGCAACAGAATCCAGATAAAAATGGGGTGACCGCGCAAAAAGGTGCATTTTCTCACAATATCCTTGAGTATGCATGAGCGGATCATTAAATGGAAGTAAGGACTCGGCTGGTCCCAGCCAATGCTGCAGGTTTTCTGTCATAATATTTCTTTTAGTCTCAGTGGAGGCAGCTGTCATTCTATTACCTTGGCTGCCCTCCAAGCCACCACTGCAAAAAATGGACTTTTGTCCATTTGTGACCCATCTGGCGCCTCAAACCCTGTCTCAGGGGGAAGTATCAAGTTCACTGGTATTTTGTAAATCAAGGTCGAAGGCACCATCAGTGTCATCAGAGAAGCCAGCCATCCTATGGTTGCACCCCACTCTGGCCCCGGTTAAGAGGCAAAGCCATGAATATAATAGAGTCTTTGTTGCAGCTGCAAAGCAGTAGAGGTACAGGACTAGGGCCAGGGCGCATGACAATGGAGGGCAAGAGCCCTAAGCATGTCTCAAAGAGCGTCAACGATCACGCTCGGACCGGCGTAGATTCTGGATCTGTCTTCAATGTCATCTCTGAACCGTTCGGCGGCACCAGCACCGTCATCGGGCGTTGAGAACCGGTGGGAATCATTGGACCAGAGTGGACGTCTGAACAGGAGTCGCTATTGGCCCCATAGTGAGTCCCGAAGGATAGACAGTTCTTATGATGAACTCTCCAGACTGATCCGTCACCCAGGGAGAGCCTTGAAGAAGTATCAAGTGGTAAAGACGCTAACCGTGTAGGGTGGCTTCAGCTTCAGCTTCCAATGTCCAGCTGTCCTAACTGGAACCTTCATCTCCATATACTCCTAGCTGACATGCGCACTTCTAGAAGGCGGATAACAATAGTCATGGAAGATGGCCGCCTGAGGAGGAGCCGCTTTACAGAGCTCCAGGTCTAGGGATCACCTTTTGGTGGAAATCCCCAGATAGACTGCCTCACCGTCCCCCCCCTGCCACCCCCCGGGACTGGATATCAACATACATCCGAACTTACCAAATAGTTTGGACTCACGGGGAAAACTCACCGTGTTTTTTCTTCCTCCACCGAACTCCTGGGATGAGACGACGATCTACGTGGTGCCCGAGGACCCCCACTGCAGCCGCTACCACCGGGAGCGATCTCGCACATGACGCCGCAGAGCTGGCTCCTCTCACCAAACTGCAGCTCCCATCGCTCGATGCCGGAGGAGCCCACAGTCCAGTCCTGATCGGCTGTTCAGCTCCGGGCTGTCTCTCGCTGCGGTCTGCGCCCATGACGGTGCGGGGCTGACCCCCCCCCCCCACTCCGGACTGCTTTCATTTCCCGAGGCTGGAGGATCCCGCGGTCCGTCCCGATCATCTCTGCCTCGCCCCCCCTTTCGCGCTGCACAGGCTGCTCAGAGCCTGAGATGGTCTCTGGCGGTGCCTCCCGGACATCGGAGCTCCCTGTGTTTCCCACTCGGGAGTTGCTGGCTCTCTGCTCCCGTGTCGAGGAGCTTGGTTCTTTGGAGCTCTGGTCCTAATTTGGCTCCTTCGACGATGCCCGGAGCTTGCTTTGATCTGCCGCTGCCGATTTGGAGAGATTGCACGCGGCGGCCTGAGGAGGCACCTTGAGGAGGTGACTGTTGTTCACTGGGCGCCGAACCCCCTGCTGTTGCGCCTCCATCCCAGTCGAGCCTGTGCGCCTGTTGCTTTGGTCCGAAACGCTGCTTTTCTGAGGCTTTGCACTGTGTGCAATCTGTGCCAAGCGCCGCATACCCCTCTCTCCAACCCTATACCGCGAGATGAGTAGGCATCGGTAAGTCTGCGGGATCTCAGCGACAGGAGCTCCAGGATAGTTGCAGTTCGCTCCCATATTTACCTTTAAACTGAATCCCGAACTAGAAGCTTATGATCCCACACCCCACTTCCCAGAAATATTTGGTCATAATTCGATTTTTGCACTATTTTTTACTCTTACTTTTTTTCCCCTCCCTCATGACAATCTAATCTAATTGGAACTCATTTTGTCTTGTTTACTCTCGGGCAATCTACATTGTTAACTAAGACTCCATTTTGTCACTCCCCCCTGCCCATCGGAGTTATAGACACTGTGAAAGGACTAACATCACCTACACGAATTCAGCAGCCATCTTGAAAGTAGCCCTGACACCACTTTTTTATCACTAAATCCTTCGTCCCACAACCCTTAACACTCTCTACCTTATTACCTTGTGCACTTTACAAATTTATGTTCAGATTATTATTGCACTGCTGTTCACTTTGGGTACTTTATTAATTTAGATTGATACTACTATGTTTAAATCTATTATTTTCATTGTCGTTCCCCCTCAAACCTACACTGCATATCTCTCTTCGCCTCTAACCCTATAATTGTTATTACTGCTCATTATCACGTGTCCTTACTCCATTTAAATATTGTACCTTGATCATGTTCTCTTAATTTATATGTCACTCCTTTTCAATCTAAATTCTCTATATTAAGCGACTGCATCTTGATATGTCCCTCTCTCCCACATACTTTTTTTTTTTTTTTTTTAGCATGCATTACCCCCGCTATCCATAATTATAACTCCCTCTTTCCACTTACTTCCCTTTCTCTTCTTTCCCTCTTCTATTCCACCTTTTAACCATTTCTTCTTCCTACTCAATTACACCACGTATTTCCATTTCCCTACCTTTACCACCTCCCTCTATTTTTATCGCCCATCCCACTGACTCTCCTTTTGAACCACCCTACTACCTATACCCCTTCCATAATATTTTCTTCCTCATTCTCTACTTCCCCCTATTCTCCAGCCCCCTCCGGGCTAACAGCTTTTTGTTCTCACTCAGTTTACAATGTTTTTATATTTGCACTACCTTTTATACCGTTACGATTATGCTTTTTTACTGTGACGCTTTCCATCTTATTTCTTTTTTATCCAGGAATGTTCGTTATGCTATATCCCCTTTCTGTTATACACCCTGTTATACTGTTTTTTTATTCTCCTCTGCTTAGTCCACCCCACTGCCGATCATTGCAATATGTCTCACGATACTCTACTGAACGCTCTCAATGTTTAAACCTGTAACACCCAATAACCCTACCTACTGCTCCCTTGGTGACTGACCCCCCACGCAGCCGAGTCAGGCACTGAAGCGGGTTGAGGACAGCCGCCGTGACCCCCCCCCCGGGCAACGCCCACTGAGTTAGGCCACCCCCCCCCACCGCCTACGACATTTAAGAATGTGCTGCTTCCGGAGGCGCAGCGGACGGGCGCAGCGGGCACGCCGGCGGTGCGCCGAAGACGCGCCAAAGGCAAGCCCATCCGCGCCCGCCCGCGACCTGACAGGACCAGGGGCCACGCCCCCTGCCCCTCACCCCACCCAGGTCAGGACCTACAGCTCGGCTGCCATAAAAAAGATTAGGCCCTCTACCATGGCGCAATGCCCGCTCTCCTTCCTCCCAGTCGAACTTCCAATCCAATGCCCTGGCTGCAAACACTCCTTTGACACCATTGAGACGCCTGCCACGTCCCAGGAATACCAGATGTACCTGTTAAACTGTCGATCCCTTCCTCGGCACAGCACACAAATATGTCTTTTACTAGAAAATTACAACCCAGACGTTATCTTTCTGACCGAGACATGGCTCATGTCTCATTCAGAGCCAGACATAGTCTCAGCCCTACCCCCCGGGTTCCAAATCCACAGACTAGACCGGACCAAGGGAAGAGGCGGAGGCCTGGCTATCATCCTAAAAGATAAGTTTGGTTGCCGCACTACTACTGAAGCTATTCCTGAGTGCGAGAGCCTAGCATTCAGCATAGACTTCACAGCGAACAGCTCCTTCTCTGGCACCCTGATATATCGCCCCCCAGACCCAGGAAAGCTGTTCCACAGATCTCTCCCAGATATCATCGCTAATCGACTTCTAACCTCGGCCAACTATACGGTTCTAGGAGACCTCAACTTACATTTTAACTCCCCTACAGACCTTGCTGCCAGGGAACTAACAGAGGACCTAGCAGCCTTACAACTGATCCAGTTGGTGAGATCCCCCACCCATGAAAAGGGGAACTTACTTGACCCAATTTTTAGCAACTGCTCCAAGTTAATGGTCGGACAACCTATCTGCCTCCCATGGTCAGACCACTTTCCTGTCCCACTCACCTGGTCTACCACCAAGCCTCCTTCACTGACCCCCCATCCCATTACCAAGAGAAACTGGAAAAAACTTCTCATAGAGCCATGGACAACTAACCTTGAATGCTCTCGCCCACCTCCCTGCACAAACCCCAACCAAGCAAATAACAACTATGAGGGTTGGACCAGGGAATCACTGGACACGATCCTTCCTCTACGGAAATCCATTCCCAAGAGGTCACACAAATCTGCTCCTTGGTTCTCAGATTCCCTGAGAGACCTAAAACGCCTCTGCAGGAAAAAAGAGAGAGCCTGGCGACTAGACTTTCTCCCAGAAAAAAAAACCCAATACAAAGAGGCTATTAAGGCCTACAGAAATGGGGTTAGGGCGGCCCAGGCCTCCTACTTCGCAGACCAAATAATGGCAGCAAAATCAAAACCCAAGGAAATTTTCCACCTGGTCAAAAAATGCATTACCGTCAACACTGCCCCCCCAGCCCCGAAAACGCTAGAACAATGCAATGAACTTGCAGACTTCTTCCATAACAAAGTCACTCAGATCTATTCCGCCTTCCCTACAGCTGCCAACAACTCAATAACACCCAATCAGACCTCTCCGACTAATTCCCCCTCCCCAGGACAGCCAACGCTGGACCACTTCCCCCCACTAAACCTGGAGACATTGCAACAACTGGCACGCCAAGTTAAATCTGGCTCTCCCCTTGACCCTGCCCCACCAGAAATATTGCTCCAAGCAAGCCAAGCCATTCTTCCCGTGGTGCTAGAGCTCCTTAACTCATCCATATCCTCCTGCACAGTACCCAATGGATGGAAGAGAGCTATGGTACGGGCTCTGCTGAAAAAGCCCACCCTCAACCCAGAAGATCACTCCAGCTACCGCCCAATCTCACTACTTCCCTGGGTAAGCAAGGTACTGGAGAAGTACATAAATACCCAACTGACACAGTTTCTGGAAAGCCATGCACTCCTTGACCCATCCCAGACAGGATTCAGACCCAAACACGGTACTGAAACCGCCTTGCTGACAGTCACCGAAGAGTCCCGAAGGATACTAGACCAGGGAGGATCAGTGGCAGTGATCCTCCTTGATCTAAGCGCAGCCTTCGACACGGTCAGCCATGCCACCTTGCTGAACCGTCTGCGCAACATCGGTGTCGGAGGCGATGCTCTAAGATGGCTTGATTCATTCTTGCACAATAGATCCTTCCAGATCTTTGACGGGGACACAATATCAGCCAGAAAACCCCTAGACTGTGGAGTACCACAGGGCTCCTCTCTGAGCCCTGCGCTCTTGAATGTCTATATGCAACCACTGGCTGGGCTCGTCGAACCTTCGGGTATAAAAATTGTATCATATGCTGACGATACCCAGCTAGTGGTTTCAATGACTCAGGAAGGCGCCGGTCACACCTCAGGAAGTCTGATGAACTGCCTAGAGGACATTAAAAAGTGGATGACATGCTCCTCTTTGAAACTTAATGGAGACAAAACCGAGCTCATGCTCTTAGGTCCCGCATCACCCACGTCACTTCCCTCCATGTGGCCTGGGTGTCTGGGCACCCCTCCCACTCCCAAAGAAAGTGTAAAAAGCTTAGGAGTATGGCTGGACAAAAACCTCTCCTTCTCCACCCAGGCTACAAAACTATCCGCCATCTGTTTTAGCTTACTCAGAACTCTAAGGAAAGTCCTCCCCCTCCTCCCAATGGAAGCCAAACAAGTGGCAGTTCAGGGCCTGATTCAGTCCCGGCTGGATTCAAACAACGCCCTGTATGTGGGTGCCCCTGAGACGTCCATGCGAAAGCTACAGGTGGTCTAGAACTGCGCAGCCCGCGCCCTGCTACAGATTCCAAGGACACAGTCTGCTAAACCCGCACTGAGCAGCCTACACTGGCTCCCAGTGAGACAGAGAGTGGCTTTCAAGGCACTATGTATTGCCCACCGAGCTTTCTGGAAGTCAGGTCCAGCGATCATTAACAAACTGGTCACTCAATACCACCCTAATAGACCCCTTCGGTCCACGGAGGCCTTTCTGGCCGTAGTCCCAAGAGTACGGAGAGCCAGGACCGGAGGAAGGATGTTTTCCTTAAAGGCCGCTAAAATGTGGAACTCACTCCCACTACAAATCCGGTCCAACCCTAACCTACTCTCATTCCGCAAACAATTGAAAACCTTTCTGTTTGCCAGGCCCACTTAAATCTCAGTCTCCGCCACCCTCAGCTCGGCTATCCATGCTCTAGCGCTTGGACGCCCATTTGGGCAGCAATCGCGCTTTACAAATCACAATACAATACAATACAATACAATAACACTTACAGTTTCTTCATGCATTAATTAGAACAATAGAGCCAGGGATGGACTTGCCAGCCTTAACCCATCTGGAGGAGTTTGTGGAGCCATGGGCCCCAAAGGTGCACCAGAGAAAGCTGGCAAATGTTCAGCATGGCTTCTTTGAAGATCTCGATCTGTTGCGGGGTCGATAATAGCCCAGAAGACTCGGTGCATCGGAAGCATCTAAGGACGCGACTCTGCAGCAGGTGACTTCAATGGAGTGAGACTGACACCTCAACCCCTTTGCGCCTTCTCTTTGGACTCCAAACGTTGGGATGTGGCTGAATCCAACTTCTCATTTTTTATGCTTACGATTTGACTTGGACTTTGACTTACCAGGTGAAGGCGAGCCGAAGTGGACCGGTCGCAGGAATGTCCCCGGAACTGAGACCAGATCTGCAGCTTGGAGTGGAACCAGGATCCGCGCGAGGGCCATGACTTCTTCCTGTGTTCAGTGACATACATCACTTCGAGGTCTCAAATAGCCTTTGGGTGCATTAGGACACACGACGTGGTTGTATGACTATACAACTACCTCTTAAACAACGAATGCCTCAACCACGAAGGCTAAAACACTACCAAGGCCAAACCACTACTTTCTGTACAACGAATGCCTAAACCACGAAAATTAATCTTTTTTCATATTTCCTGAATTTACCACTACGTTTTTAAAATTGCATGTTTGATTCATGGTTAACTTAAACATTTTTATTTCAATAATCTTTAAATTTTAAAAATTTTAAATCTTTTTTTACATGTGCTGTTTGAACATGCTTGCCCCCACCAATTGATTGTTCTCTAGCACGGCCAGCAATTATAAGCATACTACAGACGTTTCCCTCATAAAAACCAATTACGATTATTAGTCATGTGGTCGAGAGACTCGCACCCAATTATGTTATGTCAGGTGTGTTTTCAAACTTGTTTAAGACTTTAAACATCAGATCCAGGGGACGCTATATAATAATAGTTAATTAAGGAAACTCCTGATTGAACTTCGGTGGGTAAATGTATTTTTAGATGCAACAGAAAACATGTTTTCTTTTGATGAACTACTTTAAAAAATATATTTTTATAACTCCAACGGCCGTTTCACAAACAGGTCTCTTAGAATTTTTTTTTTTTTTAAATCGATTGCACTACAGAGTTTTTTTTTTTAATAAATAATTCACTTAAATTAAACATAGAAAAAAATGCACATCCACCATTTTGTAACTTTTTCAACTTTTACAAGCAGAGATAAGTTGCATCGTGCACTGTTCTTGAGCACATCACTTTAAAACAAACCAACACTGCCATCAATTGGCGCCTTGATAACTGCGGGTTATTGTTATGCGCAATATAAATTTTTATCAAATCAAATCTAACACGCCAAATTAAAACAAACTAATATTTCTACATCTTAATTAAAATCCTGAAATGTACAAATGAATATTACACATTCCTAAATTATTCAAAATATGTGTCGTGGTTCGGGTGGTCGTTTTTAGTGTACAGTAGTTGTTAATGAGTTCGTGGTTCTGGTAAAGGTCGTGGTTAAGGCTTCGTTGTTTAATACACTCGTTGTTAAGGATTCGTTGTTCAGGCTGTTTCCCACGTGTCACATGACTAGGAGTCACATCCTGAACTCAGGCTCCAGAGACAAGCTTTGTGCAGATCAGTGACCGACACCTGTTTCCTGTAGCCATGGCTTGGCTTGAAACCTATCATTTTCAGTAGAGACGTCATTCCTTAGTGCATTGTAGAAAAGATTGGAGGCAAAAAGGTTAGAAAGTTGGGAGAAGAAAGATTTGAATTGACATCTACATGCAAAGATGGCCCTTGACTGGAGCACAAGATAAGTCAACTGACCTGCAGGTACCTTGACAGCTGTGAGAAAGACTGGAGTGCAGGCGGGGGCGTCATTAGTGATGGGCACATTATACATGTACATGTACAGGAATTTATATAGCGCAAATCACCGAGCGGTTTCTGAGCGCTTGCTTAGGGAACCCGTCCTGGTATTCCCCTGTGAGAAAACCCCGGCAGGGTATTCGCAAGGTGAAAGCCAGGCATCCCGCCGCGAGGGGCCGTTGTGGAGATTAAGCAAGCTATTGCCCAGAGTCGCAAAGTGTGAACCCGTGAATCGAGTAGGCACCGGAGCGAGAATTGTCAAGTCCATGGACATTTTTTAGGACTCAAGACCCCGCAGAGCCGGGAATTGAACCCTGGTCCCGGGCTGACCTCTGCTTCCAAGTCTGCCTCCTCTAACCAGTGAGCCAGACTTCTCCACTGCATTGAGCTGCAGTGACAGAATCTCTTCAGAACCTCTGCCTCAGGGATCTAGCAGGCACCCCTAGAGAGTGCACCACTACAGGTGTAACAGTGTTCAGAGCCCAGGCCAGTAACATCTGGATGTCCCAGACCTGCGAAAAAGAAATAATCTACCCAACATCTGACTCTCTTGTCTGCTGTTCTACACATCACCAACTTTCTGACTGCTGACCACCCCCTCTCTACTCTTATTAACCTCTCTTGGCGTTTAACGCAGTCGACCCTCGCCACACTCGCCACTCTTGCGCCTCTAGACATCACCAGCAGTGACTGCGTTAGTCCTCGTCCCATCATTGCACCCAGTTTATGTCTGTGTCCTGGTGCTCTCATGATCTCTGACCACACCCCTATCAGAAGGTGTCCCTGGCGGTTCAGTCCTGGGTACCATCCTCCTCTCTCTCTACACATGAGCATCTCTGACGTCATCAGATGTCACTTCTGTGCTATGTACTCATGTGATCTCATTCCAATTCTCCCCCTTCTCCCTCTGACTGGGAATCTCTGACTGACCTTCAGTCATCAAGCAGTGAATGCCCCTTCTCTGGAGTTAAATACCTCAGCCTCTTGCTCTCTACCTCTGTTGGTCTCGGATGTATGTCATCACAATGCATGCTTTTACTACGCATGCCTTTACAACGCAGGTTTTACAACGCAAGTCGTTACAACGACTTGCGTTGGGGAGCGCTGGATAGTGGAATAGTTTAATTTACTATTCCAACTCCAGTCCCCGTGGATAGTAGGGAAGGTTTTCGATAGTAAATTAAATTATTCCCTATCCTACAGTGCCCTCCAGCGCAAGTCGTTGTAATGACTTGCGTTGTAAATCCTGCGTTGTAATGGTAGTGCGTCGTAAAAGTTGCATTGTGATGGATGTTTCCCGTTGGTCTCAATCCCTGTCCTGATGCTGTAACATCAACTCTTTCCGCCAAGTAGCCTGGCAAGCAGTTCTACCCCTGCTCTGGACTACAAGAATTGATTATCTCAAAAGGGGAACTGAGGACAGATTCCAGCTGCTCAGCAGCAGGGCACAAACGCTCATGCCCCATTGCAGTCACCAAATCACTGATCAACAAGCGAATCATTAGGAGGTTAGATTTCTTTTCTTTTTTCTTTTCTTTTTTAAATCTTTTTATTGGTATTTACAGGTTACATATAATGACAGACAAATAAACTTGACGTTCTTAGGATGATCATCGCCTTGGGCCTTTGTTGTGAGATTGACTGTTCGACATTGTACGCCCTTAGGGACTGGCTCACAAGTGACATTTAACACTTATTTTCGCCTTTGACGTGTTTCTCGTTAGAACATAGAACATAAAACGCAAAACATACGGTGGTGGTGGTGGTTGTTTGTGACAGAAAGCTACGACCAGATTAGGGGTTGGGTCAAGCTTTGTCTATGGAGGTTTGAAGAGTCTATGAATTTATCTAGTTTAGACCACATCTCTCTGTTGGGGTGTCTTCCTGGTGTCTTTCTGAGTGTGGTGTAGTCTGCTCCTCTGAGGAAGATCACCCAGTTCAGCCACCCTTTGAATGTGTCCTTGGCGGTGTTCTTCCAGTTCGTGAGTACTATCTTAGTTGCTGAAGTGAGGAGGAAGTCGAGGAGGTTTCTGTCCTCTGGAGTGGAAATGCCTGGTGTGATGTGTGCCGTGACGATTGTGGCAATTGTTTGCCTAAGGCTGCAGCCCAGCATTCTGTTTGTGAAGTCTAGCACCTGCTTCCAGAAGTCTTTGACTTTTGTTCAACTGAAGATGAGGTGTTCTAGGTCCCCCCTCTCTGTTCCGCAGTTCCCTGCAGGTGTCGTTGTCCTTTAGACCTATAGAGGATAGGCGAGCCGGTGTCCAATAGGCTTGGTGGAGTAGCCAGAATTTGGTCTGTGCTAATACTGGGGATGTCATATTTTTTCATGGGGATGCCCACAGTGTTTGTAGTTCTTGTTCTGCAAGTTTGGACTTTGTCTGGGTTTCCCAGTAGGTTGTCTTTTTGGCGTTAAGTTTAACCGCATTGCCGCTAGCGGTTTTCCCGCTGTGTGCGGCGTTTTTAAAAAAGCCGCGATACATGACGAGCTGAGCTCGTCCTGAGCATGCGAGCGGCGCAACTCATGACGAGCTCAGCTCGACATGAGCGCGGAAGGGGTTAAATGTGACGGGTCGGAGTAGTTTGTATAGAAGTGAGACTTGGTGCCCTGTCTTGTTTATGTTATCTATAAACTGGAAGATGGATGGGGTTTGTCTGTGTAGTTTTGCTTTAGTTAAGGCTGTTTTGATTCCTAAGAAATTGTAGAGTTCTATATCTGGGAGGTTGTGTTTTTTTTTTCAGATAACACAGCCTATAGTCTGAACTCCTTAAGCAACTGTCCTCCCACTTACAATGTAATACGTTTCTCACAACATGCCGGGCCTGGTCACAAAGGCAACTTACACTTTTAATGAATTTAATACTTTGGAGTAAGTTTACTACTTTCAGTATTCACAAACTCTAGTCCTGATTCACAAAGGTAAAGTTACTCTTTTGTGTAAATTTACAATTTTCTTGCTATTCACAAACTACAAGTTGATAGTAAGTTTACGACTCTGGAGAAACTGTAGTCGGGACGGGGCACTCCACACACATACGTATAGGTAAAACGTACATTTTGTAGTACGTTGTTTTACATTTTGAACCGCCACAAAATGTACTACTATATGCAGTCTGTGAATCAGGCCTGTGGTCTTTAAAGTTCCTTAGACTCATGCCTACTTCCTCCTAGAGGTGATATTATGTACGCATTATGTGTGCATACAGCACACCAATACCATTAACAGTCATTCACCGCTCGCACTGTGGTGCGAGCGGTGAATGACTGTTAATGGTATTGGTGTGCTGTATGCATATAAAAGAGAACACAAAGGGATCTTTTGTTTTAAGTCTTTGAACTTGGCGTCCTTCCCCTTTGGTGTACTTGGACCCCTCTCTTCTATTCTTCGCATTATGTCTGTACATGTTACCTATTCTATAGCATCACTTCTATATGTAACCTCCAATCTTCCTTTGTTCCATTATTTACAAAGTGCATTGCTTCTTTTCAAAGTGCTCTGATTTCAATAAATACAGGTAAAATTAAAAACAGTCTTGCAGATGGGCAAACAACAATTTTTGACAAATTTCTTTTATTTTTGGTATCCTCCGATGAAGTCAGAGGTTGATCAGATCCTTCCATCGAATGAAGCGGCCGGTCTCAGCTCCCTGGTGAGGAGGATGAGGGGTTTGAGGAGGATGAGGGGTTTGAGGGGGATGAGGGGTTTGAGGGGGATGAGGGGTTTGAGGAGGATGAGGGGTTTGAGGAGGATGAGGGGTTTGAGGAGGATGAGGGGTTTGAGGAGGATGAGGAGTTTGAGGGGGTTTGAGGAGGATGAGGGGTTTGAGGAGGATGAGAGGTTTGAGGAGGTTGAGGGGTTTGAGGAGGTGGCCGACAGCACATTGGTTGATGGTCCGACTACGTCTTCCTGGTGGGGTGGAAGAGGCGGTTCTTGTGATCATCCGACTGCAGGTAGGCCTTGAGTTTGGGCCGAGATTCCATCTTTTCCTTGAAGGCCTTCAGATGGGGGAAGCTGTTCAGGCACTCGGGGGCAAAGATCAGGTGGCTTTGGATGACATCCAGAAGATTGTAATCTGCAAAGGAGACCTGTCCAGAGGAAAAGACATGCCAGGTGATGAAGGGATCCCTCATGGGATAAGAGAGAGTAAGAGGGATTTAGTAAAAGATCTTTCCAGAGAAGATGAAGAAGAGAAGGAATCCCCCTGTGTGACCAGAGTGAACGACAAGAGGAAAAGCAAAGGAGATCTGTTTACTTGTTAACGGAGAACAGCCATAACAACGCGGGGATTACCCCGCACTGCCATTACAACGCGGGGATTACAACGAAAGTCGTTACAACGACTTTCGCTGGAGGGCGCTGTTGGATAGGGAATAGTTTCATTTTCTATCCAACACCTTCCCTACTGTCAACGTGGGCTGGAGTTGGGATAGAAAATTTAACTATTCCACTATCCAGCGCCCTCCAGCGAAAGTCGCTGTAACGACTTTCGTTGCAATCCCCGCATTGTAATGGCATGCGGGGTAAAAGCCTGCGTTGTATTGACATACAACCCTTGTTAACATTGCTCTCAAAACAATCCCTGGGTGAGCAACCACTCTGGGGCTCAAGGACGGTGGAGAAAATGATCAGAAGAGCCAAGCCTTGTAATTCAGGCGAATGGGAAGTAGTGACCGTTTCTTTCTAATATGTAGAGTCAGAGTACACACAATCTAGGTCTGAGCACCACAAATCTTCTGTGCACTTTGCAGTTTCTTCATGGAATGCCAGCAGCATAAGATCAGCTGAAGGATTTAGTCAAGTGGTACTTGTTGATTTTTTATCTGAGCCTCTAGGGGGTTACACCAAAGAGACAGAATCACACAATCTTAAATCAATCCTGGCTTGTACCTGCAGTCAGATCAGAGGGCCCGATTCACGGAACTAACTTAAGACAAAATCCTAAACGTACTACTTTTGGTATTCACAGAAGGCATTTAGTAGTAGGAAAGTTAGGATTTTGTCTTAAGTCTGTCTTAAGTCTGTCTTAAATCTGTCTTAAGTCTGTCTTAAGACTATCGTAGGTCAAACTTAAGACAAAACCCTAACATTACTACTACTAAATGACTTCTGTGAATATCAAAAGTAGTAAGTCTAGGATTTTGTCTTAAGTTAGTTCTGTGAATCGGGCCCAGTGTTTTCAAGTCTGTAGATCAAATGCTGCAATCATGGAGTCTGAAAATTCAGCAATCCAACATACAAGGCATTGCTATAATAATTTTTTTTAATTGATTATATCTCAGACAATTCCTTTATGTGAATCCCAGGACAAAAATCTTTTGACGCTGCCAAACTAATCACCATCCTTGATTTTTTTCTTTTTTGGGGAAGATCTGTCGAGAGGAAAAGACAAAGAGAAGGAAGAATAACCCCAAAAAAGGGAACAAGAGAAAAGAAGAAGACTATGGACAAAGTGCCTCGTCTGGAGAAGAAGAAAACACAGGAGATGAAGGAATCACCAAGGGATAAAAGTGAGTAACAGGAAAAGTAAAGAGGGCGGGTCCAAAGAAGAGGACACTGGAGAAGAAGGAGGGCCCGATTCACAGAACTAACTTAAGACAAAATCCTAAACTTACTCCTTTTGGTATTCACAGAAGTTAGGATTTTGTCTTAAGTTTGTCTTAAGTCTGTCTTAAGTCTGTCTTAAGACAAACTTAAGACAAAATCCTAACTTCTGTGAATACCAAAAGTAGTAAGTTTAGGATTTTGTCTTAAGTTAGTTCTGTGAATCGGGCTTGCTGTCAGCAAGGGATAAGAGTGAGCAATGGGCAAATGGAAAGGGGACCGGTCCGAAGAAGTGGACAAAAGAGACAGGTAAGTTAAGTAAAGGAGACTTTCTGAGCAAGAGTACACCAAGGTCTTGAAGCAGCACCAATGAGAAAAGGGAGTTGAGGAGAAAGAAGAGTGATATAGCCAAGAAAACCTGTTTGGAGGAGAAGAAATGGCAGAGATGAAGGAACTTTCAATATGGACCAGAAGCAGTAGGGGAAAGGAATAGAGGGGAGTAGGGCAAAGACAATTTATCAGGAGATTAAACTGCAGAGAAGGAGTGGTCCAAGGGACCGGTGAGAGATGGAAAACATGAATGAACCCATGGTACCATCCACTTCTAACCAACTTCCCCAAGCTCTTCTGTTTCAGGTTCCCTAAGCCCAGATGTAGGGTTAGTTAGAACACGTATACCATATGCCCGTTCTGTCTCTGCCGCGGTGTGAATCAGTCACCTCCATGTAGTGTGAGAGACCAGTAACGCAGACCACATGCCCCTTGGTACCAGCCATGCTCCGTCATCTTGTACACTGCGATGGCGAAGGCTCCGCAGACCCACTATGTCTCTGTTACCATAACCCATCATGAGGGACACAGTTGAGGGGCCCGTGGCACCGGACGTCTCCAGCCCTGTGGTTTTCCAAAGCCCAACCTCTCTTTAACCTGCAGTTCATTATCACCCCTCCAGAGGGCAGTGATGCTACTCACCTTGCTACCAGCAAGATATCCAGATGCATTCTGGGAGAGAAGACGCTCAAAAGGCCTCAGCTGATTGGGCAGATCTTCCATGTACTTCTCCTTGCTAGTTTCCTGTATCGAAATACATCAAACATTGAGAAATCCAATAGGTTTGGCCTCTGCATAGTGCATTCACAGAGAGACACCCAATATAGAGGCATAGAGTCACCAAATGCAGATATATATGTGCTGACTCCTATGAACACAGAACAGCAGTCCTACAGGCACCAGCAGCAACTACCCTGCAAACAGGCTAATGTTCATCCAGGCAGAAAACATACAGGTATTCAGCCAATGAGACCAACAAGCATGTAGGCATCTGTGTACAGAGACCAACATGCATAGAGGTACTCATGCAAATCAACCAGCAGACATCATTATACACAGAAAAGACATATAGACAGCTGTGTACAACAGCACCATAAATATAGGTACTTATGACAGAACGAGCCCTGGACACATGGACAGAACACTCAGTCACAGAAGCAGGCACCGACAGACTCACTTAGATACTCATGTACCCACTCACCCACTCAGAGACATATGCACTCACTCACAGACCCATTCAGACAACCATGCACCCAAGCAGCGATCCATTCAGACAGTTATGCTTGCACTCCCAGACCCACTCTGAGAATTATGGAAGCACACAAAGACACATACAGAAAATTATGCATCCATTCAAAGACCCACTCAGACACTCATGCTCCCACTTATAGAGTCAGTCAGAACTCAGTCACCCACAGAGGGACTGACTCACTCACTTACATACCGACACACTCATCCACTCATTCATTTACTTACAGACCTACTCAGACACACATGCATCCATTCACAGACTCACTCACAAACTCACGCATCCATTCTTAGATGAATTGAAACATTCAAGCGCCCACGCACATAACCAGTCAGACACTCATATTCCCAGTTAGAGACCCACTCAGAGACTCATGCTCTCACTCATACCCCTCAGACACTCACGCCACCACTCACTCACCTACTCAGACACACATGCATCCATTCACAGACTCCCTCACATACTCATGCATCCATTCTTGGATTCATTGAAAAATTCATACACCCACTCACATAACCAGTCAGACACTCATGCTCCCAGTTATAGACCATCTCAGAGACTCGTGCTCTCACTCATAACACTCAGGCACTCATGCTGCCACTCACTCACCTACTCAGAGACTTATGGATCCAATCTCAGAACCATTCAGACACTCATGCACGTAGTTAGATGCACAGAGTCACTTATATTGTTGGCCATTTTATATGTGCTGGTAGCTATTGAATATCTGCTGTTGATTTGTGAATTTGCAACATATTCACAAATTTGAAAATAACTAAAGAGTAGAGAGTTTAAAAGAAAATGAACTAGTGTTCAGGAAATAGGGTGGCTCTGAGAAGAGCCGTTGTGTTTATTGTGTATAGATGGTAATTACACATAAAACAGGATTCAGTGTTTCAGGTTAGTAAGGAAGACCCTGTTGCCTTTCTCTGTGAAATGAACTCCATCAGTTCTGTAGCTATCATCCATATCAAAGCGTACATTTTTGTTGTAGATAGAGGCCAAGTTATGATCTTGGACGAATGCAGAAACAGTTTTTTTGACTTTGTCTAACTGGATAGAACTTGTTTTCCCACTTCCATCTCTGCCTTTGGCATAGGTTGGAGAATACCAAGGCAGTTTGAGGGAAAAGTTCAATTAATTGAGCAAAAGTGTCCTTCATTAGGATTCTCACTCCTACTCAAGTAAGTATGCCTTGGCCATTGCCACCACAGTGCACAATCATGAGGTCAGGGTGTTGGCAATCTGCAATGCTTTTAAACACAGGCAGCAATCGATGCCACTTTAACCCTCTCTGGTCAATACAGGTAATGTCCACATTAGGCAAACCCACGTCCCTGTCAATGACAGTCTTTCTAGCAAACTCTTTAGCCCACAATCCACACTCCAATCTAACCATTTTGAAGGCAAGGTGGAGTACCACACAGGAGAAGGCTGGAGCTGAATGAGGCAGTTTTCCGATGAAAGGCAGTTAAAATGATGGACCGGACCTGTTTAAAAAGTACACATTTGATTGGATGGTGTAAATATACAAGTTGATAAAATTAGGTAGTGCATTTAAATGATAAGTAAGTAGATATATGATTGGCTACGGTGAAAATAATAAAATGTAATACAAACTTTGATATGCTTTAAATTCTGAATAGTCAACCACACCTGCTACCGTACATTTTGAAACTAGTATGTTGCTTCTAGAATGCGTTGTTAACAATTGACCTACTGGTTCAGGAGAGTGTTCAAAAAGGGGTGGCTATGGATATTGAGATACAATACTGTGGGGGAAGGGTATTAAACATACTGCACTGTATTAGTTAATATTAGAGTGGTTTCGACTCATTATTTATGAAGGAGGGTTTATATTCCTACTCAGGAGTTTCTCATGAATTGCCGTGTAGTTGTAACGTTTTAAGAGTACCGACCTAAATATGTTTCTGAACTCCCGCAGTTATTCATGAATTTGCAGCGAAGTTACATGCAGGCGGCGCTGAGGGTCGTGATGAATTCACAAATATGACCAAAAACACTACCAGATTGGGCTTCTTTATTAAAGTGCAAGAAAGGGTTAAGAAGTATTGACCGTTGTGAAGTTGAATAACAACAGTAAAGTTTGAAACTGATGTTTTTATTTGCTAACTTCGGCAGTATCACTGAGAGAAAAGTTGTAACGAGTGCCATTTATGGTTGCTTTGTATGGGAGTGGTGTACAATTCTCATGTTTAGTTTTCACATTTTCTGTGAGAGTACAGTGCAGCTGACAACGTAAAATATATTACTGACCAACCAAATCAATTAAAGGGTATGTGAATTAGAGTGTAGTTTAAAAAAAAATGTTAGTGAAAAGATGCATGTGTACATGAGGTGGATGAAAGTGTGTTTGGTACATGCAAAAGTATTTACAGTAGAAGGGGGGATTTATGAGCGGGTGTGTGATTGTTTTGTAGGTTTATGAATGGGTAGTGTGAATGTGTCTGTGGGTGTGTGAGTGTCTGAGAATAGGTTTGTGAGTAGTCCTTTAATCATGTGTTGCCCTGGAACTGTACAGCCAGCATGTGTAGTTTTACTGCATACTTGAATTGCAATTAAGCACTGCCTGCTAAGTTTTAAAATTCCATTACACTATGTACTAGTTACCCAGTTAGGTAGGGTGTAGGTAAGCCATTGGGCAGGGTACTATGTGCTTAGAAGGTAAGACATGCACTTTAAAGTCCCAGTCAATCACATGTGTAGTGTGGGACCCCTAGGCACAGTTAAATATTCATTGTCGTACCCGTACTATAAGTTACATACGTATTTACAAAAGCAGAGCGACTCACCTAGCCAGTCAGGGAGAGACAGAGACTTGTAGGTATTTTGTGACATGCCCATTCAGCACTTAAGTATCCAGCAGCAACAGAGCCATTTGCACACGCAGTTATACTACTATTCACCCATACAGACAAGTAGCCAATTAAACATGGGCCTACTACTGCAGTGCCTGTGTGTGCAGTTTTACTGCTAAGTTGAGTTTTTTATTTAATGCTCCTTGCCAAGCTTTAAACTTCCCTTCTACTGCATAAAAGTCATCCCTAAGCTAGGGTGTAGGTAAGCCACAGGGGAGGGTGTCATGTGCTTATACTGTAAGATATGCACATTCAAGTTTTAGCGCATCACATGCCCACTTCCAGACCTATATGCGTCTACCACCCACACTGCAACTCACATACATATATACAAAAGCATAGAGGCAACACCTACCCATTCGGACAGAGATCATGGGCCCGATTCACAGAACTAACTTTTTTTTAAAAATCTTTATTGAGTTTTATATCAGAACTAACTTAATACAAAATCCTAAACTTACTTCCATTTTGGTATTCACAGAAGTTAGGAGTCCTAACTTTAGGACTCCTAAATGCCTTCTGTGAATAATGAAAGTCTTAAAGTTAGGATTTTTCTCAATTTAGGAGTAGTAAAGTTAGGACTCCTAACTTTAGGACTCAAAAACTGAGAAAAATCCAAACTTTAAGACTGCCAGTATTCACAGAAGGCATTTAGGAGTCCTAAAGTTAGGATACTCCTAACTTTACTACTCCAAAACTGAGAAAAATCCTAACTTTAAGACTTTCGGTATTCACAGAAGTTAGGAGTCCTAACTTTAGGACTCCTAAATGCCTTCTGTGAATACCGAAAGTCTTAAAGTTAGGATTTTTCTCAGTTCAGTTGTAGCAAAGTTAGGACTCCTAACTTTAGGACTCAAAAACTGAGAAAAATCCTAACTTTAAGACTTTCGGTATTCACAGAAGGCATTTAGGAGTCCTAAAGTTAGGACTCCTAACTTCTGTGAATACCGAAAGTCTTAAAGTTAGGATTTTTCTCAGTTTTGGAGTAGTAAAGTTAGGAGTATCCTAACTTTAGGACTCCTAAATGCCTTCTGTGAATACCGAAAGTCTTAAAGTTTGGATTTTTCTCAGTTCAGTTGTAGCAAAGTTAGGACTCCTAACTTTAGGACTCAAAAACTGAGAAAAATCCTAACTTTAAGACTTTCGGTATTCACAGAAGGCATTTAGGAGTCCTAAAGTTAGGACTCCTAACTTCTGTGAATACCGAAAGTCTTAAAGTTAGGATTTTTCTCAGTTTTGGAGTAGTAAAGTTAGGAGTATCCTAACTTTAGGACTCCTAAATGCCTTCTGTGAATACCGAAAGTCTTAAAGTTAGGATTTTTCTCAGTTCAGTTGTAGCAAAGTTAGGACTCCTAACTTTAGGACTCAAAAACTGAGAAAAATCCTAACTTTAAGACTTTCGGTATTCACAGAAGGCTTTTAGGAGTCCTAAAGTTAGGACTCCTAACTTCTGTGAATACCGAAATGAGTAAGTGCCTTCTGTGAATACCAAAATGGTAGTAAGTTTAGGATTTTTTCTTAAGTTAGTTCTGTGAATCGGGCCCAGAGACACTGACACATTCAGTCACATGTTCATTCAGCACTTATGTCTCCAGTAGGAACATAATCAGTTGCATAAATGATAATAAACCCCAACACTCAGTAATAGAGCCAGTAGGTAATATACAGCCACTTGCAGGGACATATAGAGACCCATACACATACTAATACAGCAAGTCATATATTGAGATAGTTACTTATACATCCAGTGACACAGACAGAGAGTGACTGATACACGTATTCAAGTAACTACTCAAGTAGTGACACTCTAAGTCACCTATGCAGACAAGCAGCCTTTTAATCATGTTGGGCCTGCTACTGCACAGCCTGTGTGTGGAGATTTACTGCCAGGTCAAGTAGGCATTTGAAATCCCTTGCTAAGCCTTTCACTTCCTTTTCCCTACATACAAGTCACCCCTAAGGCAGGCTGTCAGTAGACACACACTGACACACTCAGACATACTCTAATGCATACAGTAGCACACGCATGCACAGATTGATGCATACACTAACACAGTAATGCTCACACGCGTGTTTTGACTAATACACTCAGTCACACACTGATGCATATGGTGATACAGGCATGCACACTCTAATTTAAATATGAAAGGTAAGAGACTTAGAGTTCCTATAACATAATGGCATGACTGTTTGTATTAGAACTTAAGTACTTACAATTTAATTTAATAGTAAATAATGAAAAGCTAAATATTAGGATTTGTCTTCTTTATTTCAGACATCTATTTGTGCATTCAAAAGACAGGTATAATGCCGAAAAAACAGAAAGAAGAAATTAACAGAGGAAATGATACTATCTACTGACAACAGAAAAACAAAAGGGATAGAATGTGGACAAAGAGAAAAGAGCTGCTGGTAAGAAAACTCAGGGCCAGATGCATCAAGCATTTTTCTCCTTGCAAACCGGCCCATTCGCAGAATCGGCCCGTTTACAATTGCAAAAAATGCTTTTGTGATGCATCAAACCCAAATATTGCGATGTGGTAACCTGTTACCGAATCGCAAAATGGGTTTCGATTCGCTATTTGGAAGGGAGTTTTTAGGACGTCCTTGCCAAATAGCGAAACCTAACAGTATGCATGACTGTTTCGTGACCGTGAATGCGGTCGCAAAACATTCGCATATTACCACCTACTTCAAGTAGGTAGTAAGACATTCGCAAATAGGAAGGGGTCCCCAAGGGACCCCTTCCCCTTTATGAATGTTTGTAAAAGCATTTTTAAGAGCAAGCAGTGGTCTCACAGACCACTGCCAGGTCCTAAAAAAATCAGTTCTTTATTTAAAAGCAAACACATATATGGTGGTCTGCTGATCTCAGCAGGCCACCATCCCTGTGATTTTTGCAATTCCTAGGGGGTCGCAAATTGCGACCTACCTCATTATTGTTCATGAGGTAGGACATTTGCGACTCCTTAGGAATCGCAGAAAATGTACGGCACACTATCATGCATGCCGTTTTGCAATTCCCTAATTGCGAATCGCAAAGATTTGCAATTAGGGAATCGCAAAACATTTTTTGATCCATGCGACCCTAAGATGTTTCTTAAAATAGTATGTGGAAAACTGCAAAGTGATCAGAAGCAAGTAAATAAAAAGTAAGGTTTCAAATCATCTAAGAAAGGACAAATAGTGAGTGACATTAAGATTAATTAATCATATAAGAAAGCAGATAGTTTAACAAGAAGACACAGGCAGTTTAAATAAATAGTAGTCAGAATGTTCTGTAGTAGTGTAATTATTAATCTTGAATGACCTATGAAGCAGAATAAAAGGACAAGAGAAGCAAAGCAGTCAAACAAAAGGAACATGTTGAGGCTTTTGTTGATAAGGTATTTGCCAGGAAGAGGAAGCTATTTGTGTTGATTCTGAGAAGAATGAGAACACTGGATAAAACAGTGTTATCTATGAAAAGAAGAAGTAAAAAGAAAGATACTTTTTAGTGGTGAATAAAAACACATTTACAGTACTGAGCCTTTCTTTAATGAAGAAAGCTACTTTCAAGAGAACACATTAGTGCATGCAATTGAAACAACCAGTCAATGTTATGAGGTAAAGGATGGTACTACCATTTCAAAAGAGGAGATGGTTCCTAGAAATGTTAAAGAAGTGATAGCTGAAGAGGTAATGGATGGCATATACATGCCCCTGTATATCAAATGGAACTGTAGCAGTATTTGCAGTGTTACGCAGGAATCCATCGATCGATTGTGAACATTCTTACGTCAGGTTCCATGCAAAAGTCTGAAACTGAAAATTTTGATTTTTCAAGAACAAGCATTACATCCATGCAAAGTAAGTAATTATACTAATTTACAGGGACATTCACTAGCCTGTCTATCAAAGAAAGTGTGTAGAAGCATCTTCCATCACTTCAGAATGTTTAGCTGTTCTTCACTCTAAAATGCGAAATTTAGTTAGGAGACGTTACTATGTAAAAAAATGTCCGCCCTATGTTCAGGAAAAATGAATACTGCTCTTTTGCATGGTCCAGTAGCAGAGGTAGAAAATTTTGTGAAGATGTTCAGTTTAGTTTCTTTTTTCTGAACAGGAGTCTAGGGAAAATGAGGAGTTGGCATGTGCAGGTGTGGAGAAACACGACTCAGGTGTTACTATTGATAACTTTACACAATAGATTACAAAGTTTAACACAGTTTCTTTGGAGAAACCAAATTTTTTGTATTTGTTTTCGACGCACTGACTACAAAAGCCAAATTTGCAATGTAGTCGTAGTCTCAAAAACTAAAAAATAGAACAGAGATAAGTGGCAAGAATTTGCTGTCTGTTTATTTGTAGAGGAATGCTTTGATTTGTTCTCACAGCAAATTATATATAGGTATTGCTATGATATGTTAAAGGATAACAAAATGCCAGTTAGAGCAGTAAATAACAAGTTAGAATTAGTTTCAATTCCAGAAGAACTTCGAGAATTCAATGTGTATGAATCAATTCTCATACAAAGTATACACCCTTTTCAAGCCACAGTTCATATGGAACCAAAGATAGGAGAATTACCACTGACACAGCTGCAGAAAGTCCTTAAAGGAAGAGTTGTCTATTTACCTTTAGAATTTAAAGTGAATATTGAAACTGTAGGGGTAGAAGGAGATATCGATGAACCACTTATCTTTCTAGTGAATGGTGCCCCTACCGAGAACAAAACAATCTTGCAAGATTGTTTTATCAATTTAAACATTGGTGAAGTTTTAGCTGCTTTTTTGTAAGATTTTAAGTAATCAAACAAATATAATTAAACTTGAAACTTGAATCTTGCAAGAGTTATTGGATGTTAATAAAGTAAAAAAAGAAACATTACACCTAGTACAAAATAATATTTGTTATAAAAATGTTGATGGTGTTTAATATGCAATGTGTGTGGAGGATAAAACAATACCATCAAGGGGGCAGGTTGAAAATGTGGATCGATTGAGATCAGAAGAACTTTATGAACACTGCAGCATCCATCTCCTGCATTCTAAAGAAGTTGTTGTTGATACTATTGATCTCTTTCAAATGAAACAAACAAAAGCAGCTCCCATGAGTGTGGGATACAGCTTTAGAGGCTCGCTGTTTTCACAATGGTTTCTCACTGGAGTAGGGGGCCACTATGATGACCGCCCCATACAGATACCTGCAGCTGAATACCTGTCGACCAGATTATATTCAGAGGATCCTCAAAGAAAGGTACCACCTACAACATACTTTAGAGGTCCAGGAGCCAGGGGAAAAAACACATGAAATTTTGATATAACCAATACTCCTGTCCGAGCTGTATCTCGATATCTAATGGCCTGCGCAGGGCTCAAGTTGGGCTGTATCATAGAAATCAACCATGCCATACGTAACTTAACAAAAATATATTAATTTTGATTCATCTTTTTTCTTTTTGTGATGTTTCTGTTTATAGAAGTATAAACAAATTCATAATATACAGTGACATCAGAGTTTAATACAATAAACAAATGTGACAAATATTTTTTTCAGTTTTAAAAAGACATAGAAAAACAAGTGTTATTCTTATTTCTACAGGCACACACACAGCCCAAAACAAGAAACTTGCATCAAGCAATCTCACCTCTCATACCACACTCTCACAAACGGTACCATCTCACACAAACGAATACATGGGAAACCCTCAAGAATAGATTAACATACACCGGTGACAGAGATAATGGACTGAGAAAATCACAGTTAAGATCCGCTTTGGTGTTGTCCTTAGAGAGTTCCCAACTGTCTGGTCAACGTACGTTGCACAGACATAAAGCGACACAATGCGGCAGAGGTGGACCAGCCCTCTGCACCGTACAGAGGGAGTGAGTGGTAGTTTGTTCGACCCATTTCCAAATAGGCTACCCTTCCTCAGAAGATTGTTAAAGGTGCCTCTCTTGGTGCCATGAACTGAACCCTAAAAAGAGAGGACCCAAAACTCTGGCGGCCATCTTGTAGTGAATATGAAAACAAACCTACCCATTCATAGAAAAAGAATTTGGCAAACTTCTGCCGCAGGTCCTCCAACCCGTCGTTGGCCATGTCAATGAGCGCAGCTTCCTTGATGTTCTTCCCGTAGAGATCTGTGAGGGAAGCAGAGGTGTTAGAAGGGTGGAATGGGAGTGACACGCACCACGGGTGGGAATTCTCAGACATTTATAAGTCTGGGAGATGTAGGCTTCACAACCAGTCGATGCTTATTCAGCCTCTTATGAGGACAGCAAAGCCGATTGGAAACGTCACCCTGTTAGGCTTCTTTCTTTGACATTCTGGTGCTAAAGCCTTCGTTGAACCCTGGTGTACTGTTGGCTTCATCGCTCCAGAGGTACTGAGAATGTCTTTCAACTAAGCTTTTGTGAGACCTTCAACTCCCTCTAACTTATATTTAGTTCCCCTCACTTCTTGCTTACTTCTACCAAAAAATGGATTCCATAAACCCTACCGTGAGTCCACACTCCCCCCTCCTTGTATGGTGCTCACCGTATTTGCGTCCCAAATATCGCAGGATGGTATTGGACTGGACCAGGATAAAATCACCATCAACAAACACGGGTAACTGCCCAAAGAGCTAAACAAAGGACGAGAAAGAAGAGAGAGTAAATACATTGGAGTCAGTATGGAGCTTACAGCCCTATTGAAAGGATTCTGGTGGGTAGAGCACAATAGATCGAGCGTCAGCCGATCAGCCCCTGGTGATAACCTGAGACATCCCCAGGGTCAACGCCCCATGAGTACCTGTGTGTGCTGTTATCAATGTACACCTCAAAGAACCACCTGGCCTATGAGGCGAGGATGGCTGGGTTCCCTGCCCATCTGTGAGAGCCCAGGAGTATATGGTACAGTCCCAATGTGCACTGCAATGTCCAGACGAGCCATCCGTGCCGCCTTTGTCTCACCTGCCTTAACTGTGAGACTGAGGAACCCCACACTGACGCTCCACGCTCAACGGGACATTCAGGCTCCTCTCCACACTAGTTGATGCTGTGCAGCTCCTAGACCTGGCTTAGTTCCAAAAACAACAACGTACATTGACAGACGGTGACTCTCTGCCTTCCAAGGTCATGATCCTTTTACCTTTGGAAGTGCCTCCAAACCTAATGGCTATTACCGAAGCTTCCATTGGGCAAGTGTGTGCTCTCCCCCTATGGGCACCACTGCTACCCCTCCCCTAAATACAGTATTTAGGTTCCAAAATTCCAGGCAATTGGCAACTTAATATATCCAGCTCCTGTCCCAGTTTGAAAGCCCAGGATATCCTCACAACCTCCAGCCCTCACTTAGGGCCCGATTCACAGAATGAACTTAAGACTCAATCCTAAACTTACTACTATTTTGGTATTCACAGAATGCACTTACTACTTTTGGCATTCACAGAATGAACTTACTACTTTTGGTATTCACAGAAGTTAGGATTTTGTCTCTGTCTTAAGACAGACTTAAGACAAAATCCTAACTTCTGTTGTAAAAAAAGGTCACGGACAACTGATGAACAAAGATCCTTAAGTATTGCCCGGCGGTGTCGCCACTTGAACCCACAGAATATTAATCAATGAAGAGGCAGGCGCTGGAGACGGGAAGGCAGGAAACAAGGGGTTATTCTCTCCGGAGGAGAAGACATCAGTTCGGACAGCAAGTATCATCACGAGGTGCTCTAACTGCATCTCTGAGGCCTGGCCTCTTATACACAAGTTTATGATCTTTATTGCAGGTAACACATTCTTACAACGCTTTGAAGTATGAAAAGACATCCTCGGAATCTCCCCTTCAGGCCCGTTCCCACACATATTTACAGTTGAAGTCCCCACCCCGGCCACAACAGGTGATGATTATCGCGCAGCTGGACATTCCGCCGATTCACGGGATGTGTGGGGTTGATCGGATCTCACGGGGTGGGGGCTTTGATCAATTCGAGGGTCCTTTAATGGGGGAGCTTCCTACTGTACGGGGAGGGGGGGGGCAATAAAACAGTATCCGCAGGGCCAGGTGGCGGCCTGGGAACGAGGAAGACAAACGGGCACACAGGAAAAAGGGGGGGTTTGTACCAAAGGACCTGGGACCATGAAAGGAATGAAGGGAGGTGTCGCGCTGGGAACAGGATGGGATCCCGAGGTGGAGCTGCGCTGTGGAGGGGTTTATGACCCAAGGCATGTGAGAGCGGGGGTGGTCGGTGCGGGGTTGAGAGAGAGAGAGAGACGCGCTGGCTATCAGCGAGGGGCAGGGAGGCCATCGTGCTCAAAATGGCTGCCGCTTACGCGCACGAATGGGTTCAAGAAGAGCAAGATGGCGCCGATAATGTTGACGTTTGCAGCCTAACTTTTAACAGTCCTCCCTTTTCAACATATCTAGCCAACTTGCCTACTCAATGTCAATCTTCATCAAATTCCTAACCTCGGCATCATATAATGCTCCCATGCGTTCGTTTCCAAAGTCCACAGTCTTAGGGCAAATACAATTTGTACATAATGAACACAGAGGTGGCAGACATTGAATTCCTAGACATAGACCGCATATTACAACTACGGGAATCAGGATAATGGTGAACAGTTTCCAGCCCCAGTCCTTAACGGTGTTCCAGAACCAACCACCAAGCGACCATTCTTCCTGATCTTGGTGGACTTCCGACGAGAGTCTGTGAAGATGTTCGATGGCTTTGTACACTGAGGGTGAGTTGTCTGGTATGTATGTACAGCAGCTGGACCCAATAATGCGGCATGCTCCACCACGGTCCGCAAGAACCACATCTAGGACAAGGCGGTTCTGGAGGGCCACCAAGCGAACCGCTTGAAGCTCGGCAGTGTTGTTAGCAAAGATACCAGCTGTGATGTTCATTGTTGTCTCAACTGCCTGAGTCAGATGTCGGATGGCACGGCTGTTTGCCATCGGGCCCCAGAGGGGAACAAGTCCCTTCATGGCATCGAGGAACTGCGCTCCTGTCGAGTCGGCTTGTTCAATGTCCTTGGCTCGTTTTTGTCTATGATGGTTCGCTGGGGCCACATAAGTCGGAGGAAGGATGAAGGAGATGAAACAAGTGCCCCCCCAGCCTTTGGGGAGCCAGGTGTATGCCTTTGTGCCGCAGACGAAATACATGTTTGGGGACGACACAAAGGAAGGTGGATCCGTGGAGTCCAGAGTTCTGGTAAAACGGCAGGCACTGCGGCCCACCAGCTGTGTCCCACGTCCTTCTATGCACATGTGGCCTGTGACGTTGATGACTGACAGGGCCACAGTCAGAGTGGCAGCCGTTCGTTTCCGCAGGTAGGAGAAGGTGGGTCTGGTTGGATTGTTGAACACCTGCATTTCAATTCGTTCTTTAGCAGGGATGTCCATGTGGATTGAGTCGTTGGAGGTCTGAGGGCAGAAGTGTGCCTTTGTTTTGTTTCGCCAGACCCCGTGGAAAAAATTTGTTACGGTTTTGCTGGAGGTGGCATTGTCCTTATAGCTTTCTTGCAGGAGGATCAGCCAAGCAAGGCAGGAGCCATGAACTGAGAAGGGTGAAGGGATGAATGGTATCGAGTGTCCAGTGGCGTGGGGTAGCAACCCACAGATCCAACAGTTGGTGGCATTGGTGGCAAGATTGTGCTGGTGAAGTAGCTGTACGAAAGAGTTATTCCAAAACTCCTTTCGCCTCTCTCTGAGTTGAGGAGAGACCGAAATCAGATAATGTTCCTTCATGGTGGTAGGCTGAGCAGTGGTCAGGAACGTTTCGCGAGCAGGTGCACTTTCTTCCACAATCCAGAGTGTGGTCATGAGGAGAAAGCAGAAAAGGATTGTGATGAAGAGTGCAATTGTCTTTGAGCTGTGGAGTCTGTCTGTTCTTGGGTTTCTGTAGTGGGTATTTCCTGTTGCCTCCATCATCTTCTCATTTGGCGCTTCCATCATCTTCTTATCTGGCGCTTCCATCATCTTCATCTTCAAGGTGCTCGGTAGTGGGCAGAACCACAGACTTAGTTTAGCTTCTCTCCAGGTAACCCTTGGTTGCTTTGGGTCACCGTTCTGAGATTTAACTTAGTTCGTGGTCTGCTTAGCCGAAGCTCCCTCCTTTCGACGCAGGAAATACCCTTCTCTGGATGGCACAGTGGGATCAGAGAATTTTGAAAGTTCAAGTGCTTCGGTATCAGGATAGCAGGTTAGTGACGGTCGGTCCTTGTTCAGGAGCTCTTCTTGGTTGTCGATGTTTTCTGTCATGGCCAGGGTCGAGGAGACCTTCTTACAGTGGTGTGCGTGCAGCCAGTGCCGTTTCCCCTCCACACGAAGAGCCGTCCGGGTGGTGATTAACACTTGCCAGGGGCCCGTCCACCGGGGTTCCAAACTCTTCGACCGCTGAAAGTTTCGGATCAGCACGAAATCTCCAGGTTGGATGGCGTGACCCGGACCCCTGGAAGCATCGGGGATGGCCTGCTGCACCTGCTGATGAATGACAGACAAAGTTTCAGTCAATTTATACAGATAATCAGACATTAGGACGTCCGGGACGTCATGAATGGAAGTTGGTTTCGGTGCAGACCAGACACTCATGGGTCGGCCGAAAACGACTTCATAAGGTGTTAAGTGATGTTTGGTGGGGGTGGAACGCATCGATAGCAATGCCAGTGGGAGGGCGTCTGGCCATTTCAGACCCGTGGTAGCCACTATCTTGGCCAGTTTAAGCTTTAGTGTGGCATTGTGTCGCTCAACAAGTCCAGCAGACTGGGGGTGGAAAACTGCGTGAAACTTCTGCTTGATGCCCAACCCCTTTAAGATGAGCTGGATGACTTCGGCTATGAAGTGGGGGCCATTATCGCTCCATAAAATACGACAAAGGCCGTAACGGGGGAAAAACTCCTTTAACAGTACTTTTGCAGTGGCCATAGCAGTGTTGTCGCGGGTTGGGTATGCTTCCACCCATTTGCTAAATGCGCATACCACAACAAGTACATATTTCAGGCCTTGGCATCTGTCTAGCTGGATGTAGTCCATCTGCAGGACTTCGAACGGGTGATTTGGGACCCCAAATCCTCCCCGGGGTACTACAGTTCCTTTCCCGGGGTTGTGTTGCAGGCATATCAAGCATTGTTGGACCAGACGTTTGGCGGAGTCTGTGATTTTACCATTGTGCCAAACTCTGGAGACAAGTTCAATCATGGGGGCTGATCCTATGTGGGTAGGGGAGTGTGCCATAGTCAGTATGGGAATCAGGTACGAGTCAGGTAGCAACCATTTGTTCGTGTCTCTTGTCCGCCAGCAGCCTTCGTCATCCTTTAACCCCACCCGTGCCCATTCAGTCAGTTCGTGCTGTGTGCTAGCCATTTGAATGTCTCTAATAGTGTCCCTAGCGTCAGTCCATTTTTCTGCTTGTGACCTGGTCATGTACATATGTGTTGTCGTCCTATTTTCAGCTGTCGTTCGGGCAGTGATGTCGGCTAGTGCATTTCCCTGCCCAATAGTGTCTGTCACCCTTTTGTGTGCCTGGCATTTAACGACTGCAAGCTTTGCGGGGAGAAGGACAGCTTCGATCAAGGCGGAGACTAGATCCCCGTGCAAAATGGGGGTGCCGTGTGAGGTCAGGAATCCCCTTTCCCTCCAAAGGAGCCCAAAATGGTGAACCACCCCGAAGGCATACTGGCTGTCGGTGTAAATGTTCGCTGTGATTCCTGCTGCTAGGATGCAGACTCGTGTCAGGGCAATCAGTTCCGCTGCCTGGGCAGATCGTTGCGTGATGCGGGCTGTCTCGACTACAGTTCGAGCCGTGGTGACCGCATAGGCAGCGGAAGTGGTGCCATCGGGGAGTTTGATGCATGAACCGTCCACCCACAGCTCTCCGTCAGGGTCAGGAAAAGCCGTGTCTCTGAGGTCAACCCTACTTCTAGTCTGTTCGTCCGTAAGAGTCACGCAGTCATGTACAGGGTGCACATTGGGATCGTTCTCTGGTAAGGGTAACAGAGTGGCCGGGTTCAGTGTGGTGCATCTTTTCAGGGTGATATGGGGTGCAAGCAAGGTCAGTTCGTATCCAGTCAGGCGTGCACTCGTCAGATGTTGCGTCTTGGTTTGGTTCAGGAGGGTGTCAACTGCATGGGGTACCAGTACCGTGAGGGAATTCGAGAGCACGATCCCCTCACTCTGTCGGATAGAGATTGCAGCTGCAGCTACAGCTCGAAGGCAGGCAGGCAAGGCTCTGGCTACAGGGTCAAGAGTGGCGGAGAAGTAAGCACACGGTCGTTGCTTTGGGCCAATGGGCTGGGTCAGGACAGATAAAGCGCACCCCTCCCTTTCGTGAGTGTAAAGGGAGAAGGGCTTTGCGTAATCGGGGGTACCTAGGACAGGGGCCGAACAAAGGGCATCTCGTAGTTCCGTGAAGGAGGTTTGACACTCAGGGGCCCAAGGGAGTGGGAAGGGGACGTCTTTAGCTAGCAGAGAAAGTAGCGGTTTCACAATGAGGCTAAAGTTTGGTAACCACTGTCGGCAGAAGGAGGTGAGACCTAGCAGGGAACGAACCTGTTTCTGGGTTTTAGGGACAGGGGTTTCGAGAATGGTTTGGATCCAGTCGGGAGTGAGTTTCCTTCCCTCTTTGGACAAAAGGTGGCCTAGGTAAGTGACCTGGGGTTGGCAAAATTGCAACTTCTTCTTGGAGACCTTGTGGCCATTTTCCGCAAGGAAGTGCAGGAGTTGAATGGAGGCTGTAACTGCTAATGGAGTGGTGTCGGCTGCCAAAAGGATGTCGTCGACATATTGCACTAACACCACTCCATCGGGTAACTGGACTTGATCCGGTTGTCTCTTGAGGGCCTGGCTGTAGATGCTAGGGCTTTCTGTGTAGCCCTGAGGTGCTCGGCAGAACCTATATGAGCGGGCTTTTAGGGTGAAGCCGAAGAGATATCGGCTGTCTGGGTGGATGGGGATGGAAAAGAATGCGTTTTTGAGGTCAATGACAGTGAAGGTGGTGGCAGTAGAAGGAATCAAAGTCAGGATGGTGGTGATGTCTGAGACCACAGGGTACTGGGGTACCACCACTTTGTTGATCTCTCGAAGGTCAATGATAAAACGGTATGCTTTCTCATCTCCCTCTCCCTGTTTCTTGATGATGGGCAAGATAGGGCTGTTGCAAACGTTGCTAACCACTTCCTCTACCACTCCTGCGTCTATCAGTGATTGAATAATCTTTACCAATGCCTTCTCGCCCTCGGGCGATATCCGATATTGTGGAAGTTTTGGGAGTGTTGCGTCTGGTCGGACAGTAATGTGCACTGGGTCAACCAACATGCGCCCTACGTCCGAATCCGCCTTGGCCCACAGATACGGAGGCAGAGTGTCAAGCAGGGATGTGTCAGCGTCGGTGATGGAAAACATGCGTCGGGGAGGGCAATGTCTAAGCAGAACGGGGTTGTCGTAAAGGAAAACTCGAACTCCGTCTTGAGAACATCTGATCGTCGCTCGGAAGTGTTTCAATAAGTCAAGTCCCATAATGGCGTCAGGGCTATTGGAGGAAAGCAAAAACGTGGCGTCAGTGGTGTTGTTTTCTAAGTCGAAGAGGATCGGGGCGGACAAAGGGTTAGTGGAGGGCGTTCCATCGAAACCCGTCGATGTTATAAGTGAGCCAGACAAGGGTGCCCTTGGAATCAGTCGTTTAGATAACGCACTACGTGTTGCGCCAGTGTCTACCAGAAATGGAGACTTTGTACCCAGGACCTTAGCAGTGACGTAAGGGCCTTGCTGGTCCACATAGAGCTCGACTGGATCCCTCCCTTGCCCTTGGCAGTCCTATGCAAAGTAGTGGGCGTCATCGTAGTCAGATTGCTGGCATTGGTTCTGTATGGGTCGATCAAATGTATTTGATCTGCCTGATCTGTCGTTAGTCGCGTCATTTGGGGGCCCTCGCTGTTGTCCCTTATTTCTCGGTCCACTTGCTATGTCCTGGGGGTCCTTGTTTCTGATTATTTCCAGAAGAACTGGGCACTGGGATTTCCAATGGCCAGTTCCTTTACAGAAAGCACACTGGTCCTCTCTAAGGTCTGTACGTCCACTGTGGGGAGTCAAAATGCGGTCCTGGGGAAGCGTAGTCTTAGGGACGTTCGTCTGGTAGTTTCTCCGGTATTGGTCTCGTCCTATAGTCACCCCTTGCAGTTGGGCAATCATCACCCTCTCTTTCAGGTCCTTCTTCTTTTTCTCTGTAGCTCTATCGTTTTCATTTTTCTGGTGTTCATAATATTGGGCCATCTGGAGGATAGCCGTAGGTTTGGAGGCTGCCCAACTACTCTCGCTAGCCTGCAGTTTCTGGGAGACCTCCGGTGACAGACCCTTAACATAATTCTGGACAAACAGATGGTGTCCGGTTGCAGTGGTCATGTCCTGGCCGCTGTAATCGGAGAACACCGTTTCAAACCGGGAGAAGTATTCTGATACATCCTCCTGGGGTTTCTGGCGACAGGCCGTTACTATCGACCAGTCCACTTTCTTTTCTGGGATCAGGGTTTTTAATTTCTGTACGATTTTATCTGGAAGGTCTAGAATGGATTTCAAGGGCTTTTGTCCAGGTCCTCGTTGTTTATCAATGTCATCGAGTTGTGACCAGGTATGTCCAAACAGCTCAAGGTGGTCGACTTTCTGGATTTGCTTCCACACGTCAGCTGGTAGACATAACCCGAAAAACAAGTCGATGTCAGCCAGGGTCATAATCGTTGATCCTAGGGCTGTACCCAATTCAGTATAGAAGGCAGTGGGGTTTTTACGTAGGTCAGGCAGAGATTTCCGGAATGTCAGAATCTCTTGCCGGTCCCAAGGCTGGTAGACCCAGTTGTACACTACCCTTCCTTTTGCATCTTGGTGGTTTGCATCATCGTTAGTCCCTGCACCTCGTGGAGGAACCCAGTAGGGGGCAGCCTCTCGTATTGGCATCATGGTGTTAGATTGCTCAGTTTGTGGTTCGGTCGCTACGGATGTCGTGGGTTTAGTTCCTGATTCTCGTTCAGTGAGGTGGCGGAAAACCTCAAGCGTACGCGTAAGGAGGTCCGTCACATCACACTCGCCCTTATCCCTGATATCGACCTTCCGGTACAGAGTCGTTAGGCTCTCGGGACCTTTGTCTCGATATCGGTCCTCGTATGCGTTCAAGACATGGTAACACAGTCGTACGGTAAAATGTCGTCTGTGATTCCCTGTATACGAGTTAAACATATCCGTGATGTACTCTTCATCTTCCTTTCTTTCTACCAGTGTCCGTGCTATCTTGTCGATCCCTGTTCGCTCATCTTTGCTTAGTCTGCTTGTTCTTGCAGAACCAACCCTTCGGGTCTCAGGGTCGCCCAACGTTGTCGTTTGTGTAGCATTTAATACAAGGAGTTCGGCCGGCACAGAGGCCATGGGGGCCGAAGCTGCGGCGCTACCCTCGTTTGTACCTGGGGGTGGTGGGTGCTGTGCTAAGGGTTGGGAAGGGGCATATGGAGGGGGCATGTAGATGATCGGAGGACCTAACAGCAGATCATCGTTGGCTCGTTGTTTCGAGGGTAAATCAGGGTAGAGCATGGAGGACGTTCTAACCGGACACTGGCTTGATGTCTCTATTTCTAGTTTCTGTTTGGCTTTCTCTCTTTCCTTTATCTCTTCTTCTAGTTTCTGAGCAGCTAGGTGGGCTGCTTTTCGCAGCTCTTTTCCCAACCTACTCTCAGTTTTCTTTTTACGTTGTTCAGTTTCTTTGCGCCACATGCCGAAACTATCAAGCATAGTGGGCGTTGTCTTGTTTTTACCAAGGGCTGTTTCTAGCGCGTTTATTTTGTCATCATCGAAGGATCCTATCAGTGGCCACTGACTTTCTCGATCCTTTTTCGTATATTTATGCCACAGTTTGTTATAGGCTATAGCGATCAATCCATGCTTCATGAACATGTCCTTATTAGGGGTGCCTTCCAGTGGAGCCGGATGGTTCATCTCTAATAAGCGGTCCGGGCTAAACAGGCTACCAATCAGTGGGGAGAAGACAGATATGACGGATCACAACGGGGACAAAAAGTCAGCACTGCCTATCTTATCACTGCGTGCAAAGACTAGACAGAATATTCCTATTCTACGTTGTTTGCAGGCAGTGAATACCTCATGAACCAATATCGAATAGTCAACGTTCGGTCAATCGAAACAATTCAGTGGGGAGAATAAGTAGGCCCGCAAAGGTCTGCGTTACCTACCCTTTCACTATCTGTAAAAAGGGGGGGGGCTCTTTCCTGTTTGCAGACAGAGAATCTCCAGAAAACAGTCTGTGAACAATAGTTCAGGTTCAAATAATTAATCAGTGGGGGAGAAAGATAGGCACGGCGGCTGCATTACCTATCCTCCACTGCTTGCAAAGAGAGAGCCTGTTGTTTCTCCGTTTGCAGACAGCGAATCTCCAAATAAATCAACAAAGAGTAATACTAGTATTTTCTAAACAATCAGGCAATCATTTCGCAATTCGTCGTGTTTACACGACCTTACCCGGACCGCATGGACAGTTTCTTGTCTTCCGAATCCAGCGCCCGATCGTCCTCTTTTCTTCGTAATCCTCGCGGCACTCCTGATGGTTCCCAGTCAGGACCGTAGATCACTCGAGAGAGGTCTGTTCGGAACCAGTGAAGTTCGGATGATCGGCTGTCAGACGAGGGTCTATCGGACAGGTGCACTTCCCGATCGTTGCAGTCGTTCACTCTGTCGTCAGGACCTCTCCCACTGGATCCACGAGTCACTGATGGGCCCCACGTTTGGGACGCCAATTGTAAAAAAAGGTCACGGACAACTGATGAACAAAGATCCTTAAGTATTGCCCGGCGGTGTCGCCACTTGAACCCACAGAATATTAATCAATGAAGAGGCAGGCGGTGGAGACGGGAAGGCAGGAAACAAGGGTTTATTCTCTCCGGAGGAGAACACATCAGTTCGGACAGCAAGTATCGTCACGAGGTGCTCTAACTGCATCTCTGAGGCCTGGCCTCTTATACACAAGTTTATGATCTTTATTGCAGGTAACACATTCTTACAATGCTTTGAAGTATGAAAAGACATCCTCGGAATCTCCCCTTCAGGCCCGTTCCCATACATATTTACAGTTGAAGTCCCCACCCCGGTCACAACAGGTGATGATTATCGCGCAGCTGGACATTCCGCCGATTCACGGGATGTGTGGGGTTGATCGGATCTCACGGGGTGGGGGCTTTGATCAATTCGAGGGTCCTTTAATGGGGGAGCTTCCTACTGTACGGGGAGGGGGGGGCAATAAAACAGTATCCGCAGGGCCAGGTGGCGGCCTGGGAACGAGGAAGACAAACGGGCACACAGGAAAAAGGGGGGGTTTGTACCAAAGGACCTGGGACCATGAAAGGAATGAAGGGAGGTGTCGCGCTGGGAACAGGATCGGATCCCGAGGCGGAGCTGCGCTGTGGAGGGGTTTATGACCCAAGGCATGTGAGAGCGGGGGTGGTCGGTGCGGGGTTGAGAGAGAGAGAGAGACGCGCTGGCTATCAGCGAGGGGCAGGGAGGCCATCGTGCTCAAAATGGCTGCCGCTTACGTGCACGAATGGGTTCAAGAAGAGCAAGATGGCGCCGATAATGTTGACGTTTGCAGCCTAACTTTTAACACTGTGAATACCAAAAGTAGTAAGTTCATTCTGTGAATACCAAAATAGTAGTAAGTTTAGGATTGAGTCTTAAGTTCATTCTGTGAATCAGGCCCTTAGGACCTTGGACGCCACAGAAACAACCACTGGATCTTCTCGGGTGACATCGTAGAGTGCGTGGACAGTGAGTAGCTGGCATGTAAGATACTAATGGACCTGTCATAGGTGCTGGGCCCTGGTTCACCCTACTATGAAGACTCGCCTTAGCGAGAGGCGTAATGGGAAGCAAATCTTTACTCATAATGACTCACCGCTGTCTTTCTGATCTCAGCCTTTCCAGACACCCAGTCTTCAGCGGTTACTTTGTCCTCCTTCCATTCACAGCCTTGGTCTGCCAGCAGGAACCGCATGTGCTCTGTCCGACCTGGAGGGAAGGAGATACAGTAGAGTTAGGAAATCGCAAACACCCTGGGCCCGAATCACAAAAGTAATCTGAGACACAATCCTAGCTTTACGACTTTCGGTATTCACAAAGGGCATTTAGGAGTAGTAAAGTTACGATTTTGTCTCAGTTAAACTTAAGTTTTGGTCTTAAGTTAAAATAAGCCTCATTCTAGGGCACTCAGGTTGACTCCCGCTTCACTTGAGACATGTTTGGGTCTTATGCTCAAAATGGGGTAAGTGCACAAACTAAGCTTTCGGTTCTACTGGTCCACTCGCACAGTTTGAGTAACAACCATCTTCGCACCGTACATGAGACGAGATCCATTTTTGTTAATGCAGCGTACACTGCATTTCAAAGATATTTCTGCGTTATTGCCCCAGGACCATCCAGACCATGACAGGTTGCTCAAAATTCAGCCTGTCATTGAACAATTGTCTGCCAGGTTTCCAGAGATTTATTTTCCTGAAAAGAATATAGCCATTGATGAGTCCTTCATCCTGTACAGTGGACGGGTGAAGTTCAGGTAGTACAATGTGAGCTATGGCGGCAAGTTGTACATGCTGTGTAAATGTAAATGTAGTGTACTTGTATAGCGCACGAATCGACCCCAGCTGGGGTATCTCGGCGCTTGTACGAATACTGCTGTGGAACCCTTCCTGGCTTTTCCTTGTGAAGTGCCCACTCCTGGGCACCCCCAAGGTGAAGCCAGGCATCCTAGCATTGTGGGGGCAGTTGTGGAGATTAAGCAAGCTATTGCCCAGAGTTGCAGAGTGGGACTCCATGATTAGAATAGGCACCGAGGCGAGAATTATCAGGTCCGAGGAAATTGAGCCCAAGACCCGCCGAGGCGGGAATTGAACCCTGGTCCCGGGCTAGACCTCTGCATCAGGGTCTGCCGCTCTAACCATTGAGCCACACTTTCCACACAGTGTGAGAGCTCCCCGTGCTATTTATGCAGGGTGAGAGTGTGTACAGGGAAGGGCTACGCTCTAAAACCTGTAGGAGTGTGCTAGGAGTAACTGAAAATATTGCATCAGATCTTGTCCAGCAACAACGTCTATCCAGGAGTACATGTTTAGTGAGCTGTTCCAAGCTGCGTTGTGGCCTGTGGGTGCAGTTTGTTGTCGCCACAAAGGATTCCCGCAGGAGCTTGTTTGTGAGAAGCTGTAGAAATACTGGAGCTCACAGTCAAGTTCTCTGATAGGTGTGATGTGTACGTGCTCCCTACCATTCACGATGAGAGCACTTCCCCCATCACATTTTGGGGTCAGATGGCCAAAGTTCACAAGCCCACCTGTATACTTGATTACAACAAGTACATGGGTGGAGTGGATACGAATAACCAAAGCCATATAAGCCGAATTATAAAACTTGCACTTATAAGAAGCTCTTTAGCCACCCGATGGCAACATACAATGCATATGTTGTTTACCCTCAAAACCACCTCAGGAATATCCGTTGTTGTTTCTTGACTTTCAGAGTTTTTGCTTGATGGTTGTTTTCTTTATTTTTCAGTACAGCAGGTACGGAACACTATATTTCAGGCAGGAGATTGCATTTGCACCCATTTGCAGCATAGAAATGACCACACAAAACTGTGTTTCAGCTTCTAGATCACCACCACCACAACCAACTTCCATACGTGTATGGCGAGCGTCACCATTTGAATATGAGATACTGCCTGTAGCTCAACACTGAACACTGACAAAACAGAAGTTGTGGTCTTCAGCAACAACACCTCTCACTGTTACACTTCCTGGTGGCCCTCAGAGCTAGGACCTTCCCCCAAGGGATGCTAATTCAATCTGCTGACCCTGACAAACAATGACCTACACAACCGAGGACAAGCCTGTAGGAGAGTAGGGTCTGCTTTCCTATGGTCACCCCACTTTTTTGCTTTTTGCTTCACTGGTTTTCGCCTTAGATGTGGCTGTGAGCCTGCTAATCAGACCCACAGCCCTGCTGTTCTCTCTCTAAATTCACACCATGTACTTTAGGTACCTCATCAATTGGGAATTGGGTCACTCTTATGAGTCCCTGTTCAGTGTACCATAGGTACCCAGGGCATAGGTGCACCCAAGGCCTACCAGGGGCTGCAGCATATCTTTTGCCACCCCTGGCTGGCCATCCAAACTGACACAACTGGCTGATCACTCAGCTGGGGCAAGGTCGTGTAATCACTCCTTGCTTAGATATAGTATTTCTATATCTAACCTTGTATCTAGGCACATATAGACCTATAAGTCACTCCTATGGCAGGCCTTAACAATCCTGGAGGCAGAGTGCTTGGTTTTATGTGAGATGAGGCTCTAGCATGCGCTGAGCCTGTCTGAAGCTTTCAGAACCATGTCCTTATAGCTGTTCTAGGATATTGTCATACCATATACTCTTAAGTGCATTATGAACCTCGCGGTTAAATGCTAACTTTGGTTTGGCTTTATCAAAACATGTTGTGTAAGGTGTCATATGCTTTGGAATACTACCCCCTCACCAGTTCTTTTGATGGGGGTAGCATTCCACCATTCTAGAGGGAGAAGACATGTTGTTCCTACTAATCCCGGATAAAGTTAACCAGAGCCTCAGCATCACAAAATTGATGCTGCTGCCACAGACACAAGTCTGACCTCCTACTGCTGGGAGTCCTTCCAGCGAGGGAGTCTTGGACAATAGGTTTCCTGTGTTGGGAGGTGCTAGCACCACCCTAGACAGGCCATAGTGTATTGGGGCAGGGAGGGCTGAATGAAATAAGACACTGCCTGGGGCACACAAGGTGTCCCATGCATAGTCCAGTTCAAACCGGTGCTGGGGCACTCCAGCCCCAGCTCTGGTGCGAAACTGGACAAAGGGAAAGGAGTGTAACCACCCCCTTCCTGGGTCCCACCCATAGGAGGGACCTAGCGGTAATCCAGCCCCTAAATTTGGTATATAGGTAGGAGCTGAGTCCCAAGACTTTAGATTTATCCTGACTGAAACTTGAAACGAAACTCTGGACCTTCGACGTTCTACTTGAGATAGAAGACTGAAGAATCTCCCTTGTGGTCAAGGAGTGACCACCCTGTGCAAGCAGGCAACATCAAGCGATCAACGGTTTGCTTTGTCGACTCTCCCGCCGGAGCCCGAGCACAGAGCCTGACAAGACCCGGACTTCTACACTTCCAACAGCCCAATCCACAGTCACAGTAGAGCTGAGACCCGTGGAGGCGACGAGAGACGTGGAACCGGCCATCTTGAAAAGCCAGCTAATTGCTTTCCTTACAACTTCTGAAGCACCCTCGAAGTTGTGCATTGGGGATTGAGAAGCTCCAGCCCCGAGCACCAACTGCACCGAAGATCGGCCCTCCACACTCCACGAGTTCTGTGTGGGGCCCTTCTGCATTTTCCTGCTGGACGCGTCTGTCCGGTCGCTTGCCTGTTGGCTAGTGGCCTCTGTGACGAAGAACCTTTCGATTTACACCACTGGTCTGGTTGCTCCAGACTGGCCCCTGCTTCCCTGTCATCTTCTTCCTCCTCTTCCAACTGTTCAGGGCTCCCCACAGACCCACCACCCACATGGTGTGAGGCCCGGACCCTTTCCTCACTGCGCTCACGTTACCAGTCATCCTTCTGCCATAGGATCAGGTTATCCCTAAGCTTGGACTGGGTGTCTGACTCATTCACTGTGATGTCTCTCTCCTCACAAAATTGTACCAGCTCATGCATACTGTACCTAAACAGGCCACAGAGGTTAAAGGAAGATTCCATCTTGGCAGGATGCTCACAGACATGTGCAACACAGGGGACCTAACAGTCTGAGCTGAAGCAAGAGTACACAATTTGCAAAAATTCAGCAAGCTCCCTATCCCAGGGAACTCACACTCACTTGCCTAGTGCCACACTCCATTCATCCACACACAACCCCCCCCTCGGACTGGTAAGGCAGTTTCTACCACCCCTGATTTCTCAACCTGACCACACGTGACACAGGTACCAAACTCTGGAAGCAGGGCGGGGAACAAATGTACTGGACACAATTACGCTGCTACCACTGGATCCCACCCTCTGGTGAATCCAGAAAATTGAAACTGCACTTAGGGGATAGAAACCACCCTGAGCTAGTGACACCTAACTCACAGTGCACAAGAAACACATTTCCCAAGAAATTACTTTTAGAACAATTTTAAAACAATAATCCCCAAAATGTGATTCATCTAAAATGCAGAGTTTTTTGGTGCGGCCAGCTGCCGCTGTGGTACAGCGCGAACACAAATCCGGATCCCTTCCCTGCCTACCAATGTTAGAAAAGGGATTTCCAGTTGGCTGAGGCTTGCGCCAAAGCCAGGCAGAAACCACCACTCTAGTCAGGGCAAGGGAGTTACACGCCAAAGATAACCCCTGCTCACCCTCTAGGCAATGTGGCGCGAGCAGTAAGGCTTATCCCGGAGGCTATGTAAGTTAAGTGTTTGCGCACGCAGCCCCAGCAACAACACCCAAGGCCCACCACAAAGGAAACTCCACACAATGTTATATATAAAAATAGCCTTTGTATTGTACAAAACACATTAGATAATAAATACACACTTTACAATGTGCCATAGGCACGGGCAGAATTTACAGGGGATTTACAGCCTGATTCATGAAGCGAAATTGCGCCCGCAATGGCTGCGAAAATGCAATTGCGGGTGCAAAACACGGAATCGGCATTCAAGTACAAAATAGCGATTTCGCAAACACAGAATAGCGATTAAAATAGCGATTACGCTATAATAGTCGCAGAGTCCCGGTAGTCGCGCATTAGCGATACGGAAATAGCGACCAACCACGGAATCTGCGAAATGAATAGCGAAACGCAATTTATTCTCAATCGGCATTCATGAAAAATATACAATAGCGGAAAACCCCAAAATCGCAATTTTGCGCGGCGCAAATTAAGGACAACTCAAAGCAGGTGGTAACCATAAAAGCCATGATTAAGTAAAATTTGAAAAACAGTTGGCCAATCACCAACAGGTCCAGGCCTGACCAATCACACATAAGGACATTCAGCAGCAGCATTAGGCGTTCCACAATGCCAGGAATGTACATGGTGGTGAGGCGGCGAAGGCTACAGCGAGCAGCACGGAGGAGACGCATGAGGCAGGAAAGGATTTACCGGCAGCGGGTCACCTTGCTGGGCCAAACCAGAGAACAGATATATGCTAAATACAGGCTGAATGGGGAAATGATCACCTGGCTGATACAAGAACTTGACCCCCTCATGCAGCACCCAACAAGGCGAAACAATTCTGTGCCTACACATGTGCAGGTATTGTGCAGCCTGCACCTCCTGGCCTCCGGCAGTTTCCAGGGCATAGTAGCGGCTGCTGGGGGGATATCCCTGCCCACCATGTCACGCTGCCTCCACACTTTCGTTGACGCCATGCTCACCCAGCTCCACCGCCACATCACATTTCCCACGAGCCAACAGGATTTGGACCTGACAAAACTACAATTTTATAATGTTGCCCATTTTCCCCATGTCCTTGGCTGCATAGACTGTACCCACGTCGCCATCTGCCCACCAGCTGCCACGGAGTATATGTACCGCAACCGGAAGTCCTACCACTCCCTCAACATACAGATGGTCTGCAATGCCAAGACCATCATCACTGACATTGTCGCACAGTACCCAGGGAGTACCCATGATTCCTTTATCTTCAGGCACAGTGGACTCCACACACGACTGCTCAGAGGAGAGTTTGGGGAAGGACACCTACTTGGTAAGTACAGTTTGTCGACAATGTCACATTGCAATGAAGTCACTGCGCTGCACAGGCAATCAACATCTGCTCCTCTCATTCAGGTGACAGTGGCTACGCCCTACGGGAATACCTCCTGACCCCTTACCTCAACCCTGCCACACCTCAGCAACGGCGCTACAATGTTGCGCACATCCGGACAAGGAACTGTATAGAAAGGACATTTGGCCTGCTCAAGAGCAGGTTCCGTATACTGCACAAGACAGGTGGGGCCATGTATTACAGTCCTGCTGCGTGCTGCCGCATTGTGGCTGTCTGTGCAATGCTCCATAACATTGCAACCAAGCGCCGGATACCTGTTGACATCTCAGGCAGTGAATCTGAAGGGGACGACCGGCCACCAGCACATGTGCACCATGCACGCGGGGAGAACCCAGCTGAAGGCCACAGACGTCGCAACCACATCACAGTGAACAATTTCTAGCCCACCCTCTTCCCCCACCCCACATATCACAATTGCATGCAAAATGTAATGATTACACAAGGCTAATGTGTGCAGCAAAATAAATATATTTGTTTCATTCACAAGAAAAAGGTAATCAGTCCAACTATTTACAAATAACAGTATTCCTTCATACTGCAGTGTGCATGTACATGGCAGGCTTAGCGTCAGCCTGTGCCAGTGTTATGCAGACAGTGTCAATGGCGCCTCCTGCGCGTAATGCCCAAGCGCCTCTGAGGCTCTTCCTCTTCCTGGGCACCTGTACCAGGCGTTGCCCTGGTGCTGCGCCTAGGTGGCGGGACCAGTGTGGCCGATTGGCTGCTCACGCTGGAGGCACTCTCACTGGCATCGTCGCCCCCTACAGTGGCCGGTAGCGCAGGTGTGTGTAGTGCCGTTACCGCGGTGGTTAGGTGCTCCAGGACCCTGATGATGTCCTCACAGCACTGCACTAGTTGGTGCTGCTGTGTGAGAGAGCGCCGTGACAACTGGGTGGTGGCATTTGCTGCCACATAATTCGACCTGCTATAGGCGGACAGCCGGCTCATCAGCTGGTGGTGGCGCCGGCTCGCTACACTGCGGTGCTTGATCAGCGCAGCAGTGTTCTCCTCCATGGCTGCAGTCATGCGGCCCATGGCCGCCGTCATGCGGTCCATGCGGTCTCCAACTCCCGCCACATTGCGCCCAATTTTGTGCAGCTGGAGCTGGATGGCACCTTGCTGCTGTGACTGGCGCTGGTGGATCCGGAGCATGCGTCTCTCTACGCTCATGCAGGCATAGCGATGTCCATTGCCCCTCCTGCTGATTGCCCGCTGTGTTGCCGCTGTCGCAGGCCCAGATCTCTTGGCACCAGCTGCAGGTGGTGTTGCAGCAGGCGTTGCTGGTGCGGCAGGGACTGGGGGCACATTAGTGGGGTGCCTGGCTCTGGCTGCGGGTGGGACGGCAGATCCAGATGCAGCAAAGGTGGGGGGCCTGGCCTTGGCTGCGGGTGGGATGGCAGATCCAGATGCATCAACGGTGGGGGGCCTGGCCTTGACTGCGGGTGGGATGGCAGGAGCAGAGGCCACAACGGTGGGGGGCCTGGCCTTGGCTGCGGGTGGGATGCCAGATGCAGGGGCCACAACGGTGGGGGGCCTGGCTGCTGGTGTTGTTGCAGCGGCAGGGGCTGGTGCCTGGGTTTCTGGTTGTGAATCCTCCTCCTGGGCCTCCTCATCTATCTGCAGCTTCTCGCCGTCACTGCTTTCTGCGCCACCTGTGAGGGTAAGTGGATACTCATTAGTTGCATGTGACTGGCAGACGTGCTGATGTTACATGCATGCTGGGTGACATTCCCTGGATGGCTGTGGATTTGCGTACTTTGGGACCTGTCTGGCTGCATTGGGGTACTACTACATTGTGGACATACTACATCTCCCACAATGCTTCAGGGCATTCCCTGATGCGCAACAAAGGCATGACTAAGGGCCAATAGGTGAGCCTATTTGGTCAGGGACGGTCATAGGGGACAGGGTCGCAGTCGCATGCCACTTACCTTGGGTGTCTTGGGTGGGGCGGGAGGAGTCCAGAGGGGTCACGCCAACGCACGCCTCCCTCTCAAGGGTGTCCTCGACCTGGTCCTCCAAGGGTGTGTTGGGTGGGACTGTCGGTCCGCCACCTCCAGTGCCCGATGCCTCTCCAAGGCGCTCCGCCACCCTCTCCTTGGCACGACCTCGGAGGTCGTACCATCGCTTCTTAAGCTCCTCCAATGACCTATCGGCCACACCCACCGAGTTCACGCTGGAGGCTATTCCCAGCCAGATCCTCCGCTTGTCTTGCTCTGGGACCTTTCTGGAGTTGGTCCCGAAGAGCCGGTCATGGTTGGCCACCACCCCTTCAATAAGGTTCTCGAGCTCCTGCTCTGAGAACTTGAGCTTTCGCTTTCGTCCTGCGCTGTTGCTGGGGCCAGGGACAGGTTCCTCAGACATGGCAGCAGATATGTCGCTATTTCAGTCGGTTGAGAAGTCGCTATCGCTGGTTTAGCGTCTGCTTTCCGACTTGCTCCCTCGGAGGTTTGCCTCGCTGTGGTGTTTGGGGGTGGGAACTGCCTGCTTCCTGGTTGTGATGTCATCACTGTGCTCGGAAAGCGACTTCCCGTTTTCCCGATCGCGCGAGAATGCGAGTCGCATTCCCGATCGCACGGGATTGCGAGTCGCATTCCCGATCGCACGGGATTGCGAGTCGCAATCCCGACGCAGGTAGCCGGGAATAGCGATTTTTCTGCGTTTTAGTTGGTCGCTAACGGATTTAGCGCCCGCGTGCGAGTCGCTATTTTTTCCCCGAAAAGTACATGAATGCCGTTTTGCGTTTCCTCAATAGCGAGTCGCTATTAATCGCTATTAGGGACACGCAAAACGGCCCGTACATGAACCAGGCTGTATGTGCATGGGACAGGGCCACGGGCGCCACTGTCAGGAATAAACACTTTTAGAACTAGCACTTGGTAGAATTAGCACTTTGTAGGGATAACCCTTAGCACATAGAACAATTGTAGAACTAAATAGAAAATAAAGCACACAACCAGTAACCACTGGTAACAGGTAAGTGCCACCTACGCAACCCTAACCACCTTAGGAGAATATTACGCAGGGAACCAGGACCTCACTAGCAACCCCTGTACTAGAAAGAACAACCACCTAAGTATCACTATACGTTTAGGGGTATAGGCATAAGAATATTACACATGATGCATCACAACATTCAGAGGTGTAGGGAAAAGCACATGACGCATACAAACACATTCAGAGGTGCAGCACAGAACAATTGCGCAGAAATCACATAGGAATGAACTCATAAACTGTCCCCAGGCCAACTGGCCTCTCTGGGGCTAGGAAGCCCTGTGTCCCAAATGTCAGGGGGCCTCAACGGAGCAGCTGCCCACTAAGTGCTGGGCAGCTGTAGAAACAATGGGATCCATACGGTGGAGCCTCGTGGGCTCTGGACACAAAACACTCGTGGCCCCGTGAGCCTCGCTGGGCTCAAGAACAACTGTGGGGCAAAGGGGGAGTGGCCCGCTGCCTTCCGGGGCCACTCTACTACTAAAGGAAAATGCCCCCTTTGGAGCCTCTCCAGGCTCGTAGTAAAAATATGCCGCCAAGAGCCTCTGCGGCTCAAATTACTAATGCCCCTGAGCCTCTCTGGGCTCGAGAAGCAACTTGCCGCCTGGTTGGAGCCCCCCCCTCTGGGGGACTCAAGAACAAAAATATGCCCCGGAGCCTTCGTAGGCTTTAACTATGGCCTGGGACTGCCAACAAAACGAATGTGGCCCTCTACGCAGGGAGACGGTCAGGAAACAGGGGGGCGGCACTAGCAACGTGCCCCTTCGCATTCCTCACCCCTCTGCAACGAGCCCCCACTTACCAGGCTCTCCTGATCAGACTCTTCACTTTCTTCCCACTCCGGTCTCCTTCTGGCGGAAGGCAGGGTAGCCTCCCGCCGAACCTCAGGCTCTGCTTTCTCGCTCCTTCGGTCTCCTCCTGCTGGCGGCAGAGACAGAGGCTGGGAGGCTCCTCATGCGGCACCACCGGGCTTCTTCCCGCAACACGGGAGTCTCACCACGCTCCACAACAGACTTGCCCCTTCCGCAGCAGCCGCGCTGTGATTGGGCGGCTCAGTCAACTTCCGGTCAGCCCGCCCACAACCAGGCAAGGCCGCCTGGCTTCCTGGTCGGGCCGGCAGTGGCTTCTTGGCAGCACTCCGGGCAATCGGGGGCCGGCGGGAAAAAGGTACCGACCCTCGAGGTACTATTTCGGTCTCGGGCCAACGGCGGTGATGATTTCAGGGCAATCCGGGGTAGGTTCCCGGTCTAGGACAAAAGACAACACGGCAATGAGCGGGGTGGGCACCCACGCTGTAATTGGCAAAATGCGGCGTGGCAGCCGCGAAACAAAAGCGGCCCAACGCGGGGTCATATGCAGGGTGGGCACCTGCTTTCAGCAAGAGGCACAAAGGGGGATCACCACGCCGGGGAATCCCTCGAGGACGGCGAAAGCAGCTCCGGGCTGCAGATAAGAGTAGGAGTGCTCCCAGCACTCAGGAAAGTAGCGCTCCTAGGCGCTTGATGCACAAAAGTCCAGGGCAAAGTTCTGTAGGAAGGCAGGGGGGGCAAGGCTGGGCCCAGGTGCCAGCTCACAGGGCCCTCCAGGCAGGGAGGCAGTCCCAGTGGCGGTCCTCCTGGCACCCAGCAGCAGCAGGCCCCCTCCAAATTAGGATCAGCAAGAGAACATTTGGCAAGGGGACACAGCCCCTTTTTATACAGGTAAATCCTTTGTCCTTAGGTGCAGGGTGGGGAGAAAACGCAGCTGGTTTTGGAGCACTGTGATGTGCTCAGCCACCCTTCCTATTCACTGGCCAGGCTAGGGAAATTAGACGCACCACAGGGGGCGGAGCCAGCATTGTGTGGGGAAAGCCCAGCCCTATTCAGGTCCCAGGTGTACCCCTCCCTCACATTACACATGCAGATCTCCCATTCACCACCGGGGCAGACCCATCCTGACTCCTGGAGCCTGGCACACCAGCCAGTCACAGCCAATCATAAGCCAGCACATTCACTGCACAGGTACACCAACTTCTAGAAGTGGCACTTCCACACAAGACACATTCACGCCGCACACATCATCGCGCAGCATTCAATCACATGAGTCCGCACATACCAAACTCGCACCTGCACTCCCCCCGCATCAGGAACTACTAAGGACACATACATTCCCCATGCATTCCTATGGGAGGGCAGGCCAACCTCACCACACGCACGCACTTTACACTGGGACACAGTGGTAAAGTGCGCAGAAACCAAAAATCACTATCACCAGGTAACATACCAAAAGCAAAAAGTTCAGGGGTGAACCTGCCAGAAGGGCCAAGTCCAACAGTGCAGTAATATGTATTTGGTCCTCATATACCCTGTTCACACGCTACCTATACACATGCACTATCAGTGGAGAAAGCAAGCAATAATTAAAATTAAATAAAATTTCCATAAACACCGGAAAAACACTGTTTCTGTTGTTTTTAATGGTGCGAAAATGTGTGACCACTGATAAACACAGTTTTTTTAAGGTATTGAAAAAACTGAAAAAACCCCACCAGAATTTCATTGATGGAGACCTGCGTGTGCTTCGGAATAATTAAAGCAAACGAATTTCGTTCAGTACACGCGGGTCCCCATCAACGAAATCAGGCCCCAGCTCAGAAGCATTCCAAAACGCCCGGTAGCCAGTCCGGCCCTGACTAGGATCCGGGTGAACGGGTCCCTCTCCCCTGTGTTCCCGATTCACCAGGGTCATTCTCCTGTTTGCCCTAGCGACAGATCCCCTGGCAATGTGGGTCCATTGCAATGCGCTGATACAGGGCTTCTGGCAGAAGACAGACATGGAGGAGGACCGCATTGCGGTATACGCTGACTATGTAGTCCTCTTTCTACATCAGCCCGTTGTGTCCGGCCTCGAGCACTGGCTATGCTAGTTCTTTACGGAATGGCGTTCGTACTCCAAAACGAATCACTCCTGATCTCACTGATGGGATTCGATTGGCATTTCTCATCGAGGTGATGGATGTCAGAGTTCTACTAAACGCCCCTTCCGAGTTACAGGCCAATTAGCACCTAAACCACTCCTAGTTCTTCCGCTTTCTGCTGATTCATCATGCCTTGTCTTATCATCAACCAGCTCTAATGGAGGTCCCCTACATTTAGCCCCATGGAGATCCCACTCCTCTGGGACAGGGTGGAGTTTCCCTGATCTATCGCTCCCTGGTCATTTGCACCCTTGACTTATTCCTATAATGGGTGCCTTGGAGGATGAGGAATTGAGAGAAGCGCTTATGGTGCCCCAGGAGTGAGTCATCTCCTGCTGGCTTATTATGATCCAAGTGAATGTTCTTCATATGTTGGGGGCGCTGCGCAGTGAACGCAGCTTGTGTAAGGTTGCGGAGAGGGCGTGGCGCTCTCAGTACGACGCGGAGGCCAGACTTACTTATAGGTTGGCGATTAAAGCGTACCATTGTAACATTCTCTGCGCAAAAAAAGAGTATTTCGCCAGGAGGATCGAGGCGGCCGCCAACTCCTGCAAGGAGATCTTCACCGTGGTCAGGGAGTTCACAGCCCCTAGGTCCAATCTTCAGCAAGCAGTTTCATCTGAGACCTGGGTCACTGACCTGGCTAGGTTCTTCACCGATAAAATCAGAATGATCCAGGCCTCCTTCACTGCTGAGTTTGTGGCTGGAGCTGTGGGCATCGGGGGGGGACGTGCTCCATCGGTTACGCCAGAGGTACTTCTGGCTGAGTTTCCGCCGGTCTCCCCAGATGCCTCTCTTGCACTTCTGGCCTCGCTCAAGTCCGGGTCGCCACTCGATCCCTGCCCGGCCAAATTTCTGGCCAGGATGGCACCGTTAATGAACCCCTTGGTGAATCCTCTCCTGAATTCATCTTTGAGAGAGGGTCGGCTCCCTCTGTCCTGGAAAAGGGCGATGGTGATCCCCCTCCTCAAAAAGCCGGGATTGGATCCTGGGGTTCCGGCCAAATACCGGCCTATCTCTCTTTTGCCGGCTCTCGCGAAGCTTACGGAGAAGCACGTGCATGGCGTGCTCTCGGGTTTCCTGGAGTCTAACGATCTGCTGCATCCCTCGCAATCCAGCTTTCGGCCCAACCTGAGTACGGAGACGGCACTCCTCGAGGTGTCAGAGATCATCCGCGAGACTCTGGATGCAGGGGGGAAGGCTGTGTTGGTCATGTTGGACCTGTCGGCGGCCTTCGACACCGTCCCCCATGAGGCTCTACTCACCAGACTTTATGACATCGGTCTGAGGGGGACGGTGTTCAATTGGTTTACATCGTTTTTGGAGGACCGTCGACAAACGGTCTGGGCCTCCTCGAGCTCCGCTGAGATGCCACCACTGGGAGTCGGGGTCCCACAGGGCTCGGTGTTGAGCCTGACCCTTTTTAACATCTTTATGACCCCTCTGGCGGCACTCGTGGAGACTTCGGGGGCCCAGATCGTGTCCTATGCGGACGATACGCAGCTTCTCTTCACCTGCGGGAAAGATCAGTCATTTGACGGGGAGAGTATCCAGGGATGTCTGAAGAAGGTCTTTGACTGGTTTCAGCAGAATGGTCTTAAGGCCAACTCTAGTAAATCTGAGGTCCTGCTATTTGGGTGTGCTTCGGAACCGGAATGGCGTGACTGGTGGCCGGTTGATATGTGCCCCCCCGCCCAGCCATCTGTGGCTGCCAAAAATCTGGGTGTCAAGGTCGATAATGACCTCTCGTTCAGATCGCACATTCTTGGTCTGACGGGCACCTGCTTTGGCATCCTTAAGATGCTCCGGAAGTTCCTACCCCTGCTCACAGAGGAGCATAGGAAGATCATTGTCCAAGCTCTCATAGGATCTAGACTGGACTACGCGAATGCTCTGTATTTAGGGCTTCCGGAGTATCTTATCCAAAGGCTGCAAGTGGCGCAGAACTCTGCGGCTTGCGCCATATACGGCCTTCATAGGCGGGCAAGAACATCCGGGGTGCTTCAGTCACTTCACTGGCTCCCTATCCGAAAGCGGATAATGTTTAAAACGCTTACGCTGATGCATAAGGCAAGTATCTACAGCGCAGATTGGCCTTTTACCGTCCGGCCCGCTCCTTGCGGTCGGAATCTCTGTGCATGGCTGTGGTGCCCCGTGTGAGGAAGGCTCGTATCGGGGGTCGTTCTTTCAGCTTTAAGGCCCCCCAGCTGTGGAACTCTTTGCCCTTCGCTCTACGCAGCATTCCTAGTTTGCTCCTGTTCAGGAAAACCCTGAAAACATGGCTTTTTAATCTGTAGACTGTTCTTTTTTGTTTTACCTTTTCCGTTTGTCTGTTGACTGTTATGTTTTTTATCTGCTGAGTTGCTCTTTGAAAGCGCCGGGACACTCTTGTTGAGTAGCCGTGCGCTATATAAATAAAATTTTAACATAACATAACATAACATTTATAGAGGGCATGGCTGCCCCAGAAACAGGGCGTCCCAGCGCTAGCGGACCGGTGGTGAAGGAGGTGAAGCTAGATGGAAGCAAACAGCCAGGTTTTAATCAGTTTCATGAAGGCGAGGTGATCCGGGGTGCAGTGGGCGGTCAGAGGGATGGAGTTCCATAGTGCAAGGGCCTGATATTTAAAAGAGCGGCCCCCGGCTCTGTCTCGGCGAACCCGTGGGATGCACAACAGATGTTGATCAGTGGAGCGTAGAGTGCGCAGCGGCATGCACGGAGTGCAGAGGCCCTGTAGGATCTGGGGGCCCAGGCCATGTATGATCTTGTGCGTGGTGCAGAGAGTTTTGAACTGGACTCTTTGTTTGATTGGCCACCAGTGCAGACGCCGAAGGAGGTTAGAGGTGTGGCATTTCCTAGGGATGGCAAACAAGCTACGAGCAGCTGCGTTCTGTACCTGTTGGAGTCTCGCAGTGACTGTTTTGTTAACGCCAAGCAGTTGACCGTTGCAATAGTCCAGTCGTGACTGGACAGCTGATTTGACTATCCGTTGGCGGGTGGCAGAGTCAAAAAATCCCAGAATGTGCTTTAAGCCCTGTAGAAGACCAAAAGCAGGTGCCAGCCACTTTTTTGCGTGGGGCTCGAAAGAGAGGGTGGAATTGATTAGTATCCCTAGGTCTTTAATTGAGTTCTTCGGTGTGGGAGGGATGCCCAGGGTCGTAGGCCACCATTGGAGGTCCCATTTGTCGGTGTCTCGACTGACCAAGAGTAGCTCCGTTTTTGCAGAGTTAAGCTGTAGGTAGTTTTTTGCCATCCAGTCTGCGATGGCAAGAACATCAGCACGGAATTTTGCTTGGTCCAGAGCAGGGTTGCTCGAGAAGCTAAATACCAGCTGGGTATCGTCCGCATAGGATACCATTTTAATGTCTCCCTCTCTAGCCAGGAGGGTCAGGGGGCGGACATACACGTTAAACAACGTGGGGCTCAGGGCAGAGCCTTGCGGGACACCACAGTTGAGAGGGTAATTTACAGAGATATCAATCAATCAATCATTTGTACAGCGCACTACATACACACAAGGGTCTCAAGGCGCTGGGGGGGGGGGGGGGGCGCTACTGATCGAACAGCCAGATATGGCTCTCTCCTCCCCTCTCCCTAGCACTAGCGCTGATGTGAGCTGCTGTGTTGCAGGCACACACTTTAATGCCATAGTTGTAAGCTATGTGTCTGAGTGTAGCCTAGTTTTTGTACAGGAAGAGTACCCTTCCAGTAAAAATACTGTGGCTAGACAACTTTAAAACCTTTTCCTACTTTCTATGTGTGCAGTACAGCGCAGCACACATGGAAACTCGAAAAGGAAAGAATAAAATAGGTGTTAGAGTGGCACAACAAGAAGAAATACTTTTATTTCGCCTTCTTTTTTATATCTTTCTATGTGTGCCGCATTCTGCAGCACACATTGAAAGACCAAATCGCCTTTAATGATTGTTTATGTGAAGGAAAGTTTCCCTTCCTGTACCTAAATATTCATCCCTGTAATGCAGGCACCCTTGCACCATGGCGCCAGGGGGTCTGCTTGGGCACTGGCAGCTTTTTAGCACCGGGGCAAGGGAAGACACAGGGGTGAGCCGCATTCTTTTGAAAACTGTACATCCCCTGCATTTTTTAAATGACAAAGCACAGCACCTCTAAATTGCTTTTAGAGCCAGGCTGCATTATTCCTTTGTGAATATGCCCCCCAGAGCCTAAAGGAGATGGGGTAGCCTGAGGTCATGAATATACAAGAGCACGGCGGGCGAAGATGGTTCTGGGTGAGCTTATCCCTCATGTTGATAGTATGAGCTTGTTGCTGGATGACTGAAATAATCAGAACCCCATCCCCTGGGTCTGGGTCTCCACAGGGATGTGCCGTATTTACAAGAATACCGCACATCGCTCTTCTCTGCCTTGCGCCAAGAGTAAAAAGGCAGCTGTGTGCCAATGCTCATGCAAACTCAACCACAAGATGGCTGCTCATGCACATTCATCTGCAAGGTGGCGGTTCACGTAAACTCACCTGCAAAATGGCTGCTCAGGTAAACGCATCCTCAAAAAAGCTGCTCACATGAACTCATCCTCAAGATGGCTGCTCTGGTAAACTTATCAGCAATATGGCTGCTCGGGTAAACTTATCAGCAATATGGCTGCTCGGGTAAATTTATCAGCAATATGGCTGCTCGGGTAAATTTATCAGCAATATGGCTGCTTGGGTAAACTCATCCTCAAGATGGCTGCTCTGGTAAACTTATCAGCAATATGGCTGCTCGGGTAAACTCATCCTCAAGATGGCTGCTCTGGTAAACTTATCAGCAATATGGCTGCTCGGGTAAACTATATGGCTGCTCGGGTAAACTCATCCTCAAGATGGCTGCTTGGGTAAATTTATCAGCAATATGGCTGCTCGGGTAAACTCATCCTCAAGATGGCTGCTCTGGTAAACTCATCAGCAATATGGCTGCTCGCGTAAACTCATCCTCAAGATGGCTGCTTGGGTAAATTTATCAGCAATATGGCTGCTCGGGTAAACTCATCCTCAAGATGGCTGCTCTGGTAAACTCATCAGCAATATGGCTGCTCGGGTAAACTCATCCTCAAGATGGCTGCTCTGGTAAACTTATCAGTAATATGGCTGCTCGGGTAAACTCATCCTCAAGATGGCTGCTCTGGTAAACTTATCAGTAATATGGCTGCTCGGGTAAACTCATCCTCAAGATGGCTGCTCTGGTAAACTTATCAGCAATATGGCTGCTCACGTAACCTATTACACAAGATGGCAGCTCATGTAAACCCATCCACAGGCTGGCAGCTCATGTAAAGAGCATCCACAAGATGGCTGCTCATCTAGACACGTACACCAGATGGTTGGTTTTGACAGAATTCCTTTTGGCTGGGTAGAGCATTGCTTTCTTCTTGTTCTTTGACACTTTGGCATTAGGAGTCTTCGACCGCAGTCAGCTTCGAGCAGGGTTTTTGTGCAGTAGCTTAAGGGATCTGGAGTACGGATTTCCTGAATTTTTGGGCACCTTTCCTAGCTTTTGGCTCAAGTGGTGGAATACATTTCCTTCCAAGAGTAGTACTTTAGAGGCATCCATACTTCTATAGTCCACATGGTTTCTTTTGCTTTATATATACACCACATTGTTATACTCTCACTACCGCAGGCCTGCTCATACTTACAGATGCTTTATCTGACATGATAACATATTCTCCATGGAACTAGGCTTCCTAAGGAGTTTATACACATCTGTGTCTCAAGCAATGCACCTTGACTTTGGAAGTCTGAACTCAGCACATCAAACTGAGCTGTTTCAACTCACAAACCAACTAATTGCTGATTTATATGATTTTAAGTAATTAGTACTTAGAAACACCCTCAGCCCCAGCATTGGGAACCATGTAGAAATGTTGATGTTTACCTTTGCTTTTTTTCTTGGTTGGTGAGGGTATGACTTAGCTGCAGTTTAACTCAATGACAATATAGGGCAGATCAGGACATACCTGTAGATTTGCTCAAAGGTCATAGACAGCGGAACTGGAAAAAGCTTTGGATTTACTCCAGGACATGAATGTAGATTTACTCAATGACCGTAGAGAGCGGACCAGGACATAAATGTAGATTTACTCAATGACCATAGAGAGCGGACCAGGACATAACTGTAGATTTACTCAATGGCCATAGAGAGGGGACCAGGCCATAAATGTAGATTTACTCAATGACCATAGAGAGCGGACCAGGCCATAAATGTAGATTTACTCAATGACCATAGAGAGCGGACCAGGACATAACTGTAGATTTACTCAATGACCATAGAGAGGGGACCAGGACATAAATGTAGATTTACTCAATGACCATAGAGAGCGGACAAGGACATAACTGTAGATTTACTCAATGACCATAGAGAGCGGACCAGGACATAACTGTAGATTTACTCAATGACCATAGAGAGCGGACCAGGACATAAATGTAAATTTACTCAATGACCATAGAGAGCGGACCAGGACATAACTGTAGATTTACTCAATGACCATAGAGAGGGGACCAGGACATAAATGTAGATTTACTCAATGACCATAGAGAGGGGACCAGGACATAAATGTAGATTTACTCAATGACCACAGAGAGCGGACCAGGACAAAAATGTAGATTTACTCAATGACCATAGAGAGCGGACCAGGACATAACTGTAGATTTACTCAATGACCACAGAGAGGGGACCAGGACATAAATGTAGATTTACTCAATGACCATGGAGAGCGGACCAGGACATAACTGTAGATTTACTCAATGACCATAGAGAGGGGACCAGGACATAAATGTAGATTTACTCAATGACCATAGAGAGGGGACCAGGACATAAATGTAGATTTACTCAATGACCATAGAGAGCGGACCAGGACATAAATGTAGATTTACTCAATGACCATAGAGACGGGACCAGGACATAACTGTAGATTTACTCAATGACCATAGAGAGCGGACCAGGACATAAATGTAGATTTACTCAATGACCATAGAGAGCGGACCAGGACATAAATGTAGATTTACTCAATGACCATAGAGAGGGGACCAGGACATAACTGTAGATTTACTCAATGACCATAGAGAGCGGACCAGGACATAACTGTAGATTTACTCAATGACCATAGAGAGGGGACCAGGACATACCTGTAGATTTACTCAATGACCATAGAGAGGGGACCAGGACATAACTGTAGATTTACTCAATGACCATAGAGAGCGGACCAGGACATAACTGTAGATTTACTCAATGACCATAGAGAGGGGACCAGGACATAAATGTAGATTTACTCAATGACCATAGAGAGCGGACCAGGACATAACTGTAGATTTACTCAATGACCATAGAGAGCGGACCAGGACATAACTGTAGATTTACTCAATGACCATAGAGAGGGGACCAGGACATAAATGTAGATTTACTCAATGACCATAGAGAGCGGACCAGGACATAACTGTAGATTTACTCAATGACCATAGAGAGGGGACCAGGACATAAATGTAGATTTACTCAATGACCATAGAGAGGGGACCAGGACATAAATGTAGATTTACTCAATGACCACAGAGAGCGGACCAGGACAAAAATGTAGATTTACTCAATGACCATAGAGAGCGGACCAGGACATAACTGTAGATTTACTCAATGACCACAGTGAGGGGACCAGGACATAAATGTAGATTTACTCAATGACCATAGAGAGCGGACCAGGACATAACTGTAGATTTACTCAATGACCATAGAGAGGGGACCAGGACATAAATGTAGATTTACTCAATGACCATAGAGAGGGGACCAGGGCATAAATGTAGATTTACTCAATGACCATAGAGAGCGGACCAGGACATAAATGTAGATTTACTCAATGACCATAGAGAGGGGACCAGGACATAACTGTAGATTTACTCAATGACCATAGAGAGCGGACCAGGACATAAATGTAGATTTACTCAATGACCATAGAGAGCGGACCAGGACATAAATGTAGATTTACTCAATGACCATAGAGAGGGGACCAGGACATAACTGTAGATTTACTCAATGACCATAGAGAGCGGACCAGGACATAACTGTAGATTTACTCAATGACCATAGAGAGGGGACCAGGACATACCTGTAGATTTACTCAATGACCATAGAGAGGGGACCAGGACATAACTGTAGATTTACTCAATGACCATAGAGAGCGGACCAGGACATAACTGTAGATTTACTCAATGACCATAGAGAGGGGACCAGGACATAAATGTAGATTTACTCAATGACCATAGAGAGCGGACCAGGACATAACTGTAGATTTACTCAATGACCATAGAGAGCGGACCAGGACATAACTGTAGATTTACTCAATGACCATAGAGAGGGGACCAGGACATAAATGTAGATTTACTCAATGACCTTAGAGAGCGGACCAGGACATAAATGTAGATTTACTCAATGACCATAGAGAGGGGACCAGGACATAACTGTAGATTTACTCAATGACCTTAGAGAGGGGACCAGGACATAAATGTAGATTTACTCAATGACCATAGAGAGCGCACCAGGACATAACTGTAGATTTACTCAATGACCATAGAGAGGGGACCAGGACATAAATGTAGATTTACTCAATGACCATAGAGAGCGGAGCAGGACATAAATGTAGATTTACTCAATGACCATAGCGAGGGGACCAGGACATAACTGTAGATTCACTCAATGACCATAGAGAGGGGACCAGGACATAAATGTAGATTTACTCAATGACCATAGAGAGCGACCAGGACATAACTGTAGATTTACTCAATGACCATAGAGAGGGGACCAGGACATAAATGTAGATTTACTCAATGACCATAGAGAGCGGACCAGGACATAAATGTAGATTTACTCAATGACCATAGAGAGCGGACCAGGGCATAACTGTAGATTTACTCAATAACCATAGAGAGGGGACGAGGACATAAATGTAGATTTACTCAATGACCATAGAGAGCGGGGAAGGACATAACTGTAGATTTACTCAATGACCATAGAGAGGGGACCAGGACATAAATGTAGATTTACTCAATGACCATAGAGAGGGGACCAGGACATAACTGTAGATTTACTCAATGACCATAGAGAGCGGACCAGGACATAACTGTAGATTTACTCAATGAACATAGAGAGGGGACCAGGACATAAATGTAGATTTACTCAATGACCATAGAGAGGGGACCAGGACATAACTGTAGATTTACTCAATGACCATAGAGAGGGGACCAGGACATGAATGTAGATTTACTCAATGACCATAGAGAGGGGACCAGGACATAACTGTAGATTTACTCAATGAACATAGAGAGCGGACCAGGACATAACTGTAGATTTACTCAATGACCATAGAGAGGGGACCAGGACATAAATGTAGATTTACTCAATGACCATAGAGAGCGGACCAGGACATAACTGTAGATTTACTCAATGACCATAGAGAGCGGACCAGGACATAACTGTAGATTTACTCAATGACCATAGAGAGCGGACCAGGACATAAATGTAGATTTACTCAATGACCATAGAGAGCGGACCAGGACATAACTTAAGATTTACTCAATGACCATAGAGAGGGAACCAGGACATCAATGTAGATTTACTCAATGACCATAGAGAGCGGACCAGGACATAACTGTAGATTTACTCAATGACCATAGAGAGCGGACCAGGACATAACTGTAGATTTACTCAATGACCATAGAGAGCGGACCAGGACATAAATGCAGATTTACTCAATGACCATAGAGAGCGGACCAGGACATAACTGTAGATTTACTCAATGACCATAGATAGGGGACCAGGACATAACTGTAGATTTACTCAATGACCATAGAGAGGGGACCAGGACATAACTGTAGATTTACTCAATGACCATAGAGAGCGGACCAGGAGATAACTGTAGATTTACTCAATGACCATAGAGAGGGAACCAGGACATAACTGTAGATTTACTCAATGACCATAGAGAGCGGACCAGGACATAACTGTAGATTTACTCAATGACCATAGAGAGGGGACCAGGATATAAATGTAGATTTACTCAATGACCATAGAGAGGGGACCAGGACATAACTGTAGATTTACTCAATGACCATAGAGAGCGGACCAGGACATAACTGTAGATTTACTCAATTACCATAGAGAGGGGACCAGGACATAAATGTAGATTTACTCAATGACCATAGAGAGCGGACCAGGACATGAATGTAGATTTACTCACTGACCATAGAGAGGGGACCAGGATATAAATGTAGATTTACTCAATGACCATAGAGAGCGGACCAGGACATAAATGTAGATTTACTCAATGACCATTGAGAGCAGACCAGGACATAAATGTAGATTTACTCAATGACCATAGAGAGGGGACCAGGACATAACTGTAGATTTACTCAATGACCATAGAGAGGGGACCAGGACATAAATGTAGATTTACTCAATGACCATAGAGAGCGGACTTGAACATACCTGTAGATTTACTCAATGACCATGGAGAGCGCACCAGGACATAAATGTAGATTTACTCAATGACCATAGAGAGCGGACCAGGACATACCTGTAGATTTAATCAATGACCATAGAGAGGGGACCAGGACATAACTGTAGATTTACTCAATGACCATAGAGAGTGGACCAGGACATAACTGTAGATTTACTCAATGACCATAGAGAGCGGACCAGGACATTACTGTAGATTTAATCAATGACCATAGAGAGCGGACCAGGACATAACTGTAGATTTACTCAATGACCATAGAGAGCGGACCAGGACATAACTGTAGATTTACTCAATGACCATAGAGAGCGGACCAGGACATTACTGTAGATTTAATCAATGACCATAGAGAGGGGACCAGGACATAACTGTAGATTTACTCAATGACCACAGAGAGTGGACCAGGACATATCTGTAGATTTACTCAATGACCATAGAGAGTGGACAGGACAGGGTTGGTTATCTTCCATCCGGGGATATAGGACAATCGGGGTGAACCTGAGGGTGGAGGGAGACAGGGGCCACCGAGTCTGCAGGGTGTTATCCATTGACATGCTGGGTACCATCAGCACCGCGTTAGTGTGCGAGTGCTCCGTACGGACCGGGCTGGTACCTGTCCATCGTGTAGCAGTGCGGAGTGAGAGTGTGTGAGTGGGAGGGACAGATCGCGGACCGCCTGTCCTTCACGACACTGGCCTGCCATGCCACTTTATATGCTGATTTCATGCCAAAAGCACAATACATTTGACATTGGGTTTACCCACGTGGCTCCGGCTCGCGGTGCTGCTAAAACGTGTTCTATTTTCAAGTACGTACACATCTTTGATATTGTTGTGGCTCAGGGTTTCCCCTAATACTGTGTACATATTATCAGGGTTGTTAGGGTGGGTCTGGAGTGGATTATGTCTCTCATCCCATAAGGGTGCTCTCTCTAGTGGGGGGGGGGGTGGTTAGATTAGAAATTTTCCACAGTGTGCATACTATTAATATCATAACGATATTACTTGTACTGGTAGTAATATTTCCAAATGTGTTCATGCCCAAAAGTATATGATGGTCAGGTCATAATGATTAACTATGTGTGTTGAATATAAATTTTATATACATACATCCTGTGTTAATCCTTTTTTGTGACGCTCAGTGTATTTATCGTGTGTGACTGCTGTGCCTTTGCTTTAAACATTGCCTCGGAGGACAGGCTGACTGCGCAGTGTTAAGCTACCCAAGGGAGACCACAGGTTATACCGTGAGTGTAATCATCCACCCTTGACATGAGTGGTAGGTTCTGCCGGGCTGGGGGAATCCCTTCAGCCAACCAGAAAATGCAGGTTCTGACAATGGCATGCTTGTAAATTCCTGGGAACAGAGGGCAGAGCAAGATTAAATATTGTAATTGTATTGTAATTGCTTTTATATAGCGCTTACTACCTCTGACGAGGCGTCAAAGTGCTTTTTCGACGAGTAGCATGCTACTCCGGGACCCCTAGAGGATTCGTGTTGAATTAGTATAGTGAAACATGCAAGTAAATTTTAAGTCGTGTATATGTTAGTCAGTTATTTGGATTCGGAAGGATAGCAGAAGAGGAAAAATGGTTTGTATTTATATAGCGCTTGTTACCCCTGATGGGGTGTTGAAACACGCTACTCCGGAAACCCATAAAGGGTTAGAGGTGAATTAGTATGGTGAAATATGAAAGTAATTTGAGTGGTGGATATAAGTCAGCTATTTGGAGTGAGAAGGATAGCGGAGGGAAAAAAGGGCAAGAAAGGTTTGTGTTCATATAGCACCGGTTACCACTGATGGGTTTTGAACCTCTTTTCTGGCGTGTAGCACGCTACTCTGGAACCCATAAAGGAATAGTGTTGAAAATTAGTATAGTGAAATATGAAGACATTTGAGTGGTGGATATGTTATTCAATTATTTTGATAAAGAAGGGTAGGTGGGGGATAGAATAGGGAAAGAGGTTTGTATTTATATAGCGCTTGCTACCCCTGATGGGGTTTGAAGCGCTTTTTTTGGTGAGTAGCACCCTACTCTGGAAGCCATAAGGATTAGTGTTGAATTAGTATGGTGAAACATGAAATTAATTTGAGAGGTGGATTTGTTAGTCAGTTATTTTGATTGAGAAGGGTTGGAAAAGGGTAGAAAAGGGAAAAAGGTTTGCATTTATATAGCGCTTGTAACCCTGATGAGGTGTGAAACGCTTTATTGGCGAGTAGCACGCTACTCTGGAACCCATAAAAGATTAGTGGTGAATTAGTATAGTGTATAGTTATAGGTCTCCTGTCTATAGTAGCAGGCCTACTCCTTGGCCCTCGAGGGAACACATTGTCATGGTGTAAAACTAAAGAGGCCAAGCAGAGCAAACCACAACATGGATGGAGTTGCACTGCTTCACAGGAGCAGCAGGGCCCTTCCCTGGCATAGAGGGCACAACATGGCAAAGAGGGCAAACATGGCAAAGTTTCAGTGCTACTTCTTTCTCTATGTACTGTGTGAAAGTGGAAACAATAGGTGACTTACCACGGAGGTCGAAGTAGGTGATGGTGTACTGTGCCACTGCAAGAAAGAAAACAGAGAGTCAGAGTGTGTAACGTACACATATAAAGAAACACAGCACAAAAGACTTGCTGGCAGTAATCAGAAGGCCAGCACTGCCCAAGGCTGCACACAGAAGCTAGTCTTCACAGGGGCAGCACAACCCAAGGGTACACCCTGAAGGACAGTCTTAACAGGGGCAGCACAGCCCAAGGGTACACCCTGAAGGCCAGTCTTCACAGGGGCAGCACTGCCCATGCGTACACCCGGTAGGCCAATCTTCACAGGGGCAGCACTGCCCAAGGGCACACCCTGAAGGCCAGTCTTCACAGGAGCGGCACTGCCCAAGGACCCACCCTGAAGGCCAGTCTTCACAGGGGCGGCACTGCCCAAGGGTACACCCTGAAGGCCAGTCTTCACAGGGGCAGCACTGCACAAGGGTACACCCTGAAGGCCGGTCTTCACAGGGGCGGCACTGCCCAAGGGTACACCCAGTAGGCCGGTCTTCACAGAAGCAGCACTGCCCAAGGGTACACCCTGAAGGCCAGCCAGTCTTCACAGGGGCAGCACTGCCCAAGGGTACACCCTGAAGGCCAGCCAGTCTTCACAGGGGCAGCACTGCTGTTGTGTTGTTTCACTCTTTTTAATCCTGACCCAGGCCGACAAGAATAAAGTTGCACGCCTGCTTTGGAGTTCATTTTAATCACATTGGTCACATTCTTTTCACCCACCGTGCACTCTGCTAGCCGCGCCACCCTGCCGTTGCCATAGGGTGATCTACCATATACTAAAACATCTGAAGAGCTCCACCTGATGAGAGAGAAAGTTATAGCCTGCACCGTAATTTTCTGTTACGGTGTGAGGAGAATGGCAATCCTCAAATTAACATGCATAGAGAATCTTGATTTCATTAAAGACAACAGAGGCTACCATTATGCAATAATCCTTTATTGCTGGCCCAACATACAGCCCTTTAAAGATAAGATTATCAATCACAAAGCAAACATAGGGCCCGATTCACAGAATGAATTTAAGACTTAATCCTAAACTTACTACTTTTTTGGTATTCACAGAAGTTAGGATTTTGTCTTAAGACAGACTTAAGAAAGACTTAAGACAAAATTCTAACTTAAGTCTGTCTTAAGACAAACTTAAGACAACGTCCTAACTTCTGTGAATACCAAAAGTAGTAAGTGCATTCTGTGAATACCAAAATAGTAGTAAGTTTAGGATTGAGTCTTAAGTTCATTCTGTGAATCGGGCCCTATATGTTCAGAATATATAAATATCTGGAGCACAAGACATCCTCCTCTTCTAGGCTGCAACAAAACAGGAAAACAACTTCTTCTTCGGTTGACTAACTTCAGAAAGCATTGTCTAAAAGGAACCATAGAACTCCACATTAATATACGATATTACAAAAGGGTCAACGCAGAAACCTTAAAACATTCAATATAATCTTAATTATTACATCACATTTCTTCAAATCTACTAAACTCACCATTACGTATACCCTCTCCTCAAGGGTGAGGAGGGTGGTATAAGGCTAGCCTTCATTGCCTTTAATGAAATGAAGACAGTGGCGGCTCGGAGACGAAGTGATGGGGGGCAGTGGAAGGGCAGAGTGGGGGTTTTGGAGTTGGACATATGACGGCATGGAGTAAGGTAAGTAAATAAATAAATAAAACAATTTACCTTGCTCTCGCTGCATCACCAAGTTGGCGATGCAGCAAGCGCGAGGTAAATGTCCGACTCTACTACCTAACACCCTGCCCCTCCCCAGTCTTACCGCCCTGCAGCACTCCCTCTGCGAGCCGCCACTGAATGAAGATTCTCTATACATGTTAATTTGAGAATTGCCATTTCATTACAAGAGGGGGGGCTACTAATATGTATTTTTAAAGGCATCCAATGCCACACAACTTACATATTTAGTCTAAGGAGAACTGGGGTTTTTTGAGGTACAGGGAAATACTGGGCGCACTGCACACGTTAGTGTTGGGAATGGATGGGTCTGGGTGCAAGTAGGCGAGGGGAAAAGGCCCTAAACCCCTCCAAGGTGTGCGATGCACACGCTCAACAATGTAAGAACAAATACCAAATGCACACCAAATAATAGTACAGAAAGAGATGTCTCAATGGGCATAAATGAGAACAAGTAACACAGTTCAGAACAAAAAGGGGAAGCGAAGTAGTGCGATTCCTCTTTATTTGCCTGGACGGCCAGCCGACACGTGTTTCGTCGTCAAGCGGTAACAATGCTTGCACGACTCATCAGGGCTGTAGAGCGAAGGAAAAGGACCACAGGTCGCTAAGCCGGTGATACTTCCGACCCGGCCCCTGCTCGAGACCAGGTAGACGTAGGTAGGTGGATGTGGCTCCAGATTCCAAGGATCATGCAGTGTAGACGATGCTTTAAGTGAAGGCAACAGTACTCCAAGCGACTCCAGTAAATGGATGCCACCAAATGAAAATAAAGCATCCGTTTCAAGGTACCCGGAACCGCTGCGTGGAGGTATCCATCCCGCAAGTCTCACAAAGTCTACCGTTCCCGCACATTTGGGTGTTCAGAAGACTCCTGACATTCATCTTTGATCATTCAACCCAGCCATGATAGCACCTTGAAACGGATGCTTTATTTTCATTTGGTGGCATCCATTTACTGGAGTCGCTTGGAGTACTGTTGCCTTCACTTAAAGCATCGTCTACACTGCATGATCCTTGGAATCTGGAGCCACATCCACCTACCTACGTCTACCTGGTCTCGAGCAGGGGCCGGGTCGGAAGTATTGTGGAAAAGTAAATTCTGCCATGTTCTGTGTCCCTACGCGTCCTCCATCATATGTTATGTGTGCATGATTAATATGCATATGTATTCCCCATGTTCGATTAAAGACGCAATTATAGTTGTGTCCACTTCTAGTATGCCAGTTTCCAGTTCTCGTGACTACTACGAATATCAGGCCTATTTAAAGCTACGTTGCCACGTTTCTCAGTGTGCACGTTATTTCATTGTAAAGTCCCCGTTTCTAGGCCTCAAAAGGGCCCGGACACCAGATTCAGCTCCTGTCTCCTGAGCCCTCGCTGAGGAGCGATACAGCCCCCACCTGTGTTCCTGACCCTTCACTTACTTCCTGCCTCGCAGTGCCCGGCCCAGCCTGGCCCTGTCTCTGAGTCTGCCAAAAGTATGTTATGATTCTAGTTATCAGTTCAGCCCTCCTTCTCTGCATTCCTAAGCTACTGAACTGCATCAATAGTTTCCGTCATTGTCTAGCCTCTACGTCTCCATGTAAGAGAAATACTGTATTTATGGTCATTTAATATTCTTCATCACGCACTACATGTAGAATAATGCATGCTCCAGTCTTAGAGTCTGTTAGCCTTTACCCCGATAGCTTTCGGATTCTATCAACATGTTCTCTAAACATCAGATACTAGATACTGCTTAGGTACATGTCGCCCTGACTCTCCAGACTTCAGTCTCTGCTCCTAGCACAGAGTTCGTAGCCCCCAGCTTCTCCTAGTAACACGTCATTGCCAGTTTGCGCGCACCATCAGGTTAGAGGTCCCGGCTCCTTAGGTAGCCCCCTCCATGTTTCCGCCCCATTCATGACATATTCTGTTACGTTTGCATCACATGTCTATGTATACGCCCTGTTACACCTACTTTCACCCTTATCTTTCGCGACTGCTACGCGTCACACCCTTTGCTCCACCCACTGCTCCGCCTATCATATGTACTGTAATGCAACTGTTTTATTATATATACTTGTGTATTGTTATTAAATGCTAGCGCGCTCATCCCAGATCCAGCCCCGGCAGCTGCCGGGCCCTGCCATCCTATTCCTATGCAGGTTGTCCTGTTCCTGTCCTTTATGCTGTAATAAACCTGCAAACTCCTACTACCTCGAATCTTGACTCTTATTTTTTGAGCTATCTGTTATTGCTATGCCTAGTCAAACCTAGATCCGGTATTATTTATTTATATACCACATATGGCGCCCGAACAGGGACTTGCCCTTTCCCCACGCGCCGGTGAAGCCACGCGTGCCCCCTGACCCTCTGCAGCCGTGACGGAACCATACCGTGCACGTGCAGATATTTCTGCTTCAAGTATCCCTCAGGCCCACGGAGGAGACGGAGGTGGCGGTCCAGCATCCAGACGAGGCGGTGGAGGAACGCGGCGAGTCCCGACCAGAGCCCAAGCCGAGAGTCCAAGGTCCGAGGTATCCGGAGGCCCACCCGTAACAGAAGTCCGAAGTTCGTCCGTCCAGCGTCGAAGCAGTCCAGTCCAGTCCGAGGTTTTCCGTTCTTGCTGCCCGGTGAGTACCGTTGCCGGGGTAGTATCTAGACAGGGTCAATCTAATTGTCTCTGGTCCGTGGGTTGGTGGTACACAGACCCACAAAACGAAGTGTCCACTTCGGTGGATGCGGGTCCCGACGTGTCTCTTTATCAGACCGGTGAGTTTCGTACTGTTTCAGCAGTGCATCTAGTTTCTGTTCTAGTCAGTTCTGTTCTCGAGAAAATTCATGTATTCTGTTTTCCGTATTCCAGGTAGTATTCTGTTCGAACTATTATTCAAAATGTTCTTCATGTATTTTAATGTCGTGGTATGAGTGTGAAGTAATTATCGTGTTTATTGTGTATTGTATTGTGTCCAGATTATAGTTCAGTCATGCCGCTCTTTTCAAAACTGCGTCAGTTAAAAACCAGAAAAGGTCTGCTAGAAGCAGCAGTTCCTGTTCCGCCTAGGGACAGTCCAGGTCATTTCATGTATCAGAAGCATGGCATAAGCGCCATATTGTATCTAGATTTATGGGTAGAGTATACCAAAGAGTTAGAGGAAAAGTATAGATGGCCCGTATCAGGTACGTGGGATGCCGAGTGCATCATGAGAGTAGAAGAGGCATTATGGAAAAAGAAAGCCAGACAGTCACAGAAAGATGCCATCGAGTTATGGCGCAAAGAATCTCATAAAAGAACCGAAAAAGAAATCAGAAAGTCAGAATTAAGTAGAGAATCCTTAGAGCGAGCCCAAGAAAAAGAATTAATCGAGATAGGTGAACGAGTCAGAACTGAACAGTCAGACAGGCAGAGGCATGCCCTCATTAAGGGTATGTATCCTCTTCTTGCCGAGGGCTCGCCAAAAGCGACCCCGGAGGCATCCAGTAATTTTCCGCTACCACTAGTTCCGACCAAGCTACGTCACAAACCGACCGCAGCTGATATTTTCATTTCGTCCTATTTGGACGACACAGTCCCGGAATATGCAAATCCCGCTCCGCCAGTCCCTGTAAATCAGGCACTTCCTGCTCCTCCAGACACCGGGGCACCCCTTGCAGTACCTGCTACGGCACCCCCGGTCCAGCCCGTCCTACAAGTCCAGCCCGCATTTCAATTTCCCGCCGCACTAGTACGAAGAGCATCAGTTGACGACTCTAGTTTAGGGGCCGCAGGGGGAGGTCCTCCTGGTACCCCGCCACCACACCAACGTAAAACGTTGGCCGAGTTACATGAATGTGCGTCACAACGTACGCCCAAATATCAGTCCGCTGCAGATATCCGACGAGTCCTTACTGAATGTCGCTATGATCCAGTCACAGGTGATGATAGTATGATTCTATATTCTATACGTGTAAGACGGGTGACCGGGTATTTGGACACCCTACCAGATATGAAAGAAGATCTAGACAGAATATATCGTTTCATCCGTACAGGGAATGATCCAGAAAGTATTGGTGACGTTATGTGCCAAAGAAAAGTTGAAGTCCAGCTCATGCTATTAAAATTTCTGATTAATTGTCTAATAAGAGAACAAGATTATCCGACCAAAAATCAAGCTGAAATGAAAATCCTGACAAGGTGGAGTGATAATATAGCCGACGGTAAGCATAGAACTATAGGTAGTATAGAGAGTATGTACAAGAAAATTCGTAAGGAAATAATAAGGTTACATGATCAACGTAAGGCAGCACAAGTAAGCGAGAAAGAAAATGACTCTGCGGAAGAGGTAGAGGACGAGAATCCCGCCAGAATAGCGTATGTAGGAAAATCTAGATTTCCAGATCGCCATTTACGCCTAGAACACAAGTCAACTTTTCATCCTCCAGCACTAGAACAAGGTTCTCTAGAACAAGTATTTCAAGCTACCGATCACATTCTGAAATCACGAATCGGTTATAGCGAGTTAAGTACTATGCATGAACAAGAACTAGTCCGATCAGCAGTCCGATGGATTACTGATTCTACCACTTTTCCAGACGAAATAGTGGCACAAATGTTTCTGAAATTGCCCCCAGCCGAGCAGCGACTGGTGGGTATGTATATGATCCAGCACCTCATCACTCTGTATGAGGGTCAACATTCTGATCCAGGTCCGTTACATGATGTCCTGAACGAGTTACTCCAGTATAGATGGAAAGGTTTAGGTACCGATTTGATTAGTGTTATTCTAGAACAGCGCCACAAATATAGTATGTTTCTGAACCCGCATTTGTTCATGTCTCACCTCCAGAAAGTAAACCCTTTTACATAGACAGACAGAATCCGTTACGAGAAGTCCACCCAGTTAGAGGAACGGGTGGCGAACTAGAACGAGTGTTTGTTTACACCCCGATTACAAAGATGGAACTCTTAGAGATGAAAAAGTTAATTCCCTGTCATGATAAAGATCCAGCAGGGTTCCACCGAGAACTAAAAGACATGCTCCGTATGGGAGAATACACGTATCCAGATATTATTAAAATGTTAAAAGTCCTATTGCCCGCAGGGGTATATGAGAAACTCAAAGAAAAAGAATGGGAGGTGGGAGAGAAAAAGATCGATTGGGCAGTTCTAGAAGCTGAAGACAAGGCACGAGTACCAGGTACCGGTCTTGGAGATAAATGTAAAGAATTACTTGAACTATTAATACAAGTTTTGCCCCGATTATTAGCAACTAAAAAGGAAGACTGGGATGCAATCTCAGCCTGTAAACAGAAACAAGATGAAGATACTAGCGATTTTTACTCTAGATTTGAAAAATGTTTTAGCATCAACAGTGGCCTCAAGACGAGTAGCGAGTCATACCCTCATCTTTTTGTTACCAAATTAGTCGAGAATTCAAGTCCACAAGTTAAAAACCGAGTTTTGAAAGTCGAAAGTACCTGGCAAGCTAATACCCCGTCCCAGATGTTACAGATGCTTCAGTACCACCAGAATAGAATCAGAGAAGAGCAAGAACACGAGAGAAAGCGTATGAAAGACACGAAAATGAAAGTACTAGTTGCACAATCTGTTCCTCAAGACAGTCAGAAGAGGGGTCCGAATCAAGCCAGCCATCCTGCAGCTCCCGTTAAAGGGAACTGCAATTATTGTAAACAGCCAGGTCATTTTATAAACGAATGTGCAGTTCTGAAACACAACATAGCTACCGGTAAGACTAAAGAAAGACCACGTCCGCCTAGACAAGAACAAGTTACACAGACTCCTCAGCCACAGAATGCACCACAGACAGTTACTGTACCGCAGCCCATCGCTGCAACACAGCATGTTACACAGCAGATGTACCAGTATGCACAGTCCGAGTATCCAGAGTATCAGCCATATTCATGAAACAGCCTAGAGAGGGAGGTAGGCTTGCCTCTCATCGAGATACCTGTAGATCAAGAGGGTCCCTATGTTCACAGTCAAGTACTAGGGAAAGATAGAAAGTTTCTGATTGATACAGGGGCAAGTAGGACCACCATCAGTCACGCCGAAGTTCCAGGGGCTCCGCTCTCAGGCTCTAGAAATGTTTCCCTTGGATTTTCAGGAAAGCCTATTGTAAATGAGATTTCAAAGCCAGTTACTCTAGAAGTAGGTCCATTGTCCCGCACTACTGATCTGTTACTTACTAAGTCATGTCCAGAAAATCTATTAGGCATTAAAACACTGAAAGAGTTAGGTGCAGTTATATGCTGTTCCCCAGAGGGAATACGATTGTTCCTACGTGACTTCAAGGGTCACTATGTATTACGAGATTTTGATCCAAGATTGTCTAATGTTCCGCAGCATCTATGGGCGCAAGGTCCAACTGATGTTGGGTTTATGCAAATCACACCCCATCGTGTGACTCTCAAGCCAGGTGTAGTGTTACCACGAATCAGACAGTACAGATTGCCACCTGAGGCTGTAGCAGCCTTATCCAAAATTATTGACGAGCTCATGGCTCAAGGAGTAATTGTAGAAACTGAATCCAATGTATGTAATTCTCCGATCATTCCAGTCATGAAACGTACTGATCCAAATGCTCCTCCAGTATATCGATTAGTGATTGACCTTCGCGAACTTAATAAATGTATTATTCCCCAGTACCCAGTTGTCCCAGATATTTCTTCCCTATTGACAGCCATTGATTCCGAAGCTTCATTTTTCACTGTTATAGACCTCAAGAATGCGTTTTTCAGTGTCCCCATTCATCCAGACAGCCAGTTTCTTTTCGGATTTTGTTTAAATGGAAGGAGCTATATGTTCACACGCGCTCCTCAAGGCTTCACAGAAAGTCCTAGTATTTACAGTCAAGCACTCAAGAGACAACTAGACAACATTCACATGCCAACTGACACTGCCCTGCTCCAGTATGTCGATGATCTACTGATCACAGCCCGTTCTGAACGTGCTTGCGAACAAGCATCCCTTACAGTCTTGTATTTCCTAGCCGAGATGGGGCACAAGGTGTCCCCTTCGAAGCTTCAATTCTGTGTCCAGCAAGTGATCTATTTAGGCCACTTACTGTCCAAGTGGGGTAGGCAGTTGACACCAGATCGTATTCAGTTAATAGCGAGTCTTCCTCAGCCCAAGACCCAGAAGGAGGTACGTGCTTTTATCGGCCTTACTTCTTATTGCAGACAATGGATTCCTCAGTATGCATTTCTAGCTAAACCACTGATACAGTTAACGACACAGGAGGCAGCCGTATCGACTGTCCTCCCTTGGACATCTGAACATACACTTAGTTTCAATGAGTTAAAGAAAGCCCTATGCCAAGCCCCAGTTCTAGCTACACCGAACTACAGTAAGCCTTTTACACTTTTCGTCACTGAACGCGAAGGTACAGCATTATCTGTCCTCACACAAGATCAAGCAGGACAATACAAGCCTTGTGCTTATTTTTCGAGCACATTAGATCCTGTAGCCCAGGCTCTGCCTGCGTGCCTCAAGTCAGTTGCAGCCACAGCACTAGCTATCAGACAAAGTGAGTCTATAGTATTAGGACACTCTCTGACAGTACAAGTTCCACACTCCGTGGAAGTTCTTTTAAACCGAACACAAACTCAGCACTTGACCATTGCACGTTTAACAGGTTATGAATTGACACTGTTTCAGCCACACATAGAAATCAGACGCTGCAACGTCCTAAATCCTGCCACACTGTTACCGTCAGTTAATCCAAATCCTGCCACACACGATTGTGTGGAAGTAGTTAACGTCATGACCAAGCCAAGACAAGATCTGACAGATATTCCATTACCAGATCCCGACCTGACACTTTATGTGGATGGTTCATGTATGAGAACAAGTACAGGAGAACTAGTAGCCGCGTATGCAGTGACTACTGACACTGAAGTTATTGAGACACACCGCATTGACACCCTGTCTGCTCAAGCAGCAGAGCTAGTTGCTCTGACTCAAGCCTGCATACACGCTAAAAACCTGAAAGTTAATATTTACACAGATTCACGCTACGCATTTGGAGTCGTACACGACTTTGGAGTGCTCTGGCAGGAGAGAGGTTTCATGACTTCTCATGGAACCAAGATTCAGCATGGTCTCCTTATTCAAGCTCTGTTAGATGCAATACATTTACCGACATCCATTGCTATCATGAAATGCAAAGCACATACGAAAGTTACTGACACTATTTCTCAAGGTAATGATCTAGCAGATCGCACAGCTAAGCTTACAGCTCAGACTCCAGACATTCCAGTTAATAAGACACCGACACACACTCCAGATCCGACTACATGTATGACAGTTAAGGACCCTACACAAGATGTCATAGACATACAGTTACATGCTACTCCTGAAGAAATCAAGAAATGGTCCGAACAAGGAGGGGTCCAGACAGATCAGGGATGGTTAACGAAGGGTAGAGCCACATGGTTTCTCCCCGACTCTATGGTTCAAGTCATTATTAATACCGCACATAGTCCAGCACATTTAGGGGAAAAAGCAATGTTAGACAGTATCCAGAACATTTGGTTCAACAAGCATTTACGAGCTGCAGCCAAGCAGAAAGTCCGTACCTGTATGATATGTTGTCAGTTTAATCCAGGTAAAAGTGTCCCGGTGGAACAAGGTGGATTCCAGCCTCCTGACCACCCTTTTGAAGTCCTCCAGATGGATTACATTCAGATGGAGCGATGTCGAGGTTTCAAGTATGTCCTTGTAGTTGTATGCGCTTTGTCCAGGTGGACAGAGGCATATCCAGTCCCAGATTACACAGCCACGACTACTGCCAAGCAGTTGGTTCGTGAGTTCTTCCCCCGTTATGGACTCCCTAGAGTCGTATATTCTGATAACGGCCAGCCATTCTCATCTGAGTTGATGAAACACGTTTCCTTGTTGTTAGGGTACCAGTGGAAGTTCCATTGTGTACGCCATCCTGAAGCAGCCGGTCTCGTAGAGAGACATAATCAGACTCTGAAAATTCGCATCGCCAAAGTTTGTCAAGAGAAAGGTGTGGACTGGCTAATAGCTCTGCCAGTTGCCCTGTTCTATATGCGCATGGTCGCACATTCCAGATCAGGTCTGTCCCCGTATGAGGTCGTTTTCGGCCGCCCCCCTAACATGTGGGGTACTCCTAGACCCCGAAGTATTACCGATGTTTCAAGTAATATGCTGACAGATTACCTAGCTTCCTTGATGTCTGCCCTCAACTCTTGTCGTTCACAGGTTGCCGCCGCATTTCCAGACAATACCGAGGTGGCACCGCATGAAATCGTTCCCGGATCCATGGTCCTAGTGCGAAATTTTGATCGCTCAAGTCCGCTGGAGCCTCGCTGGAAGGAGCCCCGACAGGTCCTCCTGGCCACCCGTACAGCCGTGAAGTTGGAGGGACGCAAAGGCTGGGTGCATCTTTCGCATATCAAAAAGTTTTATGGATTGAAACCAGTTTCAAAGAACATTTCCGAGGATTTAAAGGACTGCCAAAGTACTATTCTTAAGGACTGTCCCGCAAAAGACAATGATATTGCACCCTCCCTGTTAGAGACAACTCCGCAACAGGAGTATAAGAAAAAGTTGAGGTCTAGTAAAATAAGTCAGCCAGTTTGATTGTCTAAGTCCTCCCCTAGGTGAAACGGTTAGACCGGTTTCTGACATGTATAAAATAGACCCCCATAGTGAGAGAGTTAGTCAAAACTCAATCCGATGTATCGTTTTTCTAAGTTTCGTTTTATTTCTCAGCATTATGATTTCCTGCACCAGTTATGCATTTTATCTGTATTTTCCAGTTTCTCATGTAAATAAGTCTTCTAATGTTACAGTAGAGCACACGTTTAGTGATCTGCCTCCTCATGAACTCTCTTATCGCCTCGCTATGCGTAACAATTCTTTTATCCGCATGTTACATTATTCACACCAGACCAGCAATGCCACTAATTGTTGGGTGTGTGGTCGACACCCCCCTTTCCAGACACCGAAGGGAGTTCTGCCACTCTTTCCTTATCCATTTTCACATAATGGTTCGTGTGGAGCATGGTCCACGTTAACGTCATCCTCAACAGATATGTCTTTTCTTAACAGTACATGTTTCCCAGACAAGCAAGGTCTCCCCCACAGAACAGGGTTAGATCTAGAAAACGAAGTTTACAACTTAGGTAATTATTCTTCGAATTTTATGGTCCTGAATGTTCAGTCTGATACTACTCCAGACTTACCTGCTATCTCAGTACTACCAGTCAAAGGCGAATTATGTGTCCGAAATAATGGTTCCGTACATGTAGGACACAGCGATTGTACTACTATTGTCAAGTATAGTGACAGTGGGAAATCTATTTTCAAAGCTTCACGTCATTCTTATTTTATTTGTGGCCAAACCGCATATGTTCGTCTGCCCCTCGATTGGGAGGGAACCTGTTACATTGCCTTCCTACTGCCACCTGTTTTCCTAGCCCCATCTGATTATCACAGAAACACACATCTAGTACACATTAGACATAGAAGGGAGATCGAGTCCCCAATTGTCGATTATACTGAAACTGCTCTAGAACAGTATACATATTTCAATAGAGGTTTCTTCTTCTTTATAGGACCTATCCAGAATAGTAAGCTAATCCGTAGGTTAACAAGAACCCTTGAAGCTGTAGTAAATGAGACTGCCTCTGCTCTAGGTAACTTAACTGAAGAGCAATCTGCTATGAGATTTGTCGTGCTCCAGAACCGTCTCGTCCTTGACGTCATACTGGCCGATAGGGGCGGGGCATGTAGAGTCATCGGATCTAGTTGCTGCATTTTCATTCCAAATAACGCGCCGTCTGTTTATTCAGCTATAACCAGACTCCATAAAATTGCCCATCTGTTACACCAAGATCCAGGCACCTGGACATGGTCCGGTTGGTTCTGGAATATAATTTCCGCCTGGGGATGGAAAGTATTGTCCTTTCTAGGTATTGCAGTAGCGATCATATTCAGTTGCTGCCTCTGTATACAATGTGGCCCTGCGATTTGCGGCATTTGTGCTACCTCTTGTATTCCTAGTCCCAAGCCCCGTTCTAAATCCCGTTCCAAGAAAATTCGAGACGAGCAAATGATACTGTATGAAATGATAGATGGTATCATGAATATTGATGTTTCCTGATGGAAACGTAGTGACAAGGAGGGAATGTGGAAAAGTAAATTCTGCCATGTTCTGTGTCCCTACGCGTCCTCCATCATATGTTATGTGTGCATGATTAATATGCATATGTATTCCCCATGTTCGATTAAAGACGCAATTATAGTTGTGTCCACTTCTAGTATGCCAGTTTCCAGTTCTCGTGACTACTACGAATATCAGGCCTATTTAAAGCTACGTTGCCACGTTTCTCAGTGTGCACGTTATTTCATTGTAAAGTCCCCGTTTCTAGGCCTCAAAAGGGCCCGGACACCAGATTCAGCTCCTGTCTCCTGAGCCCTCGCTGAGGAGCGATACAGCCCCCACCTGTGTTCCTGACCCTTCACTTACTTCCTGCCTCGCAGTGCCCGGCCCAGCCTGGCCCTGTCTCTGAGTCTGCCAAAAGTATGTTATGATTCTAGTTATCAGTTCAGCCCTCCTTCTCTGCATTCCTAAGCTACTGAACTGCATCAATAGTTTCCGTCATTGTCTAGCCTCTACGTCTCCATGTAAGAGAAATACTGTATTTATGGTCATTTAATATTCTTCATCACGCACTACATGTAGAATAATGCATGCTCCAGTCTTAGAGTCTGTTAGCCTTTACCCCGATAGCTTTCGGATTCTATCAACATGTTCTCTAAACATCAGATACTAGATACTGCTTAGGTACATGTCGCCCTGACTCTCCAGACTTCAGTCTCTGCTCCTAGCACAGAGTTCGTAGCCCCCAGCTTCTCCTAGTAACACGTCATTGCCAGTTTGCGCGCACCATCAGGTTAGAGGTCCCGGCTCCTTAGGTAGCCCCCTCCATGTTTCCGCCCCATTCATGACATATTCTGTTACGTTTGCATCACATGTCTATGTATACGCCCTGTTACACCTACTTTCACCCTTATCTTTCGCGACTGCTACGCGTCACACCCTTTGCTCCACCCACTGCTCCGCCTATCATATGTACTGTAATGCAACTGTTTTATTATATATACTTGTGTATTGTTATTAAATGCTAGCGCGCTCATCCCAGATCCAGCCCCGGCAGCTGCCGGGCCCTGCCATCCTATTCCTATGCAGGTTGTCCTGTTCCTGTCCTTTATGCTGTAATAAACCTGCAAACTCCTACTACCTCGAATCTTGACTCTTATTTTTTGAGCTATCTGTTATTGCTATGCCTAGTCAAACCTAGATCCGGTATTATTTATTTATATACCACAGTATCACCGGCTTAGCGACCTGTGGTCCTTTTCCTTCGCTCTACAGCCCTGATGAGTCGTGCAAGCATTGTTACCGCTTGACGACGAAACACGTGTCGGCTGGCCGTCCAGGCAAATAAAGAGGAATCGCACTACTTCGCTTCCCCTTTTTGTTCTGAACTGTGTTACTTGTTCTCATTTATGCCCATTGAGACATCTCTTTCTGTACTATTATTTGGTGTGCATTTGGTATTTGTTCTTACAACTTACATATTTCACAGATCTTAGATAGAGCAAGACCTCTGACCTCTCAGTCAGAGAAACTGCTCCCCCCTTGTGCAGCTCTATTGTTGCGCCACTGCCTTTTATCTGTCTGTGACTCGTTGTGCCTTTTTGTGCCTTATTTTCTCCTTGTGCCTTTTTTGTTCTTCTTTGCCTCTCTTTGCCTTTTTTGAGCCTTTTTTGTCTCTCTTTGTGCCTCTTACCACTGTCTTTGCCCACTTGCCCTCTATGCCATTTCTCTCCCTTCCCCACCGCTGCTGCCCCTACAGACCCTCCCCATGCATGTTGCCGCTCCCGCCTCCCAGCTGCTCTCCCTACCCCGACCCCTACTTAATGGTGGCCGCTGGTGCGCCAAATATAAGCCAGTCTGCGCCTATCCGTGACCCGACCACATCCAACGCCAGGGACCCTGGTCCTCCAACCACCCACCGCTACAACTCAGCAACCCTCCATGCACTCAATCCCGGAAGAAACAACAACTGCCAGCTGTTGACGCCAAACACCACCCAAGGCCAGTTCTCCTGCTGAACCTGCCTCCACACCTTTACCCACCTCCAGATCCTCACTGCTACCTCCATCCCATCGGATGCCAGCGAGCCCAACCCCCATAGCTGCATCCTCCTCAATGTACGCTCCCTACACGGACACACAGTAGAAATCTGGAACCTCCTCAACACCCTATAGCCCGACGTCGCCTTCCTCACAGAGACCTGGACCAATGCCAGCTCTGCAGCCAAAATCGTAACTGCCATCTCCGATGGGTACAAGATCTAGAGGAAGGACCACCCCAACCACCTGAGAGGTGTACACGCCATCGTACATAAATACTCCCTCCAACTCACTACAGCCAGCACGAATGGCTCTTCGTCCCCCATGGAACATCTCCATTTCCAGATCCAGATCAACCCCAGATGACTCTACGCAGAACCCTCGCCTACAGACCTCCTGGACTTCGCACCACTTTCATCACAACCATCACAGCTCTCCTCGCGCCCCGCGCCCTCACCTCCACAGACTACGTACTGCTCGGAGTCCTGAATTTCCCCCTTCAAAACCTCAGCGACCCCAACTCCACCACCCTCCTGGACAACCTCACCAACAATGGACTGAAACAGCTCGTCACCACCCCCAACCACAAAGCAGGACACACCCTCGACCCCATCTTCGCAGGAGGAAACAACATTTGCTTCAGCCACACCACGCAACCCCCACTGGACGGGCCACCACTGTGTCCATTTCTCCTTTTCGAAACCAACCGCACACAACATCCCCGCACAGGAACTGGAGCAAGATTACCGAAGAGCACCTCAACTCCACCCTCAACTGTGCTCCACCACCCACCACGACCGACGCCAACTCTGCAGCCAACGAACTCCGCAGATGGATCACCGACTGCGCAAACACGATCGCCCCATCCAGAACTCCGACAAACAACACAACACGAAAGCCACCTGGTTCACCACATACCTCTGAGAATCCAAGCACACATGAAGACGAATCGAGAAAGTATGGAAGAACAGCAAAACCTCGTAAGCATGCACCGCCTACAAGACCGCCATGACAGACCACCACCAACTTATCAGATCCACGAAGAGGAACTTCATCCAGGATAGAATCCTCTCTAACTCCCGCAACTCTAGGGAACTCTTCAGCATCATACAAGAATTCAGCAGACCCCCAGAGAAACCCCCTTTGTTCCTCCCTCCCAGGACCTCTGCAACAAACTTGGTTACTACTTCTATCACAAGATCAGGATGCTCTATGACAACCTCGATGAACGGAACCAAGACACCGACACTACACCCAGCACTGGCAATGCCACCCAACCTACCATCACCGCCTGGACCCCTGTCACCACAGAAGACACCGCAAAGACCATGAGGAGCATACACTAAGGTGCTCCACTGACCCCTGCTCGCCGAATATCTTCTACAGAGCGGCCTCCGCCATAGAACCCGAACTACGATGTACTATCAACTGCACCATCGAAACAGGCATGTTCCCCGCAAACTGAAAACACGCAGAAGTCAAGCCCCTACTCAAGGGCCCTCCGCAGGCCCGATGGACCTCAAGAACTACAGGTCCAACTCTCTCCTCCCCTTCACAGCCAAAGTCACTGAGAAGATCGTCAACAACCAGCTCACAAACTTTATAGAATCCAACTCGATCCTCAACACTACCCAATCTGGATTCCGTAGCAACCACTGCACCAAGACCGCCCTCCTAGCCGCCATGGATGACATCTGAACTCTCCTCGACCAAGGCCACACGGCTGCCCTCATTCTACTAGACCTCTCAGCATCCTTTGACACCGTCTCCTACCGCACACTAACCGCAAGACTCCAGGATACCGGCATACAGGGAACTGCCATAGACTGAATTCGCTCCTTCCTCACCAGCCTAACTCAAAGAATTAGACTCCTGCCCTTCCTCTCCGAACTCAGAGAGATCAGCTGCGGAGTACCCCAAGGATGCTTACTCAGCCCCATACTCTTCAACATCTACATGGCCCCCCTCGCTACCATCGTCAGAAAACACAGAGTCAGCATAGTATCCTACGCTGATGAGACCCAACTCATCCTCTCCCTCAACAAGGCACCCGACATCACCAGACACAGCTTCGAGGAAGGAATAAAGGACACCGCATCCTGGATGAGAAGCAGCTGACTGAAGCTCAGCTTGGAGAAAACTGAAGTCCTAGTCCTCGGATCCATCCTCTTTGTGTGGAACAACACCTGGTGGCCCACCCCCCTTTGCAATCCTCCCACACCCACAAACCATACCTGCAACCTCGGCATCATACTCGACTCCTCCCTCACCATGAACCAGCAGGTCCATGCCGTATCATCCACATGCTTCAATACCTTCGGCATTCTCCACAAGACCATCAAATGGCTCCCCCCAAATCAAGAAAGACCATCTCCCACGCACACATAACCATCAGACTGGACAACAGGAACGCCCTCAATGCCAGAATCAACAAATCTCTACTCCTCAAACTCCAGACCATCCAGAACGCCGCAGCCAGACTTGTCCTCGGCATCCCACGACAAGACCACATCACTGAGCAACTACGAGACCGTCACTGGCTCCCCGTCAAAAAGAGAGTGACCTTCAAGCTGATCCCTCCATAACAACAGACCCCAATACCTCAATGAAAGAATCTTCTTCTAAGCACCCAAGAGAAACCTCGGTTCCGCCGGCCTTGCCCTGGCCAAAATCCCTTGCATCTGCGGAGCCAGAATGGGATGAAGGGCCTTCTCCCACATCGCGGCATAGACCTGGAACAAACTCCCCCTCAGCATCAGACAAACCCCCACACTGCAAGCATTCAGGAAGAGTCTCAAGACCTGGCTCTTCGGATGAGACGGAGCTGCTCGAATTCCCCCTCCTCCCAGAATCTTCGGACCCTGACTGGTGAGTAGTGCGTTCCACAAATCCCTGATTGATTGAACTTTGCAAAAGTATTTACATTTAACATCTGCCTACTCTAAGATCTCAGGTAAAGATCCACTAGACCAAAACACCTTACAGGCCATTGCGCCCCTCGAAAACTGGGCACCAAACCTGGTAAGGTCCACACCTGTGTCACTCATAACCATAGGTACCCATCTCACTAAAGTAGCTGTAGATACTGCTTTGTATAGTTTGACGTACGACAACAGGAGCTGATCAACGCCATGCGCCCTAAACTCCAGAATTTTACTCTCATGCAACTCACCACAACCAACTTTTCACAATCATAGCAAAAGGGTTAAAAAACGAACTCGGGCATAGTCTTTGTTCTTTTACAAATATCGAAATGCACTCCCTCAGAGGAATAAAATCTGTTCGATGTCTCCGGAGCGTTCACATCTGAAAACCTTCTGAACGAGATTAAACAAAGTAATGTTGCTAACTTTATGAAAATATGTTTCAGGGAGAGCTAACTATTACCTGGCCATGAAGTAAACAGCAAGAAATCCGGCTGACATTCTAGAGTGACTAGTATCTGGGAGGTCTCCGTAACCTCACCCTTCGTCACTCTTCTCGTGAGAGGGTCACTCCCAATCGCAAAATGATTACACAAGGCATGTGCTACAGAAATAGCAGATTTATAACAGTTAATGGTCCTAAAAGTGAGATCTGAATTATACCAATCTGCTAAATAAATGGCCACCTCAGCTTCCATGGGATCAAGACCGCCCTCCATACACCAACTACACCATTCCTCCTACACTCCCCTATAACTTTTTCATATTCCCTGGCCCAAGATTCATCGAGTAAACCTTTAGCTTTTCCTGAAAAGGCCTGACTATCTAGTTGTACCCCACGAAATCTTCCAGACAAGAAGGTTCTTTCTCCCTTCTACCAGTAAAGGATGCTCCTTTCCATTCAAACCAACCAGCAGACCCAAGGATACCGTGACCAACCAAGGTGTGACGACTGCGAGCTCCGTCACCCCTGGAAATCAGACCAAACAAACAAAAAAAAAAAAAAAAAAATCAAACAAAAAAATCACTAGAATGATATTGCAGGCTTCTGACTTCACCTTTCTCTTAACCCTCTGAATCATGGAAAAGGGAGGAAAGGCATAACCTCCCCTCTTTCCCCAGTCCTGCAGGAAGGCATCCACTGCTGCTGCCTACGGATCTGGCCTCCAACTGAAGTACCTGGAACCTGAAAGGTCAGCCTACGCCCACACAGATCTACCTGGACTGGGCCCCATAACTCCTGAATCAGCCTGAATACAACTGGATTTAATTCCAATAACTGGAGACCCCGTAGAGATCTGGAAATCCAATCTGATCTTACAATCTTTAGGCCTGTCATAAACTCCACTCTCAGCACAATCTTGTGATCCCAACAAAAATACCAAATTTGTCTTGCTAATTCCGCCAGAATGTTTGACCTTACACCGCCCAAACAGTTTATGCAAGGAACTGCTGTGAAATTGTCCAGCCTGAATCAAAGTGACAGAATTTGCCTATAACTCTCCTAAGCTTTTCAAGGCATTCAAACCTGCTAACATCTCTAAGCAATTTATGTGGAGTTCCTGTTCCTCCCTAGACCATATTCCACCTTTTTCTAAATTGTTCAAATATGCCCCCCCAACCCAACTTGCTGGCATCCGATATAAGGTTAGTTCGGGCACATGCCCAAAAATAGCCTTACCGTTCCAAGCCTCGAGATTCCTCGATCACCAATCTAGGTCCTCTCGTACATTCACTGAAATGGGAAGGGAGTCCCCATAACATAAGCCTTTCCTTAGTCCCTAAGCCTTCAACCTTCGATGGCCCCTGTAGTGTAAGGGGCCGGGGGAAACTGCTTGAATGGAGGATAAGAGAAGCCCAAAACTCTTGCAAGATCTTCTAAAAACACCGGGCCCGATTCACAGAATGAACTTAAGACTCAATCCTAAACTTACTACTATTTTGGTATTCACAGAATGCACTTACTACTTTGGCATTCACAGAAGTTAGGATTTTGTCTTAAGTTTGTCTTAAAACAAACTTAAGACTGACTTAAGACAGACTTAAGACAAAATCCTAACTTCTGTGAATACCAAAAGTAGTAAGTGCATTCTGTGAATACCAAAATAGTAGTAAGTTTAGGATTGAGTCTTAAATTCATTCTGTGAATCGGGCCCACCATCTCTTTCAGCAGCACTGCTGTTTCCTCCTTCATTTTTTTCATCACTTTTCTTCTAAGGTAGAATCAACTGAGGTAAACATACCTGAAATACCTGAAAGCCTAAACATTCAAGATTCTGAGCAGGAACCATGCTAGGCGTTTCTGTATTCACTATGAAGCTTATGCTATCCAGTAACTCGCTTGGCCAAGCCAAATGTTTCCAAAGTTCTAGCCTGTCCTGCAACATTATCAAAAGGTCATCCAAATAAATAATTAGCCACACTCCTCTTATTCTGAGAAATGCCACTACAAGACGCAGCACCAACATCACAGAGCCTAGGACAGCTCGAAGGGTAGACAAAGGAACTGGTATCGGACACCTATCCATCGGAAACACAGTACCTCTGACTGTTCCTGTCCATGGGAATGGTACTGTATGCGTGCTTGAGGTCTAACTTCAATAACCAATCTCCTGAGTGTAAAATGTCCCTCAACAGATGGATCCCTCCATCTTGAAATGGCTGTAGATCAAGAAATTGTTCTACTCCCTTAAATTTACGACAGGACGCCATCCTTTGTCCTTTTTCTTTATAAGGAAGACTGTTCTCATGAAACCTCCTGATCTTTCCTGATTTGGAACCCGAATCAATGACCCTTTCTCTAACATTTGGGCGCCTCTGTATCTATCAGCAACACCTTCTCTGTATCTAAAGATAAATATCTGAGTTGACCGATCTGTACTGGGTAATCCCAAAATCTATCTTGAAGCCTCGCACAGTTTCTAAAACCTCTCTGGTGTTGACTAAGTCTTTGCGTGTGCCTTACTGTCTCAGTGGGTGTGTGTGCTGTGTAGTCACTTAACACCTGAGCTTTCGGGTGCCTACCTGCTCGTGCCAGGCTACCCCCGGGGAACTGGTGACCCCGGTTCCTACACAGGAGTCCCTTGTGATTCACTTTCAATTGAGGGTGAAGAATTTCAACCTTCCCTCGACCTTTACTTGGGAATAACCAACACATCTCACCTTGTGATCCAGAACCTGAAGATCGAGATCTCCCCCCGCCGTTTCTCGAGTTGCTCTCTCTTCGGGGGCAGACGTCTGCATATCGGCGGTACCCTCTGCCACAGCTGCCGTATTTTCTTGGCTCCTGTGTGTAAGACTGGGACCTGAAACGGCCACGGCCGGCAGCCAGTCCCCTCCTGCCAGCCCTTCCAAAAACACGCCAGAGCCGTATACTCTTCGCATACGGGTCTGAGCCTTGCTGAAAGCAGTGAAAGTCGAAACGTATTCTCCAAATGACTTTACAAAGCTTTCACCAAAGAGAAGTCCCTTGGAATCTCCCATGTCCTCCCTGGTGGCCAGATCGGCCAGTTTAGGGTTCATTCGCATCAGTACGGCTTTCCGCCTCTCAGTTATTAGGCTCGCATTGGTGTTACGTAACATGCAGATGGCAAGTTGTGCTCAACCTCTCAACATATCCAAATTGACCCGCCACTCTTCCCTCTGGCTTCCTCTGCCATATCTAAGATACGGGTAAGCAGACCCAGGACATCAAGGAACTTGTCCTGGCATTATTTAAGGCATTTTTCAATTCCTTTTCTCCGGTAATGTCCAAATTTGAACAAAAACGTTATCAGCTCTGGTTCCAAGTTGGGGGTATTACAAATGTTATCTTCCATAGAGAGTCCGGGACACTCCGTCCGGATCAAAGTGCGGGTCTCCTTATCCAGAGACTTCCTTACCCAGTGGCTTAATTATTTGCCAACGTGGTCCATTGGCCACCATTCTGCGCTGCACAGATGCTTCATCATTGCAGTGTTGAACATCTCTCCCCGAAGGTTCTTTTATCTCACTGGAGCTAGAGGAATGCTCTAAGTCCTCATATATGCTACCCAACTACTCACCAGTGTCTAGTGGATCAGAAATATACTCATCCCATTCCATGTTGTCATAATCATTGTTATCTCAGCAGGGACGGCTCCTCCGTTGGAGCCGAGGAGCGTCGCCCCACTTAAATGACCCTTTAAGCACCCTCTTAATAATGAAAAATAAAAGGGGAATTTATTGCATTTTATTTTTCATCTTCCTGTCCCGAACCGAGTGTCAGGACAGAGCGGGACTTGCAGAGTGACACCGGGGAGGAGTAGTGTGCAGAGGGGTGCCTTTGCACTGTTTAAAGTGTGCATGGGCCCGATTCACAGAATGAATTTAAGACTCAATCCGAAACTTACTACTATTTTGGCATTCACAGAATGCACTTACTACTTTTGGCATTCACAGAAGTTAGGATTTTGTGTTAAGTCTGTCTTAAGTCTGTCTTAAATCTGTCTTAAGACAAACTTAAGACAAAATTATAACTTCTGTGAATACCAAAAGTAGTAAGTTCATTCTGTGAATGCCAAAAGTAGTAGTAAGTTTAGGATTGAGTCTTAAGTTCATTCTGTGAATCGGGCCCTATGTCTCTTTGGCCGGCCAGCCATCTTGCCATGGCCAGTCAGACATGCGCAATTTAAACCTCTCAGCTCAGCGGTCTCAAGACAGCTGGGCTGAGAGTAAGTACAGGCCTCCAGTAAGCTGCGGAGTGCCATGTGAGGCCGCTCTCTCCAATCAGGGCACTGCTCACATGCTTCAAGTGAGGCCGCTCTCTCCAATCAGGGCACTGCTCACATGCTTCAAGTGAGGCCGCTCTCTCCAATCAGGGCGCTGCTCACATGCTCCAAGTGAGGCCGCTCTCTCCAATCAAGTTTATGAAAACAAAAAGTTCCTAGCCTATTTAGATTTTTCACAATGCAATATAGCACACAATGGACTACTATATGGTAACATGTTCCTGTCCAGCCGGACCAGAAGTTTATTTTCAAACAATGTCAATTTTACCACAATATTTTCAAACAATCAGTATGACACAAGCCTGTGCCGTACTTAGAAGAGAAGAAATTAGAATAAAGAAAAAGGTGAAAGGGGTGTCTTCAGGCAAAGAAGAAGAGCAAAACAGGGCACTTTACGATTAAGAAGAAATAATAACAGTGTCGCCTGGAGTGAACCATACAACCTCAATTTATAAGATACTACATGTATGTACACTCATGGGTGTCGACGTTTCGATCCCTTCGCTCAATTAATTAAATGGGATCATCATCAGGACTTAATGAATTGCCTGAATGTAACAAAGCCTGTTGAGAGAATGAGAAAACAAGCACAAGGAGAAAAACGTTAAAGATATTCGAAGAATTTTGAGAAAATTAAAAAAAAAAAAAAAATTTTTAAAAAAGGAGCAGTAAACACATGCCTTAAAAATACCTTTTTCAACTGCGATCGCAAGTAGTGACCAGTGCTTGGTGAATGTGCCTTCGTGACGTAATTAGGTATATAATCCATACTTTCATTTGTACATTTATTTACTAGTCCTCGGAATCGCAGTGAATCATGTGCAGAGAGGGCTAGAGGTTTGTGCTCAACTGGTGACTGTGGAGATTGTGAAGTAGTGTATATCGTGACTATGGGGTCCATCTGGCTCAGTGAATTGGTGTTAGAGCCAGGGCGCATGCTTGTTTGGGTATGACAGGCACTGCTGGTCATATAAGCACATACCTCTATAATTGGAAGAGGTACAGGCGTCAGTCTTGTTAAGGGCGCCTTGGGGGAGCATCCAGCGGCTCTAAGCATGGGGGCTTCGATTATTTCCCAATTGCGATTTTTGGTCGGTCTGTGGGAAAAGGGTATATGTTTTAATGACCGTTATTGAGTGGGGCAATAAGCTGGTGGGCTCGTCAGGGTACCTACCCATTATGGGCTCGTTTTAGAAACACGTTGGTTTCCAACCGAATCTATGGGCGAGGGCGCTCAGAGGTGGAAGGTTGTCACTTGGAGTGTGCTGAAATAGATAATGTCGAGGTATTAATACTTCCACCGTTTGGCTTGGGGGTTAGGCAGGGCCATAGTGAGGGGCATTATTACCTTGTAACTCGATTCTTTCAGGGCTCAATGGCCAAAGCTGACGAATGGGTGGATGTCCACTTCAATTGCGAACAATGTCGCGAATACTGAAATACAAATGGAGGCGCAATTTGCAAGACGCCTAATTCGGAGATTAACGGTCAGAGTTAGGAGACAACCTGCCGTTCAGGAGCCACTTACCGATTTCCGATGAACCTCGCGCTTGGTCCGAGTCTTCCGTGTCAATGCCGGTGAACGCTGTTGTACACGGGCTCGTTTATCCCAGGGCTGCGTCCGGTCACGTGGGTGTGACAGTGAACGCCATCTTGAAAGGGAGTGCCAGTCATGCCTGGCTTTCGAAAGTGGTAGCAAGATCAGGCGCTAACACGGGCGCCATTTTGAAAGGTCCCGGGTTAGTGGAGTTTTTAATTAAATGGACAGCCCTCCATGGTGTATAATTTTAGATCCAATTAGTATTGCACTTTAAGGTTTATGATCGGATTGTTGTTGAAAATTATACTTCCATACTTTGGAGTTTCGAACAATTTCGCAAAGATTGGTAACGCTGTATGCTTATCAGCGAAATTACTTTGTGCAAAGTCTGCATTCAAGCGGGATTAGGGGCTGCTACCGGGGTAGGTCAACATACAGAGCCAAGTGGTAAATTGGTCAGGCGCTAACATGGGCGCCATTTTGAAAGGTACCGGGTTCGTGAAGTTTTTTAAGTTAATTGGAGTTTGAGGTTTGTAGTTAAAAGGCCAAACCTCCATAGTTTGGGGTTTAGAGCACTTTCGCACAGGTTGGTAGCGCAGTATGCTTACCAACGAAATTGCTTTGTGCAAAGCCTGGAGTCAAGCGGACTTGGGGGCTGCTACCGGGGTAGTTCAGCATACACAACCAATGGGGATAAGAGCCACTACTGGGGCAGACGGTGAGGTGAGGAGTTTGCATGCATAACAGTGAAACATTTGTGAAAAAACTATATGCTCATTAAAAACTAGTAAAAACCATCAGAAGGGAACACTGAGTATTGTCCTTATTGTTCCATAATTCAGTATTGTATATTTACAGTAGAGTGGTCCAGTCCTCACTCCGGTTCAGACCAGTGTGGATGGTGTTGAACTGTATAATGGATTTCAATTCCTCATTGTTCAGAATTTGTTGCAGGTTGCCGCCTCTTTGTGGTAGTTTCACTGATTTCAAGACTGTCCATCTCAGGTCTTCAGCCGTGTGTTTCATGGATGAGAAATGTTCCACTAAAGGGGCATTGAGAGTCCCACATCTTATGCGGCTCCGATGTTGGCTTATGCGAGTCTTCACCTTCTGTGTGGTTTGCCCCACATACATTTTTGGACAGGGGCATAAGACCGCGTAAATCACATTATGACTGTTACAGTTTGTCAAGGTTCTCATTTCATTAGTGACATTATTGTGAGTGAATGTGCGCCCCTCCAGTGTCAAATCACATACAATACATTGTCCGCATTTCACATGCCCTAACAAGGGTGGTAAGCCCCAACTGGACTCAATCGTATTACTTATAGGTGTTGTTGGTAGGGCCGCCCTGACAAGATGGTCTTTTATATTTTTACTTTTTCTGAATGCAAACAATGGCTTATCAAATTTTAATTCACCTGCGTTCAAGATTGGCCAGTGCTGAAGGATTGTCTTTCGAATTTGATTCGAAACTGGGGAGAAGGTGGTTACACAGGCAATTCTGTCAGAACTCTCTCTGCTTTTAGGTTCAAGTAAGGCCTCTCGGGGGCAGTACCAAGCTCTTTTTGCAGCATTCTTGACTAACCTTTTTGGGTATCCCCGCGCTTTAAGTTTAGATGACAGATCAATCCAATCAGGGCACTGCTCACGTGCTCACAGTGAGGCCGCTCTCTCCAATCAGGGCGCTGCTCACATACTGCATGTGAGCTGCGCCAGGATTGGGCAAGGGAGTTGGCTCGTGCTCGCAGCCCTGCACTAGAGAAAGAAGAGGACAGGAGTGCAAGACGTACATGGTAGGTGCTTCTTTTTCTAATGTTTTTATTTTATTTGCCCGCGTGCCCGGCCCCCCTCTCCGTAGATGCCAGCCACCACTGATCCTCAGTAGAATGCAACCGGTCTCGTAACTCTTTTGTGACAGGAAGGTCACTCTTATCAAACATGCCACTAAGGGCAACTTTTTGTTGTGCCCCGTCAAGGAGTCCCCTTACTCTTGTGCTGCTAGGAACATCAGACTCGAATGTAGCGCAAAGGCTACCTGTGCCGTAGATGTGGCTTAACCTTTCCACCAACACAGGGTTCAGAGATAGAAGGGGAGTCCTCATCTCAGAGGGAAAAATAATTGGCCTCTTAGCCAGTGCGGCGTCCACCACCTCTCTTACAGCGGACCTAAGTTCCTCTTCTAGAACTTTTTTAATCGATTGCCCCATGAAAGCCACTGCTTGATGGGCCTGGGTGTTAGAACCCTTCATAGCCTGGTAACAAATTAGAATAGAACCAAAGCTCTCTGAGCGGCTTCGTTCCTAGCTCGTTCAGGCCTAGCATGCTCCTAGCGTCAGGGATGTTGCCTAGCAAAGCGCTCAGGTCTCCCTTATTCAGGTGCAAATTTGGTAGAGGGCATACGCCCCTGTAAGAATACTCCCCTTCAGAAGGCGGGCGACCAGAGGGAAGCCCTCCCTGACCGTGGTACACCTTTTACAAAAGCCAAGAAGTCAGGGGAGGCCGTGGCAAAGGGAGGGGCACTTCCCAAGACGCGAGGAGTCCATGCAACAGCATATTTGAAACAAGCATTGGCATAGCCAATAGGTCTCGCCTTTTGGGACCTTATAAGTGTTGAGTTATCCAGCACAATATCCTTGGTGCAACAACATCAAGTGTTGCATGGCTAAACACTTATAAGGTCCCAAAGGCGGGACCTCTTGGCTATGCCAATGCTTGTTGATTTATTTCAATGTGCGTGGCAGGGCGCGTGGAGCAAGCTGCAAGGAGGCTTGGCGTGAAACAGGTTTTCATCAGATGCCCACAAGGTCAATAGAGTTTCTATATTTATTTAGGCTGTAATTATATATTGTTCCTAAAGCTTACCGTCGCACAGAAATACCAGAGAGTGTGTGACGTTTCCACGTCTGAAAAACATACGTCGAGCCAGAATGACCACATTTTGGTTAACATTCTGAAGCAGCAATGCCGCTGATCCTGTCAAAGCCGTCAGGCAGGACACAGGCACAGAGGGCCCGGTTCACAGAACTAATTTAAGACAAAATCCTAAACTTACTACTTTTGGTATTCACAGAAGTTAGGATTTTGTCTTAAGTTTGTCTTAATTCAAACTTAAGAGAGACTTAAGACAGACTTAATACAAACTTAAGACACACTTAAGACAGACTTAAGACAGACTTAAGACAGACTTAAGACAAACTTAAGACAGACTTAAGACAGACTTAATACAAACTTAAGACACACTTAAGACAGACTTAAGACAGACTTAAGACAGACTTAAGACAAACTTAAGACTAAATTAAGGCAGACTTAAGTTAGGATTTTGTCTTAAGTTTGTCTTAAGTCTGTTTTAAGTCTGTCTTAAGTTTGTCTTAAGTCTGTCTTAAGTCTGTCTTAAGTTTGAATTAAGAAAAAGTTAAGACAAAATCCTAACTTCTTAGAATACCAAAAGTAGTAAGTTTGGGATTTTGTCTCAAGTTAGTTCTGTGAATCAGCCCCGGAGTGAGAACATAAAGCCAGAAGCATTGAAGAGATAGGCCCACTTACTGCACGAACATTCGAGTCAGTTGAGAATAAAAGACATTAAAAAATGGAAGCTAAGATTACATTTTAATATATTAGTGGGACCAAAGCTGAATTGAGCCTCGTGCGCGAACAATAGTTTCCCTCTAGTAACATTAAAAAAAATAAGAGCGCCCAGCAAACTTTGACAGAGAGGTCCCTCAGAGTGTTATATCTTTGGATGACTTTGGATAAATGATGCATTGTGTAAAATAATCCACCCTCCAGGCTCCATTAGGGTGGAATGTATTCCCAGGCAACAATCCAGCAGGGATGTGTTTGTATGTGGATGACTGATTCTGTGGCCACTGTCACACCCTGGTAGCGCCGGGTGTTGGGGCGGGAGAGGGGAGAGGGCTCTTTACTTGTGGACATAAAAACCTATTTGAAGCAGGGGCGTACCTTCCGTTGGTGAGTAGGTGCAGTGGCACCGGGGTCCAGAGCCCTGATAGGCTCCCTGAACTCTGGTTATTGATGTATTTTTGCAGTTCAAACAGCAGCCTTCAGTGGAACCACCGCTGCAGTGACTCCTCTGAAGGCCCTTCATTTTGCCGGGCGGCTGCCACAATTAATGCTAAGATTTTTGTTTTCAGAAAACAAAAAATGTCCTTGAGATGCAGGGAGGATATACTGTTTCAAGCATCCTCTATCACTCCTGGGCATGGAAAACGAGTGGCAGTCGCCCGGTCATAAGCAGGAGGCTGCCTGCCTTAATGCCATGCAAACAGCAGCTCGTCCATCCCGCTCGGTCCCAATGGGGTCTGTTAAAGACGATGGGCCCGATTCACAGAACTAACTTAAGACAAAATCCTAAACTTACTACCATTTTGGTATTCACAGAAAGCACTTACTCATTATGGTATTCACAGAAGTTAGGACTCCTAACGTTACTACTCCTAAACTGAGAAAAATCCTAACTTTAAGACTTTCGGTATTCTCAGAAGGCATTTAGGAGTCCTAAAGTTAGGACTCCTAACTTCTGTGAATACCGAAATGAGTAACTGCCTTCTGTGAGGAGGGTTGAAGCAGGAGGGTACTAACAGTGGGGGGGTGTTTGGGGAATAATGCGCCACAGACCTCTTTGGGACCCATCCGCAGTGTATGTGGGGTCAAGGGGTATGTGATCTGCCTGCACACCAAGGCAGTATCCGAGTGAGATCTTCGGATTGGCCAGTTGGAACTGAAATTTACGTGAAGGATTGGAAGGCACGGACACCTTAGGAGTCCTAAAGTTAGGAGTTCTAACTTTACTACTCATAAACTGAGAAAGATCCTAACTTTAAGACTTTCGGTATTTACAGAAGGCATTTAGGAGTCCCAAAGTTAGGACTCTTAACTTCTGTGAATACCGAAATGAGTAACTGCCTTCTGTGAATACCAAAATGGCAGCAAGTTTAGGATTTTGTCTTAAGTTAGTTCTGTGAATCGGGCCCTTCATCCTCAGTGGCTTCATCATATCTCAGCATCTCAAGCACTTCATCCTCAGTGGCTTTACCATATCCGAGCAGCTCAAGCACTTCATCCTCAGTGGCTCCACCATATCCGAGCATCTCAAGCACTACATGCTCAGTGGCTTTACCATATCCAAGCATCTCAAGCACTTCATCCTCAGTGGCTCCACCATATACAAGCATCTCAAGCACTTCATCCTCAGTGGCTTCACCATATCCCGGCATCTCAAGCACTGCATCCTCAGTGGCTTTACCATATCCCGGCATCTCAAGCACTGCATCCTCAGTGGCTTTACCATATCCGAGCAGCTCAAGCACTTCATCCTCAGTGGCTCCACCATATCCGAGCATCTCACGCACTTCATCCTCAGTGGCTTTACCATATCCGAGCATCTCAAGCACTTCATCCTCAGTGGCTTTAACATATCCGAGCATCTCAAGCACTTCATCCTCAGTGGCTGTACCATATCCAAGCATCTCAAGCACTTCATCCTCAGTGGCTGTACCATATCCGAGCAGCTCAAGCACTTCATCCTCAGTGGCTCCACCATATCCGAGCATCTCAAGCACTTCATCCTCAGTGGCTTTAACATATTCGAGCATCTCAAACACTTCATCCTCAGTGGCTTTAACATATTCAAGCATCTCAAACACTTCATCCTCAGTGGCTCCACCATATCCGAGCATCTCAAGCACTTCATCCTCGGTGGCTTTACCATATCCGAGCATCGCAAGCACTTCATCCTCAGTGGCTCCACCATATCCGAGCATCTCAAGCACTTCCTCCTCAGTGGCTTCACCATATCCCGGCATCTCAAGCACTTCATCCTCAGTGGCTTTACCATATCCGAGCATCTCAAGCACTTCATCCTCAGTGGCTTCACCATATCCAAGCATCTCAAGCACTTCATCCTCAGTGGCTGTACCATATCCCAGCATCTCAAGCACTTCATCCTCTGTGGCTGTACCATATCCGAGCATCTCAAGCACTTCATCCTCAGTGGCTTCACCATATCCAAGCATCTCAAGCACTTCATCCTCAGTGGCTTTACCATATCCGAGCATCTCAAGCACTTCATCCTCAGTGGCTTCACCATATCCAAGCATCTCAAGCACTTCATCCTCAGTGGCTGTACCATATCCGAGCATCTCAAGCACTTCATCCTCAGTGGCTTCACCATATCCAAACATCTCAAGCACTTCATCCTCAGTGGCTGTACCATATCCGAGCATCTCAAGCACTTCATCCTCAGTGGCTTCACCATATCCAAGCATCTCAAGCACTTCCTCCTCAGTGGCTTTACCATATCCGAGCATCTCAAGCACTTCATCCTTAGTGGCTTCACCATATCCAAGCATCTCAAGCACTTCATCCTCAGTGGCTTTACCATATCTCAGCATCTCAAGCACTTCATCCTCAGTGGCTTTAACATATCCGAGCATCTCAAGCACTTCATCCTCAGTGGCTTTACCATATCCGAGCATCTCAAGCACTTCATCCTCAGTGGCTACACCATATCCGAGCATCTCAAGCACTTCATCCTCAGTGGCTTTACCATATCCGAGCATCTCAAGCACTTCATCCTCAGTGGCTTTACCATATCCGAGCATCTCAAGCACTTCATCCTCAGTGGCTTTACCATATCTCAGCATCTCAAGCACTTCATCCTCAGTGGCTTCACCATATCTGAGCATCTCAAGCACTTCATCCTCAGTAACTTTACCATATCCGAGCATCTCAGGCACTTCATCCTCAGTGGCTTTACCATATCTGAGCATCTCAAGCACTTCCTCCTCAGTGGCTCCACCATATCCGAGCATCTCACGCACTTCATTCTCAGTGACTTTATCATATCTGAGCATCTCAAGCACTTCATCCTCAGTGGCTTCACCATATCCAAGCATCTCAAGCACTTCATCCTCAGTGGCTGTACCATATCCGAGCATCTCAAGCACTTCATCCTCAGTGGCTTCACCATATCCAAGCATCTCAAGCACTTCCTCCTCAGTGGCTTCACCATATCCCGGCATCTCAAGCACTTCCTCCTCAGTGGCTCCACCATATCCAAGCATCTCAAGCACTTCATCCTCAGTGGCTTCACCATATCCAAGCATCTCAAGCACTTCCTCCTCAGTGGCTTCACCATATCCCGGCATCTCAAGCACTTCCTCCTCAGTGGCTTCACCATATCCAAGCATCTCAAGCACTTCATCCTCAGTGGCTTTACCATATCTCAGCATCTCAAGCACTTCATCCTCAGTGGCTTTACCATATCCGAGCATCTCAAGCACTTCATACTCAGTGGCTTCACCATATCTGAGCATCTCAAGCACTTCATCCTCAGTAACTTTACCATATCCGAGCATCTCAGGCACTTCATCCTCAGTGGCTTCACCATATCCGAGCATCTCAAGCACTTCATTCTCAGTGACTTTACCATATCTGAGCATCTCAAGCACTTCATCCTTAGTGGCTTTACCATATCCGAGCATCTCAAGCGCTTCCTCCTCAGTGGCTCCACCATATCCGAGCATCTCAAGCACTTCATCCTCAGTGGCTGTACCATATCCAAGCATCTCAAGCACTTCATCCTCAGTGGCTGTACCATATCCGAGCATCTCAAGCACTTCATCCTCAGTGGCTTCACCATATCCAAGCATCTCAAGCACTTCATCCTCAGTGGCTGTACCATATCCGAGCATCTCAAGCACTTCATCCTCAGTGGCTTCACCATATCCAAGCATCTCAAGCACTTCATCCTCAGTGGCTTTACCATATCCGAGCATCTCAAGCACTTCATCCTCAGTGGCTTCACCATATCCAAGCATCTCAAGCACTTCATCCTCAGTGGCTGTACCATATCCGAGCATCTCAAGCACTTCATCCTCAGTGGCTTCACCATATCCAAACATCTCAAGCACTTCATCCTCAGTGGCTGTACCATATCCGAGCATCTCAAGCACTTCATCCTCAGTGGCTTCACCATATCCAAGCATCTCAAGCACTTCCTCCTCAGTGGCTTTACCATATCCGAGCATCTCAAGCACTTCATCCTTAGTGGCTTCACCATATCCAAGCATCTCAAGCACTTCATCCTCAGTGGCTTTACCATATCTCAGCATCTCAAGCACTTCATCCTCAGTGGCTTTACCATATCCGAGCATCTCAAGCACTTCATACTCAGTGGCTCCACCATATCCCGGCATCTCAAGCACTTCATCCTCAGTGGCTTCACCATATCCGAGCATCTCAGGCACTTCATCCTCAGTGGCTTTACCATATCTGAGCATCTCAAGCACTTCATCCTCAGTAACTTTACCATATCCGAGCATCTCAGGCACTTCATCCTCAGTGGCTTTACCATATCTGAGCATCTCAAGCACTTCCTCCTCAGTGGCTCCACCATATCCGAGCATCTCAAGCACTTCATTCTCAGTGACTTTACCATATCTGAGCATCTCAAGCACTTCCTCCTCAGTGGCTTTACCATATCCGAGCATCTCCAGCACTTCCTCCTCAGTGGCTCCACCATATCCGAGCATCTCAAGCACTTCATCCTCAGTGGCTGTACCATATCCAAGCATCTCAAGCACTTCATCCTCAGTGGCTGTACCATATCCGAGCATCTCAAGCACTTCATCCTCAGTGGCTTCACCATATCCAAGCATCTGAAGCACTTCATCCTCAGTGGCGTTACCATATCCGAGCATCTCAAGCACTTCATCCTCAGTGGCTTCACCATATTCAAGCATCTCAAGCACTTCATCCTCAGTGGCGTTACCATATCCGAGCATCTCAAGCACTTCATCCTCAGTGGCTTTACCATATCTCAGCATCTCAAGCACTTCATCCTCAGTGGCTTTACCATATCCGAGCATCTCAAGCACTTCATACTCAGTGGCTCCACCATATCCCGGCATCTCAAGCACTTCATCCTCAGTAACTTTACCATATCCGAGCATCTCAGGCACTTCATCCTCAGTGGCTTTACCATATCTGAGCATCTCAAGCACTTCCTCCTCAGTGGCTCCACCATATCCGAGCATCTCAAGCACTTCATTCTCAGTGACTTTACCATATCCGAGCATCTCAAGCACTTCATCCTCAGTGGCTCCACCATATCCAAGCATCTCAAGCACTTCATCCTCAGTGGTTTTACCATATCCAAGCATCTCCAGCACTTCCTCCTCAATGGCTCCACCATATCCGAGCATCTCCAGCACTTCCTCCTCAGTGGCTCCACCATATCCGAGCATCTCAAGCACTTCCTCCTCAGTGGCTCCACCATATCCGAGCATCTCAAGCACTTCATCCTCAGTGGCTTTACCATATCCGAGCATCTCAAGCACTTCATCCTTAGTGGCTTTACCATATCTGAGCATCTCAAGCACTTCCTCCTCAGTGGCTCCACCATATCCGAGCATCTCAAGCACTTCATCCTCAGTGGCTCCACCATATCCAAGCATCTCAAGCACTTCATCCTCAGTGGCTGTACCATATCCGAGGATCTCAAGCACTTCATCCTCAGTGGCTCCACCATATCCGAGCATCTCAAGCACTTCATCCTCGGTGGCTTTACCATATCCGAGCATCTCAAGCACTTCATCCTCAGTGGCTGTACCATATCCAAGCATCTCAAGCACTTCATCCTCAGTGGCTCCACCATATCCGAGCATCTCAAGCACTTCATCCTCAGTGGCTGTACCATATCCGAGCATCTCAAGCACTTCATCCTCAGTGGCTTTACCATATCTCAGCATCTCATGCACTTCATCCTCAGTGGCTCCACCATATCCGAGCATCTCAAGCACTTCATCCTCAGTGGCTTTAACATATCCAAGCATCTCAAGCACTTCATCTTCAGCGGCTTCACCATATCCCGGCATCTCAAGCACTTCATCCTCAGTGGCTTCACCATATCCGAGCATCTCAAGCACTTCATCATCAGTGGCTCCACCATATCCAAGCATCTCAAGCACTTCATCCTCAGTGGCTGTACCATATCCGAGGATCTCAAGCACTTCATCCTCAGTGGCTCCACCATATCCGAGCATCTCAAGCACTTCATCCTCGGTGGCTTTACCATATCCGAGCATCTCAAGCACTTCATCCTCAGTGGCTTTAACATATCCAAGCATCTCAAGCACTTCATCTTCAGCGGCTTCACCATATCCGAGCATCTCAAGCACTTCATCCTCAGTGGCTTCACCATATCCGAGCATCTCAAGCACTTCATCCTCAGTGGCTTCACCATATCTCAGCATCTCAAGCACATCATCCTCAGTGGCTACACCATATCCGAGCATCTCTACTACTTCATCCTCAGTGGCTACACCATATCTCAGCATCTCAAGCACTTCATCCTCAGTGGCTTCACCATATCCCGGCATCTCAAGCACTTCATCCTCAGTGGCTTCACCATATCCGAGCATCTCAAGCACTTCCTCCTCAGTGGCTTCACCATATCCCGGCATCTCAAGCACTTCATCCTCAGTGGCTTTACCATATCCGAGCATCTCAAGCACTTCATCCTCAGTGGCTCCACCATATCCGAGCATCTCAAGCACTTCATCCTCAGTGGCTTTAACATATCCAAGCATCTCAAGCACTTCATCTTCAGCGGCTTCACCATATCCCGGCATCTCAAGCACTTCATCCTCAGTGGCTTTACCATATCCGAGCATCTCAAGCACTTCATCCTCAGTGGCTTCACCATATCCAAGCATCTCAAGCACTTCATCCTCAGTGGCTTCACCATATCCAAGCATCTCAAGCACTTTCTCCTCAGTGGCTTCACCATATCCAAGCATCTCAAGCACTTCATCCTCAGTGGCTGTACCATATCCGAGCATCTCAAGCACTTCATCCTCAGTGGCTTTACCATATCCGAGCATCTCAAGCACTTCATCCTCAGTGGCTTTACCATATCCGAGCATCTCAAGCAGACAACAACGTGCAGGCTCTGCTGAATATGTCCCTTGCTGCCCTTGTGGTCTTGGTACAAATGTTGCCTCCTATGAGGCCAGTGGTCGCAAAGGCAATGCCAGGGGTCGCAAGGGGCAAGCCAGGGGCCACAGCTGCAACCTCTGGTGGCCCCTAAATGATGTCCATGCACTTACTTGTGGTTCTCGGCTCTCCGGCCCGTCCAGTCCCTGCAATCTGAGAGTGGAGTGCAGCTCCTGGGGTCTGAGCCAGACCTTATCTGTCCTGTGAGCTGCTGAGTCATGGGGAGGGAGGGAGGGAGGGAGAGAGACAGAGAGAGAGAGAGAGAGAGAGAGAGAGAGAGAGAGAGAGAGAGAGAGAGAGAGAGAGAGGGAGAGAGAGAGAGAGAGAGAGAGAGAGAGAGAGAGAGAGAGAGAGAGAGAGAGAGAGAGGGAGGGAGAGAGAGAGAGAGAGAGAGAGAGAGAGAGAGAGAGAGAGAGAGAGAGAGAGAGAGAGAGAGAGAGAGAGAGAGAGAGAGAGAGAGAGAGAGAGAGAGAGAGAGAGAGAGAGAGAGAGAGAGAGAGAGAGAGAGAGAGAGAGAGAGAGAGAGAGAGAGAGAGAGAGAGAGAGAGAGAGAGAGAGAGAGGAGAGAGAGAGAGAGAGAGAGAGAGAGAGAAGAGAGAGAGAGAGAGAGAGAGAGAGAGAGAGAGAGAGAGAGAGAGAGAGAGAGAGAGAGAGAGAGAGAGAGAGAGAGAGAGAGAGAGAGAGAGAGAGAGAGAGAGAGAGAGAGAGGGAGAGAGAGAGGGAGGGTGACTGGGAGACAGAGGGACCCAGGAGGAGGAGGGAGGGGTACTGCGAGAGGGAGCCAGGAGAAGAGGGTTTTTTAATTTTTTTATTTTGTGCGTTTTTATATAGCGCGGACTTTCCCCGGAGGTGTCCGAGCGCTTCACAATAGGAACAGAACTGACACATGAGGAGAAAATTACAAGTGAGCAAATTACAAAAGACAATAGTGACAATTGTGCATGTATCAAGAGCAAACAGAGTACAAGAGGTAGCAAACAATGCATTACAAGAGGAAAAGTGACGTGTGCAAGTTACATAAGAGTACCAAACACAAGTAGAAGTATAATACTGCAATAAATCGCAGACTCTCAAACCACAAGAACACACTGGGAAGGCACTTCCATAGTCATGGAGAACAGAATTTCCTATAATGGAAGAACTTCCTTCAGATGATAGAGAGGGCGTGAATTAACTTTGGAAGTGTCTTTGAAGGAGGAGAACTTTGAGGTCCCTTTTGAAGGCCTGGGGGGAGGTGGTGGTCCGGAGCTGAGGTGGAAAGGAGTTCCAGATTCTCACTGCGTTGCCTGAAAAGGATTGGGCCATTGTTCTTTCCTTCTTGAAAGTGGGAGGTTCAAGCAGTAGATTCTCCGCATTGCGTGAGGGTCTAGAGCCTCCAGAGAGTTTCAGTTTATTCGCCAGGTAGCGCGGAGAGGAGGAGTGCAAGGCTTTGTGGGTGATGCAGGCGGTCTTGTAGATAGATCTTGCCTCGACGGGAAGCCAGCGAAGGGTGGATAACATCGGTGTGATCGCTTCTTTTGGCCCCATAAATGAAACGAGCTGCTGAATGGAGAACAGATTTAAGGGGGGACAGGTGGGATTTGGGGAGGCCAGTAAGTAGAGAATTGCAGTAGTCTAGTCTAGAGAGGACCAGCGATTGCACCAGGGTTTTAAGGTCTTGCTCCGGGAAGAAGCGACGAATCCCCCAAAGAAGGCGCAGTTGGTATCGAGCAGACTTTGCAATGGAATTGATGTGGTAGAGTATATTGAGTGCGGGGGACTGGGAGAGAGAGGGCAAGACAAGGAGACAGAGGGTGAACTTTAAGAGAGGGAGCTAGGAGAGAGAGAGGGGAGGGAGAGAGAGAGAGAGAGAAAGAGAGAGTGAGGGAGCCAGGAGAAGGGGGGGCAGGAATAGAGGGGGCAAGAGCAGAAGGCAGAGCGTGAAGGGGGAACTGGAAGAGAGAGAGAGAGCGCGAGAGAGAGAGAGGGAGAATGAAAGAGAGAGAGGGTGAATGAGAGAGAGAGAGAGAGAAAAGGGAGTGGGAGAGAGAGAGAGAGGGAGAGAGAGGAGAGAGAGGGAGAGAGATCTAGCGGGAGATAAAGAAAGTGAGAGCGAGTGGGAGTGAGTGGAGGAAGAGAGAGAGTGAGCAAGAGAGGGAGAGAGAGAGATGGGGAGAGAGCCAGCAGGAGAAAGAGGGAGCCACCAGGAGAGAGAGGTAGAGTGAGAGGAGAGAGTGGGAGAGAGAGAGAGGGGTGAGTAGAGGAAGAGAGAGAGTGAGCAACACCCCCCCAACAACTCCCTCATATCCTCCTCTGATCCCCCTTTCTCACACTCCCTTGTACTCTCTAACAACCCACAATTTCCCTGACACGCCAACCCCTAATGTCTCTCCGTTTCAGTTACCTACCTGTCCGACCAAAATGGATGCCTGTCCCAATTGTACCGCCTACATACCCCCTCTCCCCAAAAATGATCCTCCCCCACTTCACAATTCCCTCCTCCTCCCCCCTCCAGGTTTTCCTTCCCTGCCGCCCCAAACTACCACCCCCCCCCAGATTGCTCCAACTCAACCAACTTCCTAAAAACTACTGACCCACTTCACTCCTCTATTCTTATTCAATCACTCCTTAAGGTTGAAGCTCTCCTTTCATCCCTCGTGTTAGAATTCTCCTCACTCAGAAGTAACATCTCACTCCTTTTAGATGCCCACTCCTCAGGTCAGGCCCACACATCGATCGCCTCACCACACACCACATCAACACTCATCTCAATCCACCCACAAACATCCCTCCAAACATTATTGCCAATACCAACACTCCTCCCCTCCCGTGTACCTACACTACCCGATCCAAACACCATGGGCCCGATTCACAGAACTAACTTAAGGCAAAATCCTAAACTTACTACTTTTGGCATTCACAGAAGTTAGGATTTTGTCTTAAGTTAGTTCTGTGAATCAGGCCCGTTGAACCTACCTTAATCGCCCCACCCTGCAATGTCCCCTCCACAACCTGATACCTCCCCCAGAACCTTAAAAGCTGACCTTTCTACGAACTCCCATATCTCTCCCCCTTCATCCTCGTCCTCTATCCCCCCTTTATGTCAGGCTACCATTCCAGTACTTTTAGGAACTAGCAGACTCCCCCCATCCTACTTCACCCAGACCCCCCCAACAACTCAGACCTATCCCTCCCTGCCCCCCCACCCATTTACCCGACCCCATTCCCCTCTTCTGCATGTTGATAAACTGCCGATCCGCCTCCTGCCACGCAACTGAGATTGCGGAAACCATTCTCAGTGAAAACATAGACATCGCATTCCTAACTGAAACTTGGCTCAACGCCCACTCCACTCCTATCTTCGACCGACTCATTCCCCCAGGCTATTCTATCATTAAGAAGGATAGAACCGAACAAATAGGAGGGGGCCTTGCCCTAATCTTTAAAGATGATCTGGACACCTCACTTATCCACCTCCAAGACTCTTCATCCTTTGAATACCTTTGCACCGATCTCACAATTCCTGGCTCTCCCACCATTCGGCTGCACACTATTTACCACCCCCCTGGAAACTGTCTCTCCTTTACTGAAGAGATGTCTGACCTTATTATTCAAGCATCTCTCTCCCATTCCAAGAATCTCTTCCTTGGAGACTACAACATCCACTGGAACAAAAATGATGACCCTGCTGTCACCCTTTTTAACGACGCCTCGGACATCACTGACCCGACCCAACTCTGCCATTCCCCCACTCACACCAAAGGCGCCACACTCAATGCCATCGTAACGAGTAATGATCTGGCGTCTCTCTCTAATATCCTTCCTGTTGACTGGTCCGACCAACACCTTATCCTCTTCACCTTGAATAGCTCCATCACTCGCCCCGCCCTTACCAACGCTTTACCGATGAAACATACCCGAAACCTTCACCTTATTCCACCTGGCGAATTAGAATCTACAATTCAAAATCGCTTACTTCTCCCACCTCCCTCTAACAGCACCAACGACCTAACTGATCATTACAGCAATTCCATTCTTCAAGCCCTCGACCTAATTGCCCCAATCAAACTCAAAAAACAAAAAAAACATCCCGCCCAAGTCCTGGTTCAATTCCGATCTCAATAATGAAAGACGGGCCCTCAGGCAATCAGAACGTGCCTGGAGGAGTCATCCCACCGCTGATCACCTGACTCTCCTTAGAAACGCCAGAGCCCAATACAAAAAACATATCTTCAACGAAAAGGCCTCCTTTCTTCGGTCTCAACTTGACCAGGCAAAAAACCGCCCCAGAGAACTGTTTAACATCGTAAAAAAACAAACTTCTTCTGGCCCTCCTAAATTAGTTTCCTCGGTAGAAAGATGCGAAGAAATTGCCAGCTTCTTTCAGAATAAAGTCAACATGATCGAAGCATCCTTCTCTTCCCCACCTCTCTCTCTCCAACCTCCCCTCAACCAACACACCCCCGATCATTCCTAATCCACTTTTGTCCTCTATTCTACCACTCCGCGATCCCTCTCAACCCCTCACCCCTCTACCCTATGCTGACTCCTTCCATATGGATCACCTTGCTAAAAACAATGCCTCATGGAGTGAATTTAGTCCAGTATCAGAAACCACTATCATCAACATCATTTCTAAACTCAAACCATCCTCTGACTCCAAGAACTCAAATACACCATTGCCCCAAAATGGACCGAGATCATCAACTCCTCTTTTTCCACTGGCTGTGTTCCTGCCTCCCTTCAGCTAGGGCAAATCTCACCTATTATTAAAAACACTTCTGCTGACCCTAATGACCTCAACAATCTCCGCCCTATCTCTAACCTCCCCTTCCTCTCTAAAGCCCTTGAAAAATGTGCCCTGTCTCAATTAGACAACAACATCGTATCCTTCAATCTCCTTGACGTCTTCCAATCTGGTTTTAGAAAAGGATGCGGCACCGAAACTGCTATGCTCAATATTACGGATGACATTCATCGCTCTCTGGACAAAGGCAAATCCTCCCTCCTAATCCTCGACCTCTCGGCTGCATTTGATACTGTCCACCATCCCACCCTACTAAACACTCTCAAAGATCGATTTGGTTTTGAAGGCACTGTGCTCAAAAGGTTCTCCTCATTCCTGCAAAATAGATCACAACAAATTAAACTCAGCCAATGCCTATCCAAACCTCAACCGGTCTCACTCGGTGTTCCCCAAGGATCTATCCTCTCCCCAACCCTATTCAATCTTTTCATGGAACCCCTCACTCTCATTATCAAACAAGCTCAAATCAGTTACCACCTATATGCCGACGATACTCAACTATATTACAAGATCAAATCCCCTAATGACATCCTTCACCTCAACGACACATTGAATAAAGTTCAAGCCTGGTTCCATCTGAATCACCTCAAACTGAACCCTAAAAAAACTGAAATCATCCTTTTCACTCCCGAAAACAATTCCCTTCCCATTCAACTCTGGATTAATGATATCAAAGCACTTAATTGCTCCCTCTCCACCTCTAACTCTGTCAAATCCCTGGGCCTCAGCATCGATCAGAATTTTAATCTCATCCCCCACATTAAAAATTGAGACAAAAGTGCTCTTTTCACCCTTCACCTGCTCAAAAAAATCAAACCTTTTATTCCAGCTGATGATCTCAAAATCACTGTCCAATCTCTTGTCCTTTCCAGGATTGACTATGGTAACGCCACACTTACTGGCTCTCCTAAAATCCGGATGTATGACGTTACAACGCATACTTTTATATCGCATGCCTTTACAACGTGGCTTTTACATCGCATACCTTTACAACGCATAGCGCTTTGGGGTTCTGGATAGTGAATAGTTTAATTTACTATTCCAACTCCAGTCCCCGTGGACACTAGGGAAGGTGTTGGACAGTAAATTAAACGTATTCCCTATCCTAGAGCGCCCCCCAGCGCAATGCGTTGTAATGGTTTGCGTTGTAAAAGTTGCGTCGTAAAGGCACTGTGTGGTAAAAGTTGCGTTGTAAAGGATTTTTCCCCTAAAATCCATCTCGCACCAATTAAATCTGTCCTCAACTTAGCTGCTAGACTTATTTCTGACTGTAAAAGATTTGATCGCATCTCTCCAGTCCTCAAAAATCTCAATTGGCTCCCAATAGAAGGACGATCCACCTACAAGATTGCTTGTATCACACATAAAGCTCTTCACCAAAACACCCCCTCCTACCTTTCCGACAAACTACATAAAACAGGGTGCTCCAGGTCCCTGAGGAGAACTAACTCCTTTATCTTGATCCCTCCTAGATTAAAATGCAAAAGGACCCAATCTCGTGCATTCTCTGGTAACGCTCCTACAATCTGGTCTCTCCCCAAGGATCTTTGCTGCAACCCCTCCTACCCTCTCTTCAAAAAAAGACTCAAAGTACTTCTCCTCAACAAATATTGGGGTACCTAATGGTTCTGATGCTGACCCTGCTTACTTTGTCTCCTCTCTCGCTCACTCACCTGCCCACCCACACTCACTCTTTTCATATTTTCACTCTCCCTCCCTACACCCCATCTCTCTCTTTAATTGCTACGCTTATCAGTTATCTCACTGTTTCCCCCTTCACTCATTTATTGCATTGTTTTATCTCTTGTGAATTCTCTGCACACTGTTTATTGTATCTTAAATGTGTCTACCTACCTTGTAAAGCGCTCTGATACTCTTGGGTCCAGCAGCGCTCTATAAAACCTTTAAAATAAAGAAATAAAGAAGAGAGAGGAGACAGTGGGAGAGAGAGAGGGAGAGAGAGAGAGAGAGAGAGAGGAGAGAGAGAGAGAGAGAGAGAGAGGGAGAGAGAGAGCGAGAGAGAGAGAGAGAGGGAGAGGGAGAGAGAGAGCGAGAGAGAGAGAGAGAGAGGGAGAGAAAGACAGAGAGGGAGAGGGAGAGAGAGAGCGAGAGAGAGAGAGAGGGAGAGGGCGAGAGGAAGAGAGGAAAAGAAGAGCCACTGGACGAGAGAGGGTGAGAGCAGGTGAGAGAAGGAAAAGGGGACACTGGAAGAGAGGCAGCAGGCGAGGGAGAGGGAGCCAGCAGGAGGAGAGAGTGTGTGAGGGTGAATGGAAGAGAGAGGGAGAGCAGGAGAGAGAGAAAGAGACAGGAGGGGGACACAAGTAGAAAGAGAGAGGGGAGGGGCAGAGAGAGAGAGAGATGCGGAGAGAGGGAGCAAGAGAAAGAGAGGTAGAGAGAGAGAGAGAGAGACAGAAGGAGCCTGGGCGAGATAGAGAGAGACGGAGGGGGGCCGGAAGAGAAAAGGAGACTCCAGGAGAGAGCGAGGCAGTGAGAGGTAAAGGTGAGTGGGGTGAAAGGAAGAGAGAAGGAGAGCAGGTGAGAGAGAAAGGAGGGGGACAGGATGAGAAAGAGGGAGCCAGGAGAGAGAGAGTGTGGGGGTGGATTGAAGAGAGAGGGAGAGCAGATGAGAGAGAAAGAGAAAGGAGGGGGACACAAGGAGAGAAAAAAAGAGAGGGAGAGAAAGAGAGTGAGCAAGAGAGAGAGAGAGATAGAGAAAAGCCTGGGAGAGAGAGAGAGGGGGGCGGAAGAGAGAGAGGGGAACGGAAGAGAGAAGGAGCCTCCAGTAGAGAGAGAGAGAGGTAGTGAGAGGGAAAGGTGAGTACTGCTGGGAGTAAGGCCTGACAGTGAGAAGGAAAGACCACCAGATGTAAGAAGTAGTGGGTGATGGTGAAAGAGAGGGTCTGGTAGTAGGGGGTTTATAGGGCTGGAGGAAAGGGGGAGAAGCATGTGGGCGATTGGGAGTCATAAATAGACTGAAGGTGAAAGGGAGTGAGGTAGAGACAAAGTGAGGCAGCCTTGCCAGGGGCCACGCATCAGGAGATAAACAAACACATTTTTGTTTAATGTCTGCATTACCGCACTTGAAACTTACATCACACATGTTGAGAGCTCCCCTAAGCTTACCTCTGTCACTCACACATGCCAGGCCTTGTTATTACCAGCACTGGTACCATCTCACTTCTTTTCTTCTGTCTCGAAGAGACTGTTGTGTTCAATATGTGGGCTTAAGCCCGCCCACAGGCTTCACCTTTGCTGACTCTATGTCACTCTCATATTCTTTCTCCCCATTGGTCCATGGCATGCATAAGTCATGCCTCTTCCTGTGTTTAGCCCTCCCCGAGAGCATTGACCAAGTACTAGTATCCATCCACTGCTCCCATTTTATTACCATTTTAGGACCTACTTTGCTCTTTGCTTTTGAGCACTTCACACGAGCGCTCATGTTTTCACTTGCTTCGTGCTCCGTTTGCAGTAGCCTCTTTCAGTATTCTTCCTTAAGTTTGGATTCCATACACAGGCCTGTAAATCTTGGGGAACAACCTTTACAACGAAGGTTTTACAACGCGGTACTGTTACCACGCAACTTTTACAACGCAAGTCGTTACAACGACTTGCGCTGGGGGGCGCTCCAGGATAGTAAATAGTTTAATTTACTATCCAACTCCTTCCCTACTATCCACGGGGACTGGAGTTGGAATAGTAAATAAAACTATTTACTATCCAGCGCCCCCCAACACAAGTCGTTGTAACGACTTGCGTTGTAAAAGTTGCGTAGTAACGGCACACGTTGTAAAAGTACGCGTTGTAACGTCGTACATCCGTAAATCTTTTATGCAAGTATATATGCATTGGAAAAGCTTGCCACCTAGCTTTCCTCTTTACTGTTCCCCTATGCTTACTTTTACAAGCACAGGGGGAGGACGTGGTGTGACTGCTTGATTGGCTGACTTTCAAGCTGGGGATCTTGGTTTGAGTCTCATGCCGGCTCAACATCCTGTGATTCTGGGCTAATCACTTTCTCAATTCATAAAAATGAGTGAATGCAACTGGTGCTCGTGTACAGTGCATCCGATTCCTTCGGGTGGAGTTTGCGCTGTAGAAAACTACAGAAAAGGTGGTTTCTTGCTGAATACTGCATTTTAAAATAGACATTATCTTTTTATTTGTTGTAACAATTGTGCACTAAAAAAATTATTAAGCACACAGTTAATGCACATGCTTACACCTGCAGCCATCCTACACTTCTAGAGGTTCAGGCTTCATGCTTTTTGCTTCCCTTTCAGCCATGCTGAACAGCACACGTGCAGCCATTCAACATGGCTAAAAGACATTAACATTGGACACGCCAATAACTCTCAGATTGCCAAGACCTATTGGCTTTGCTAGTCCTTGTTTGTTTTGCTGTAGCTTCCTGAATTTGAAGAGGCCGTTCATTTATTAGGGTAAACGCAGCTGCTCCATGTTAAAGGACGGTGGGTGGCCCGCAGCACCCCACCCTCTGCTGCCGCTGAATGATGAGTGGTCTGTGGTCTGACCTGGCCGGCTCTTTGATGCTGTGATTGCTACAGTGGTGGTGGTTGCATCACCGGCGTATGAGAGTAGGTGTCCAGGGAGCTCTTCACAGACAGTGTGGCAGGGGTGGGTGGAATCCATTTTCTGCTGTGGGCAGGATCATTGACTTCATTAATATAATCTTCTATATATATAAAAATGAAAGTATGTCAGTCTGTCTGTCTGTCTGTTTGACCTTTATGCATTGCTACACCATTCATCCGATCGCCATGAAACTTTGGGAAGTTGTTGAGTACACTCCCGCGAAGGTTTCTGGCAACAAAAAAAAAAATTAAATATCGGCCCTCATAATCTTTCCAATACTGAACGTTTACAGTTTCCGGTGCGACTCGCTTTTGCAATGATCATCAACAAAGCACAAGGACAATCGCTGCAAGTGTGTGGGCTAGATTTGGAGAATCCGTGCTTCTCACATGGACAACTGTATGTGGCCAGCTCACGCTTCGGAAAACCTTCTGATTTATTCGTGTACGCAACGTTTACAGTGTCCGGTGTGACTCGCTTTTGCAATGACCATCAACAAAGCACAAGGACAATCGCTGCAAGTGTGTGGGCTAGATTTGGAGAATCCGTGCTTCTCACATGGACAACTGTATGTGGCCAGCTCACGCGTCGGAAAACCTTCTGGTTTATTCGTGTAAGCACCAGACGGAAAAACAAAAAATACCGTGTATCCACAAGCACTCAAATAAGTAAACAGAATTAAAACAACACTTTAAAATGTTTTCCATATTAAAATGAATAAGTTTCAATAAAAAGGACAAAATGTAAATTGAATGTTAACATAACAAGTTTCCTTAAATTTCCTTTCTTCTGAGATTGCAGCAACGCGCTACGGGTAAGCTAGTTTGCATATAATATAAGGTGGCTATATTCACTGCCCAATAAGTTTAGACACCATCATTCCCAAGTCATGGTTATATTTTCTTTTCCTTCTTAAAAAAATACATCTTTTTTTCTGTGTTTGAATGAGTATTTTCCAATCTGACCAATGTTTGAAAACTTATTTTTAGTGCTGAGTTTGGCAATTCCACTACAAGCATTACCTCTGAGGCTGCCCCCGCTGTACATCTTGAAGTCCTCGCCAGTAAGGGCTGCTTGTTTTTAGATGAGACGAGTCTGAACTGTCTCTACCCAACAGAAAAGCACAGGTCCAGGTGAACAGGTTGGAAACCAGGTGCACTCAGGGCTTCAGGCTTCATCGTTCATGGAAACCAAAGAGAACAGGCAGCTTGTGGCCCAAAAGAGGCCACTAAAGCCGGCCCCTCCTGCCTTCATGCTCAGTAGCACTATATGGCCCTCGCTTGGTGCAGTGAAATCCTCACATGCATAGGACCTGGTCCCACTGCACCTGATGCACTAATAAGAGGTTTTAACCCTTATAGCAGCACTCCCGTTTATGTTCTTTGCGGCATTGTATTTAACCCAGTCTGACCTCTGCTTCCAGGGCTCACAGGTTGTGTTTACTGCCCATCCTCTGGGCGAGACTGGGGAAGTGTCGCAGAGAACATGCCGTGTGAGAGGCTGCATCAGGCTGGGTGGACAGGTGGGAGTCCTCAGGAAGCACTGCTGCCTCAGCCTACATCCAGAAGACAGATGAATACAGGGAAGCTAATAGCCAGGTCGCGGACCGACTTTGCAATCCTGAACTGGCACAAGACCAGACTGGGCAGACCACGTTGTGAGCCTAGAGATGCCCACAGGCCACTTGGTGTGAATCCTTCTCCTGGGGTAAAGAGGCGCGGGAACCTGTGGTGTCGCACTCTAGATGTTCTAACCCCACGTCACTTCCGGTGGAGCCTGGGGGGGGGGTGGGGGGGGGGGGGGGACAGGAAGTGACATGTAGAGCAGGGTGCATGCAAGGCGGGCTGATATACCGTTTATGCCGGCTCTCCCTCTCCCAATAAAGGAGCCTACTATTCTACCCACGACGACTCTGATGTTATGTCTTTCAGCATTCTAGTAGCTGGGCGTGGGTGGAAACATGGGGTGGAGGAAGAGGCGGGGCACGAGCAGGAAAGGGTTAGTTAGAGTAGGGACAGGGACGAGGAAGGAGTGTGTTAATAAAGCTCCTTGAACATCAAGTAGTGTCTGTCATTATTGCATGCACGACACTACATCTGGTGAACCTCCGTGTTCAGCCCGTAATGCACAGGAAGCCTGTGAGCAGCACCGTGCCAGCAGATCGCAGCGAGAAGCAAGTTCTGCCACGGTCACCGCCACCAAGGTCAGACAAAGAAGGAGAGCAGCAGCACCGCTGCAAATAGTGGGCGTTCATAAGCATCAACTCCTTCAGGCGGGACCGCGTTCACACAGTTATTCCCTGGGGAACGCTCCCAGGGAATTGAAGTGCGCGTTCTTCCCCGTGCTGGATAAGGCACACTAGCGCCGAGAGATCCCTTCGGGGATGATTCGCTTGCGCTCTATAAGTACACAAAGTAAAGTAAAGTAAAGTACATGTCGGCGGTCAGCTCACACGTGCTTGAGGTGTACGTACGCACATTCGGACCGACAAGCACCCCAGCATACCAGGCCATCACCCATCAGTGAGCCACTGGGTGCCACAAAAACACGTGTCCATAGCAGCCACCCTATTGGTTGCTGACCTACAGACTGTCCCTACTGCATGTACAGAGCTCTTAGCCCTGCGGCACTATGCATGCCTCATCGCTCCTAGTATAAGCATTCCATGGGATACAGGAGCTGTATAAATAGTACCCCCTGCTCAGGAAGCAGTCTCCACCTATCCACTGTTGCTGATCAAGCACGATGTGCGCACAAACCTTCCCCCTGACCAACCCAGTACCCTTCCTCCCGAAGCCAGGGGAGCCGGTCGACTGGAAGTGTTACTTCCTCAACTACTTGTCTGCCCTGGAGGATGAAGGGGAGGAGGATTTCTCTAGCAAACGCAAGAAGAGAATTTTACTACACAATCTAGGTCCGGAGGAATTGAGGGTCTACGAAGGTCTGGTACAGAAAACAAGAGATGCTGAGGACACGGATGTGTTCCAGCATGGCCTAGACAACTTGGATTGCCATTATCAACCAGTTATTTGCACGGCCATAGACAGATAAAAAAAAAATAGCGGAAACAAAATCGACACAGAAACTGTAGAAGACTATGTAGCAGCGTTGAAAAAACTGGCAGTGAATTGTAAATTTGGCCACCTCCACGACGAATTTGTGCGAGATCAGATTATAATGCACACAGTGCACACTAGCGTACAGGAGAAATTATGCGTTAGCGGGGAAGAACCCCTGAATGACATCGTAGCGATCGTCAAAAGGGCTGAACTGTCGAAACGCTGTGCTTCGGCAGCTAAGAAGGAGAGTGACAGTAAGCCCACAGTGTGCAAAGTGAGCGACAAACAAAGTTCCAGTGACAAGCCCACCCACAGTACTGGGCACAAGCAGAGTAGGAAGCCCATGCACAAGCAAGCCGGGCCCATTAGACATCCCAGTGACAAAAAAGGAAGTTGCTATAGATGCGGTAGTCAGTCTCACATGGCACAGGATGTAAAATGTTTATTTTGTGGGCTGGTGGGACACTTCGCTAAGGTCTGTAGACGGAAACCCGGCAACTCTACTGTTAAATGTGTCATGTCTAAATCGGATGTAGAAGATGGGCAAGGTGGGGACGAATATTGTATTCTCTGCATCGAGGACCATGTTATGGGAATTGATTGTAACAGCCGGAAAACAATCCTCCTGCATGCTGACCATTGGGGGGGGGGGTGCAGATTTCTATGGTAGCAGATTCAAGGTCCCGGTACACTATAATCCAAAGAGATATCTGGGACAGGGACTTTGCCACCACAGTAGGGAGTCACCTCACTGCACGACGTACACTGAGTAACCTTCACTGGAGAGAAAATCCCCATGGTCGGGTTTAGACGACTTAAGTTCCACTTCAAGGGAGAGAAACATTGGGCAAATTGTGTGTTGCTGAAAAGGGGCCTTCTGTCCTGGGGTGAGCCGAACAAGGGGCCTTAGGCATCCAACTCAACTTCAGCAGAGAAACACAAGTACTCTTGACGAGTGACCTTTCCCTGTCTGAAGGATCCCCGTGGCAAGAAGAATTTCCCAAAGTGTTCGGCGGGACCATAGGGAAACTATCTGAATTCAAGCACAAGATACTGCTAAAAGATGGCACAGTGCCAGTCAGCCATGAAGTCCAGAATATTTCCTTCAACTGTGGGAAAGCAGTGCAGCTGGAATTGGAAGACAACGGCATCATAGAGTCCATCGAGAGTGCATGGCGCCCCTGGTCGTAGCATGGAAAACAAGTGGCAAGGTATGCCTCTGTATAGACTTCAGAGAATTGAACAAAAACATAGTTGTGGACAAAATCCCACTGCCAAGAATCAACAAACTGTTAGCCCAGACCAAGGGAATCAAATGGTTTTCTGCGATTGACCTCACAGCGGCGTAGAACCAAATATCGCTTTACCCCTCAAGCAGGAAGCTGACCTCCTTCGTCACCCCATTCAGCTGCTACAGATTTTGGTGTATGCCATTCGGCCTAGCATCCGCCGCGGCCATATTTCAAAAACGTATGCACAGGTTAGTCAAGGTTTTCAGCGGTGTCTTATATTTCCAGGACGACATACTCGTCATGGGTAAGAACAAAGCAGAGCACGACGACAAACTGAGAACAGTGCTACAGAAATTGGCAGCAAATGGTCTCACGGGGTAACTGGAGAAGTGAAGATTTGGCCTCCACACCGTCACATACTTAGGGCACGAGATCAGCGACAAACGGATCTCTCCCAAGAAGGCTAATGTAGAAGCCATCATGTCGGCACCCATGCCACATAACAAGGATGAGGTCCGCTCCTTTCTGGGATTAGCTGAATTTTACAGCAAGTTTGTCAGAAACTTTGCCACGAAAACTGACAGCATGCGCCAACTATTGAAGGACAAGAACAAGTTCAGCTGGACGTCAGAGTCTGATCGGAATTTGAGAGCATCAAGAAAGACATTTGCAATGCCATTCCCCTGCACGGCTTTGACGACTCAGCTCCCAGCATATTGACAACCGATGCCAGCAACAGAGGTTTAGGAGCGGTCCTGTCCCAATGCTCCACGAACAGCACAAAAACTACCACCACCAAAGGGTTTGCCTCACGTTCCCTCGCCCCCAACGAGAAGAAATTCAGCGTCATCGAAAAAGAAATGCTCGCATCCATTTGGGCCATGGAAAAATGTTGTCAATACCTCTGGGGTTCCCGGTTCACACTCAGGACGAACCACAAACCTTTGCTCAAGGTTCTCTCGTCCAGTGGCAATGCCACGGCTACTCCAGGCATCTCTAAGATGACACTCAGACGTCATCGCTAAAATGACACTACGACATAGAATACCTGGCAGGACACAGGAACAAGGTGGCGGATTATCTTAGCCGTTCGGCGACCTGGGAGGGGGGCCCAATCCACAGTGAATGGGATGAATACAGTATGGCATTCACAACAGACCAAGAGGACATCATCAGCGCTCAGGATTGGGAGACAGCCTACGACAAAGATTCAGTACTATCGCAAGTGAAACTGTGTGTTACACATGGATGGCCCGAGAAGAGACACTTGAGTGACGACCTCAGAAAATATTGGGAGGTACGCAACAAACTGTCCGTCAGCGATGACATCATCTTTTTGTTGAGAGGTGGCAGAGTTGTCCCCCACGAGAGTTAGTGGACCGCATCCTCAGCATGACACACGAAGGCCACCGGGAGATTGTGAAATTAAAGAAAAGAGTGAAACAGTCGTACTGGTGGCCAGCCATCGACACCTCCATGGAGCGATATGTCAGAGCATGTGAGCATTGTGCCAACGCAGACAAATCACTGACCATGCTACATCCCCCATCCCATGGGTGAGTTCCTCACGCCCAAAAACCCCAGGGAGGATTTGGCAGTCGATATTGTGGGCCCTGTACTGGATTCTTGGGGTGTACTCAAATATGTAATCATCCTGGTTGACAGATACTCCAAGTGGCTGGAGGTAGAAGTCTGCGAGAAGGTGGACACATATGCGTTCATTTCCTTTCTCACCAATACGTTCTTAAGGGAAGGCATTCCAAGAGTGATTACAAGTGACAATGGTCCCCAGTTCACTTTGGAGAAGTGGACGGCCTTCCTCGGGAAGTATTGTATCAAGTCGAAACACACTCCAGTGTATCACCCCACTGGAAATAGTTTATTGGAATGAATTAAAAGAGTGATTATGGGTTCCGTTCAAGTGACCATTAGCACAGGCAAGAACTGGGAAACGGAAATCAAGAACATGGAACACGGTGTGGGCATAACAAATTACACCCACCCTAACAGGATTCAGCCCGTTCAAAATCCTCAGAGGAAGGGATCCATCCACCAGAGACAGACACATTTTGATGCACCTGCAACTACAAAGCAAATGGTCACCAGCGATGGTCAGAAGCAATTCAGAGAAAGCACAGAAAATCTATAAAACCAACTATGATAGGAGGCATAGAGTACAAGAGGTCTCCCTGGCACCGGGTGACTGGGTACGGTAAAACTGGGCAACCTAGGGAAGAAAGGAGACAGCAAGCCTCTACAAATCAGAGAAATTTACTCACGCTCCGCCTTGCTGAGCGATGGCAAAGTGTGGTCGCACAGCAGAATGGCCAAATGCAACAAGGTCATCGGGTGGAACACGGACAATACTATCACTAGCACTGGATACAGTGGAGAAGTATTGGACTGGAAGGAAGAAGGCGTCACCTCAGATTAATAGAAGAACAGCACGATGAGGGGCACAAGGGGTGAAGCAGGTACCATGGCAGAAAGGAACCAATCCGATTCCACACAGCATACTCCACCTCTGATAACCAATGACACGGGCAATCCAGACATCAAGCAAGGGGCTACCACCTCACACGACAAGGACCCGGAAGGGAGCACACAAGAAAGCAATTCCCGCTCTGGGGAAACACATGCACCACAGGTCCTTCTCACGTGTACCCGCACTGGCAGGACAGTGGTGCTACCCAGGAAATACAGCGAATGTGATATGTAATCCACTTCTTTCCCCCCTTCATCCCTTCTCACCTTTGGGCAGTCACATCTTCCATTTTCCCCCTTCCGCAGTCTGCTCCTCCGCCCAGCTTTCTGCATGTTGTATAAAACAGTCACTTGCTGATCCCTTGTTGATCCAATGTGTATACGCATTCAGCACGTAGCTGTATTATTCTGATATCTTTTGTAATGTTATTAAGGGGGAGATGTGTGGTGTCACACAGGAAGTGACGTGTAGAGCAGGGTGCATGCAAGGCGGGCTGGTACACCGTTTATGCCGGCTCTCCCTCTCTCTATAAAGGAACCTACTATTCTACCCACAGCGACTCTGGTGCTTTATTGTGTGGGTGGTCCCGACACAACAGAACCTCTTTCTAAATGATCCTGAGGGTGGAAATGTAAAGCTTAGATGCACATTATGATAAACACTCCCTGACACTCTGTCCCTTGCGTTCCTGCTGCATTCAGTTCTCTCTGTATGATAAATGCACATCTTTTAATAATCTATCAGATGAGTTATCCGGTGTAATACCAATTGCTATTATCATAACCAAGGTTCCTTATTAATCCAAGGCACTGTCAGGTCGCACAAGTGTAGTTTGTGCATTGACTGAACAATGACACCAGACCGACACTCCCCGTTCCAAGATGGGCGACAATGACACTAGGGACCACACTCCCCGTTCCAAGATGGCCGACAATGACACTAGACCGGCAAACCCCGTTCCAAGATGGTCGACAATGACACTAGACCGACACTCCCCGTTCCAAGATGGTCGACAATGATACTAGACCGATACTCCCCGTTCCAAGATGGCCGACAATGACACTAGACCGACACTCCCCATTCTAAGATTGCCGTTGGGCCCACTAGTGATGGGGAACAGGTTCAAGAATGGAGGCGCTGCCATCAGTCTGACGTCAGTGAATTCATGGGGATTGTAAAAACCCACGCATCACACAAAGCGCAATGGAAGCAAATGAGCCTTGGTGGGGAGGACTGTGTCCAGTCGTGCATTCTGGAGCTCATTGTCCAAAATATGTGTTTGCCCTTTTTTTTGCCCTTTTTTTAATGAAAGTCTGATTTATATGCCCAACATAAAATACAGTTCAGTAACTTGCCAGGCATTCAAAATGAACATACAGGAGATTAAACTCGTCCCAGGTTGCAGTCACTTTCAAACAAAAAGATGCAAGCTTTTGAAGAATCTTCACAGCAAAGGATATGCTGCAGAATGTTTCCATTCAAACAAGAAAACAAAGCTTTCAAAGTTATTTTTTGCATCACATTACCACATCACCACCTCCTAAATAACTCTTTTCCAAGTCTTCAAAATCCACCTTGCTGAAGTCAAGTCAAGCAACTGAAAACTCATAAATCCAAAGGTGAACTTTGTGAACTCTCTTCTAGAAAGATTGAAAATCCAAAGGAAAAAATGAATGCGGCTCCAAATCTTCTTTCTTGGCCTTTGGGAAGTCTTCAAGGCAAGCAGCTGAAATTAATCACCCTTAATGTCGTCACACTGAATAAAAAAAATTCTAGCTTACGGGTCAAGAATTTTCAATTCTATGAAGGACACAGAGGCGAGGGTTATGCTTCTCTTTACTTTACTGACATTCATAGCAACTGTGAACTACATATCCCAATAGGCATAGCATGCCATGTCTCCACCAATCCTCACGCCCCTTTAGGCATATAACGCAGTTCTCACAGTGATCGTCCTCTTTCTTTGCGAACAGTCCAACATGAATAATTAACTTCGAACTTTGGGTCGTTCCACCGTTCGTCATCACAATAACCTCCAATAGAAGAAACCTTAGATTGTTTCGGAACCAAATCTCCATCTTAAAAACATCCTTCAGGCCGTCTCGCTCTCCCCATCTGAAAAGAAACCAAAGCCATAACATCTCATGTCTCAAATATTACATCCATAATGGGTGGGTATCTGTAAAGAAACACAATAAATAATAACAGTCATTGACCATAAAATGAATCCTCAAATATTCAATATTTCCTCATCACTTCAAATAGGGTGGGATAATCTTCGCCTCCCTGTCCTTAATAGAATTGAAAATTCTTGATGCGGAAGCTAAACATTTTGTTATTCTATGTCAGGAAACTGAGGCTTCTGATTATGCTAGTTTAAAGTTTTTCCACAACATTTGATGCCGCATCCACAATAGGTTTATGATAGAATGTCATAAACGTGGAATCAGAAGACCAATCCACCGCAGTCATAATGTCCTCCGAACGAGAACCAGTCATGAAGGCCTTAGATGCATTAGTCCCTCTCACCGAGTGGGCCCCAAAAACAGAGACTTCAATACCGGCCTCCCCAATAGCCATAGACCCATCTGGCCAAAGTCGCTGAAGAGACTAGACAAAAAGGTTCCTAAAGGGAAATTAACCTTTGGTCTGAAACATCATTTCTAAATTCACGAGTACAATCCTGGTAACATTTTAAACTCTGGACTACACATAGTTTACTAGGATGCGGAAAAGCAGATTAAGTCGCACATTTTGAATTTGTCTTAGTCTGTTTATAACTAGTGAAGGAAACCCCAGAAAGAGTAAATACTCTACATGCCAAGTCGAAGACCTGTACGTCCGAAACTCATCTACAGGAAATGAGGCATAATAACAAGGTGAGCTTCTACATCTTAAAGGGTAGCATATCTGGGTTTCGATGGTTTTACCAATCGAATGCCTCTTAATAGTTGACAATCAAGGGATGTTCCCCAACCAGTTTCCCTTCAACATGGTGATGTCCCGCCGACACAGTCAAACGGAAATTATTGACTGTCCTGTATGCCATTCCTTGACTGCTGATATCGGAAAGAAAATTTACGATCATATGAATACTGAAGACCACGGGATCCACCTGTTGTTCAGAACACCAACAAACCCATTTACGCCAAGCTGACTCATAGCCTTTGTGCGTAGTGGGAGCCCAAGATTGCAACAGGATAAAGAATGCGTCCTGCGAAACTCCTGGAACCTGCCAGCATCTCCGGAAAGTCTTCACACAATGCAGGACAACTGACCTTGCATCCCTAACGGATGCGGACGACCCATCAGGTCTTTTAGAATTCCTGGGAACGATAGCAAACGTACTGGGGGAGCACAGCTCAGAGCTAACATCACCTGGAACCATGATTGTGCCTTCCAGTAAGGAGTAATTAATATTAACCCCGCTCCCTGTCTGCTGACCTGTGCGAGCACTCTCTGTATCATGACAAATGGGGAAAGACATATAGCATGCCCGTCGTCCAAGATTGAAGGAATGCGTTCGAATTGAGTGCCTGAGGGTCCGGCCCTCCAACTGTAAAACTGAGGCAACTGAGTGTTTAATTTGGATGCAAAGAGATCTATTGTGCATGGACATCACTTCAGATCCAGTTGTTGAAAAAGTCTGGTATGCAGTCTCCAGTCGCTGGAATTCCAAAGAAAGCAGGAGTTCCAATCTGCCACTACATTGGAGCTGCTGGCCGGAATATATTCTGCAGTGACCGTGATCTGATGTTGCAGGCAATAGTGGCAGAAATATTTGGCTATCTCTGCCAATAGCCGAGACCTCATGCCCCCCCAACCCGTTGATGTAGCAAACTGCTGAGACATTGTCCATCCGAAGCAGGATTCAACAGCACACCTTCTGTGGGAAAAAGGGTCCGGATCGCAAACGATCCCGCCAACCGTTTCAGACAATTTATGTTCAATTTCAATTCCTCCGTAGACCGTCTGCCTCTCTCTCAAATGACCGGCACCAGCCTCATCAGCCCCACCGACTGGTGTCCGATTCTATCACTACTTCTGGAATCGAATCAAACATGGCCTTGCCATTCCAGGCATCCATGTGCTTCAACCACCAATAAATTTCCATCCTGGCTTCCGAGGAAAGGAGAATGTGCTACAAATAACTCAGACCCATGCGCAAGTGCCTGATCTTCAGTCGTTGTAGGGCCCGTTAATGCAGTGGACCCGAAAAAATCGCCTGGATGGACGAGGCTAACAGGCCTACTAGGCGAGCTAATATCGTCAAGGGTATAGTCTGAGAGGCAAGGGCCCACCTCAATTCCTTCTTGATTGAAATTCTCTTTTTCAGAGGTAGTACAATTTGTGTCAGCACTGAGTGCACCTGGAAGCCCAGGAATCCATCAATTGAGAAGGAATGAGAAACGACTTGTCCGAGTTGATGATGAAGCCTAAGTCCTGCAGGAGTTGGATCGTCCAGGATAAATGGAGTAGGACTATTTCTCTGGTCTGCGCCATGATCAAGACGTCAGCCAGATAAATAATCAACCTCACTCTTCTCCCTCGCAGATATTGTACTACCGGTTTGAGCAACTTGGTGAAACACCAGGGGGCAGAAGAAAGGACGAAGGGCATGGTTACAAATTTGAACCATTGAAACTGGAGAAACCTCCGAGGAGGAGGGAAGATTGGGACCACCAAATACGCGTCTTTCATATTGAGACGCACCATCCAGTCTCTTTCTAATAACAAGTCCTTCAATAGGTCTATGCCCTCCATTTTTAAATGGCGATACACCACCCAGGCATTCCTTGAGATTTAACACTAGGCGGAATACCTGATCTCTCTTTGGGACCAGAAAAATTGTGCTGACGAAACCAGGAGGGTGAGGTGCCGACTCTATGATCGCCTCTTTATTTAATGGGGATACTATCTCTCCGTCTATGAAAGAACCTTCTGTCAGGGAAAAATCAAGAGGTTGAGGTCTCGGCAGTTGCTTTGGGGAGGAATAGAACTCCAGTTGAAAACCCTGTACCGTCTGGAGTACCCAAGGGGCTTGTGTTAGTGTCTCCCAATTTCGGAGGAACAGTGCCATTCTTCCTCCCACCGAAGCTCCCCGGCTTGAACCAGGCTTACCTGTATAAGAGGTGTCACCGGCGTTGCCGTTCTTTCTGCCTCTGTAACTGCCACAATCCTGTCTGCCTCTCCCACCCCTGTTGCGGGTGGGGTAGAAATTCGATCGGGTGGTGCCGCCACGACCCCTGTTGTTGAGGCCTCTGGAGGTCTGGAAATTTCCTTGGCTGGTATCTCGACCCCTGAAGCGGCTGGCCCTGGTAAAAAGTGCAAAAGGAACAATTGATGGACAGAATGCAGAACAATGTCATACATTCACCCCAGTACAAGGATCTGGGCCTAAATCCATCGTTTTTTGCTCACCATGCCATTCCAGTTTGGACCCAGCCATATGCAAATCAGTCTTGACCCTGCGCCCAATGGAAACAGTCCATCGCGAACTGCCAGGCCAGGTCCTCCCTGGACCGGAATCAAGCATCCTAGGACCGGTTTGTCCCACTCAGGGTGAAAAATGCAAAAAGAACAATTGATGGACAGAATGCAGAACAATGTCATACATTCACCCCAGTACAGAGATCTAGGCCTAAATGCATCGTTTTTGTGCTCACCATGCCATTCTAGTTTGGACCCAGCCATATGCAAATCAATCTTGACACTGTGCCTCATGGGAACTGTCCATCCCGAAGTGCCAAGCCAGATCCTCCTTGGACCGGAAACAAGCATCCTGGGACCGGAAACAAGCATCCTAGAGCCGGTTTCGGAGTTTAACCCCTCATCAGCCAAGATAGCTTGAATCCCATGTCACAGTGAGCCCGGGACCCATGTGTGGGCAGGCCCCGCGCACTTAGGGCGAGAAAGCAAAACCCATACAATTGATGGACGGAATGCAGAACAAATTAAAACATTCACCCCCAGCCAAGAGATCTGGGTTAAATCAATCATTCTTTAGCTCACCATGCCACCCCAGTTTAGACCTGGCCACATGCAAATCAGTCTTGATCCTGTGCCTCATAGGAACAGTCCAGCCCTAACTGCCAAGCCATGTCTTCCCTGGACCGGAAACAAGCATCGACCGGTTTCAGGGTATGCCCGTGCTCTCTTTGCGACTGGATTCAAGCTATCCTGGCTGATGACGGGTGAAACCCCGAAACTGGTCCTAGGATGCTTGTTTCTATTTGCTTTGGGTTGTAACCAAAAGTAACGCAACACAATGTGCTGCCTTGCATTACTTTGCGTCAAGGATTTTTTCCTTGGGTGGTGCATGGTGGGTGTTCCTGCACAACCACCTATGGGTCTTAATGTAAATATCTATCTAGAAAGAATTGTACACAGGAATTTGCGCTAAAATCCTGCACCACCCTCAAGCTGTCATAGCAAGTATAAATATTTTCCTTTCTCCTCGTTTTTTTCCTCTTTGCATGAGTTCTGAATTCAACAGCACACATACCAAGAGAGAAATGCCTTAAAACATAGTTTTTGTAAAGGCAGTGATCCTTCCTGCACCAAAACTAAGCTGACCACAACACAGACACCCCTGCACTACGGAACTAGGGTGTCAGCATTGGTGCATGGAAGCTTAAAGTGTGCCAGTACAGGGAGAGAGCTTAACTGCGCCACTTGTTATGTTATGTTATGTTATGGGTGTCTTATATAGCGCTCGGCTACTCCTAGGAGTGTCCCGGCGCTTTCCAACCCACAACAGACTACAGAGGGCAGGCAAAAGGGAGAAAAAGAGCAAGCAAATTACTGTCCATAAAGCCACGTCTTCAGACCCTTTCTAAAGGCCAGCAGACCACTTCTTAGTAGATACGGTGCAGTTCTGCTGTCTGTCGTTCACGCAATGCAGCGCATCACCATTACTTACTGCGCTGCGTTGCATGACTTGTTTGTAAATGTGGTGCACCGCAGTGTGCACTCGAAGGTTATCCTTCGGGCACAAAACCCATGCTAGACATGACACCAACGCTTTTGCACTGTGGTGCAAAAGTCTGTACACGGTGCTGGGCAGTCTGTTTGTGCTCCAGCACTAGGGAGGGATTAGGACAGTGTAGCAGATATGGCACGTTCCTGCCCCCTCCCTCGCAAGCAACGCAGCGCAGCATCTTTGGGTAGAGCTCTGTGTTATGTGACATCTTTGCAAATCTGTCTTGGTGCTGGACAGCTTGTTGAGTAGGTGTGCTACATACTTGTGTTTTAGGTGTGAAGATGTATATAATATTCTTCCTATGTCTGCCTATGGGGTGTATAATGGTCTGCCTCCCTCCCAGCAGTCATCCTTCCAGGGTGGGGCTACCCTGCAGAGTTGTTTACTAGCTTGGACGGGAGTGGTTCTGCTGCTAGGCAGCCAGCGGGGACCTTGAGCTAATGACTGCGAGGTCAGCTGAGTTTTTCTTTATCTTTAGAGGAATAAGGTTCTGTTTAGTTGGAGCGACTGCGTTGAAGGAGTGTTTGTGTGTGCGTGCGCATGTGTGGGTCCGTGTGTGTGCGCGCGTGCGTGTGTGTTTGTGAGTGCTCAGGTGTGTGTGTGCGTGCGCGTGCACGCATATGCATGCGTGTGTGCGCGCCCAGGTGTGCATGTGTGTGTGTATATGTGTGTATGTATGCATGTGTGCGTGCTCAGGTGTGTGCGTGCGCGTGTGTGTGTGTCTGTGTGATGTATGACGGTACAACGCATACTGTCACAACGCGTGCTTTTACAACGCGTCCCTTACAACGCAAGTCGTTACCACGACTTGCATTGGGGGTGCGGATTGAGAATAGTATAATTTACTATTCTAACACCAGTCCCCGTGGACACTAGGGAAGGTGTTGGAATAGTAAATATACTATTCTTAATCCTCTAGCGCCCTCCAGTGCAAGTCGTGGTTACGACTTGCGTTGTAAGGGACGCGTTGTAAAAGTCTTGCGGAGTAAAATCCGCGTGGTAAAGGATGTTTCCCGTGTGTGTGTAGCTTTGGTCTGGAAGAACCTAAAATCATTAAAAAAAATTAAATAATCTGGGGCGTATTTATCAAAAAGTCATGCAGCGCAGCAAAGCCACCTTGCACTGCGCTGCGTGATAGCCAAAGGCCAGGAATGTGCCGTATTTAACATTGTACAGTACGTTCCGGTCTTGGCCCTGCGCTGGCGCATAACATGCAGCTCAGCGCTGGCGCAGGCACTCTTGCACCATGGCTCAAGGGGGCCTGTGTTGCATGCTGGATTGTTTTTGTGCAGGGGTGGATGCCTGGGAACATTCTCCATCCACCCACGGAATGCCTCCCCGGTGCAGAGAAACGCAATGCAGCGATTTGAGACGCGTTGTGTACTCTACATGTATCAAGACACTCAGGGCCACGAAAGGTGGCTCGATAAATTTACTTGGTCGTTGTGTCGACCTTGCACCCAGTTGCGTGGCTCAAGGGCGACGCACCTGCTCGATAAATATGCTCTTCTATATTTCGCGACTTCCTGTCTAGAAAGCGGAATGTGTCTTGAATTTGGATGTAGGCGTTGCAGCACCACCTAGGTGTGTAGCTGCAGTAACATGCAGTTGTGATTTGTTACATATATTAAGGAGGGTTCCTGATTGCATGAACTTCGAGTTCATACATGTGTGGTATACGTAAGTGTGTGCATAACCTGCACTGTAGCAGTGAGAAGTACAGACGCTGCAAAGAGGTTTCAGTGCTGCAAACAGGATGCACAAGCGCACGGCCACTGTGGAGTGTGCCAGGTGCACACCTCAGCCTTCACCGTCCCCATCTTGTGCTTTCTTCCACGTATCACAATTGATCGCCCCACCCTGGGCTGTATTACACAAAGGGAAGATTTGTCAACATTTGGCGCTATGTTTGAGTCACAAAAGTGATGCGAACTAGCACAAAATCAATACTTTGTTATTTACTTTCCAGCGCAAAACAAATCATAGGGCATATTATCAAGGTATTTATCTCCGCTTTTTTGGCTTTAAAAGCCAAGAAAGCAGAGATAAAATGATCTCCCTATCAGCAACAGGGTGCTAACACGCAAATTCACATGTTAGCACCCTTTTTCTCTACGCTTCCCCTTGCATCGCTAATGAGATGCAAAGGGGGCGTTCCAGAGAAAAATAATAGGAGAAATCTTGTTAAGCGACATTTCTCCTATTATCAAGGATTTCGCAAACCCTGTTAGTGATAAAAAAAGCAGCGCTAACCGCGGTTAGTGCTGCTTTTTTTACACCTGGTATTTTCCTGACTTACCCATGATATCCTATGGAAGGTGGATATCATGACTAAGTTTGTGAGCCCCTATCATCAAGCTAACGCCAAATTTACGAGATTATCGTTGGTTTTCCAGCGATAATCTCTCATTTGGCAGTTAGCGCGAGGATTTTTATCACTTCTGAGATAAACCTTGCTAATAGCACGCTATCTCTGCGATAATTTCCGGCGATGCTGAGCGATAAAATATTCGTTGCTAAGCATCGTGAGCGATAAATATCGCTAATCGTTGGTAATATGCCCCCTTGTTCTGCAAATTACCTAATAGTTTTGCAAAGTAGCTCGAAGCACTGTGTTTCATTACTATCATCATGGATAGTACATGGGCGTTTCTATGCAACCACCCATGCTTTTTGACGCAACACGCTATCTACCAAAAGTTTGAGACAGGGTCTTGCATCAAAAATTAAAACTGCTCGAAAGCAGGCGCTAAAACGAGAAAAGTTGTCTTTGCTCTTTTCTTTTCCCACTTTGATTGTGTTCTGCACAGCGCACTTGCAAAGTGGGAAAAGTTTAAAACGCTGTCCAGGCGCAGTATTTTGTACTTGAAGGAACCTTCACAGTTCAAAACCTATGCTAGACTCATGCACTCACCCTTGCACTGTGGCACAACGTGTGCGCGTCAGGCTCGGAGGGGATTCCTGACCCTCTTAAAATGTAGGGGCCTCATTTATGAGGCCATGCGTCACTTTTACGCCGCCGGTGCGTCACTTTTTGTGACGCACCAGTGGCGTAAAAAATGCGCCTTGTTGCGCCTTATTTACAAAGTGACGCATCTAGGTAGATGTGTCACTTTGTAAACCCCTGCGCCACATTATACCTGCGCCAGGTATAATGTATGCAATGGGGGCGTATTGACGCAAGAAAGGGTCATAGAAGTGACGCAGTGAAATCTATAAGATTTCACTGTGTCACTTCTAGGACGCCGTTGCGTCAAAATCTTGCGCCTGCCTCACAGCAGGCGTAAGACTGACGCAAGCCCTTTCACATGGGACAGGCCCCATGTGAAAGGACGCATTGCTGGAGTTGCGTCACTTTTGTGACACACTCCAGCAATGCGTCACTTTTGCGCTTACAGATACGTCAGAAATACTGACGTATCTGTAACTCCTTGCGACATGATGCGCCATACATTAAATATGACGCATCAGGAATGTCGCAAGGAGGGCGCAGTGAGAAGTGATGCATCGCTGCTTTCACACAGCGATGCGTCACTTTTCATAAATGAGGCCCCAGGTCGGGTCCTCGGTAGTGAAAGACTGAGCAGTGGTTTCAAAGCGCTGTCATTCACTGAAGCTCTCCTCCAGCTCTGGCAGATACTGTCAGAGCTCGTGCCTGTCCTGGGGAGGTCACATCCTTGTCTGTCAGCAGACGCACTGTCCTGGGCCAACCCCCTGCAGGGCCTGCCACTCCCACAGGACTCTAGTTCATGTCCTGGTGCAAACCCTGGAAGAGCTTCAGCGTCAACAGCTTCTGGACAGAGCTCTTGACCACGCGTCAGCTTCACCCGCTGATGCCCACCAACCAGTGCGTAATCTTTAAACAAAATAAGTACCCGGGCTGTAGTCAGGAGGCCACTGCCTCTGGCACCGCCCATTGACCCAACCAAAGGTGCCAATCACACTACCAACACAACTAGTAACCATCACACACCTACAAGTGTGACAAGTCAGACTATGCAGCTGTCATAAGTGCCAGTGCTGACATTTAAGTGCTGTTATCGAGGACCGGAAACCACCGACTCTCTTATTTCTTTGCTTTGGTTCTAGCTTGTATTTTTTTATACATGGGCGGAAACCTATCCCTGTGCTTGAGCTGACGATAGCCTGGTCGGCCAAAAGACTGATCGGAGACATAAGACCTGATTTATAGTTCAGCGCAAGGGATACTCCGACACAAACATGACTGATATCCCGTCCGCTGTATTAAAATGTAAATTGATACTTGTATGGCGCACTACTCACCCGCAAGGGTCTCAAGGCGCTTGTATGCATACCGCTGTGAACCCATCCTGGCTTTCCCTGTGAGGTGTCCACTCCTGGGCACCCCCAGGGTGGAGGCCAGGCATCCAAGCGCTGCTGGGGCCGTTGTGGAGATTAAGCAAGCTATTGCCCAGAGGTGCAGAGTGGGACCCTTGATTGGAATAGACACCGAGGCGAGAATTATCAGGTCCGAGGAATTTTGAGCCCAAGACCCGCCGAGGCGGGGAATTGAACCCTGGTCCCGGGCTAGACCTCTGCATCAGGGTCTGCCGCTCTAACCATTGAGCCACACTTCTCCACTGGAAAGTGCCATTGGATATAACGCACCATTAATGCGACGGGCAAGATATCCATCACATTTTTGGAGTAACCCGTCCACCAATCTCTAAAGCCGGCCCTTTGTCTCTAGGTTCAGAATCCTGCTTAAGACTGGAAGTGAGAAAGGGACACATTTTCTGTCATTGGTAGTCTGGGAACTGTTTAAAGTTTTAGGAATCTGATACTGTGCCTGAGTCCTCGGAGGAGGAAAGCAAAATATCAAACATATTGCACAAGATGCAGTGAAGCCAGGCTCATTGAACCTTTATGACGTCAAACCCCAACTTTCACCGAATGCCGAGTCACTTGGATTCACCCTGGACCCCCAACCTCACCCAAACATTGCCAAAAATACAAAGACAGCCTGGTACCAGCTCTTTGTTCCAAAGAAAGTCAGACCATTTCTTCCAGAAAGCATCTTTAGAACTGATGTTCCCACCTTTCTGACTCTGGATGTTGTAATGTCCAACGCCATGGCCTCCCAGACTCACCCTGGCACCCCTTAGGGACACCCTACACGTCCCATCCAGCACCATCTTCAAAACTGACGGCATCATTTACAAAGTGATCACAACAGGTGCCCGTGCCGAGCTTGCGTGACAGCTCACTGTCTCTGGTGCTTCCCCGTGCACCCAGGACGCCATCAGACTGCAGGGTAAGAAGCTTATTAGAAAGAAAAAACAAGACAACCGGTATTTTCTATCTAGGATAGGATCTGGAACTACATCCCTGAATCAACCAGACCTAACGCTGTTCCAATTTAGGAAAGAGCTGAGGACGCACCTCTCTAAAGAACACTACATCTCAATACATTAACCATCCACAACTCAGCCTCCTCTCTTCTTACTTCTTGACCTTATGCTTGAGTTTGACCATATACGGCTCTCCGCTGCCTTTTGGCTTTGGTTAATGCTATAGAAATGCCATCTACATATATACATCCATATATATTGTCAGGACCAGTGATATCAAGATGAAAAAACCGAAGAAATTACTTTGAAAGTTCATAAAAAGGAAATGTGAAATGCAGTTGTGTTGGGTGACCTCTTCATCACACCTCAGCCACGGCGTTGAACCTGTTCCAAGATGGCGGCCTTCAGACGTTACTCCAGTAAGGGTTTCCCAATCCAAGATGGCGCCCAGACCAAGCACAACTTCTTCTGGGTTACTGATCACAGAGTCAATATTAAAGGAATTGAACGCTTAAGAGTGGGGCCCGGCAACCAGGAGAAGACCTCCTTGCGCCCCTAGTCTTGAGCGCGTGCACAAATCCTTATAACAATACTTTAATATGCTGTAATTGTGACTGATGATGACATCTCACCACTGTCTCTGAAGTAGTGTGGCTCACTGGTTAGAGGCGGCAGACCCGAGAGCAGAGGACGGCCCGGGACCAGGGTTCGATTCCCGGCGCGGCAGGTTTCTGGACCAGGGTCAGCGGACTCGATAATTCTCTTGCCTCGGTGCCCACTCTGATCAGCGTTCACACTCGGCAACTCTGGGCATTAGCTTGCCTCATCTTCACTAACGGCCCCACCAGACCGCCGGGGATGCCTGGTCTCACCCTGGAGATACCCATTAAGGGACCATCTCTCAGGGAAGCCAGGAAGGGTTTCGCAGCGGTCGAAGCGCCTTGGGACCCTACGGGTAAGTAGTGCGCTATATAAATGCCTATACATACATACACATACGTCTCTAATTGACATAATCTATATTTATTGATGGGTTGAGTTAAGGTCATTACCCAGGAGGACGTCAACAAGCGCGTAATAGAAAACCATGGCGTGTGCTGATCGATGGAGAGAGTCAACAAGGGGCTGGTGAAGTGCCCAATGTGGCTGCTGTTGCTCTTCAGCTCATACCTACCCATTGAGCAGCACACAAGGACGGTGGTTCTTCAGCGTCCACTGGCTCTTAGATTCATGTTAACGGCTCATCGTATCTGCCGCTCTCTGTGTTGAATGTTGTCACTGATACTCCTAACACCCCCGTAGGTATTGATGAATGATGTGCGTGAAATTCTTAAGGATGTGTTGATGACCTGCCTGAGCGATGGGAGTCTTGTTCAAGTCTAGATTGCCTCTGAAAAGGGTCTCAGAAGAGGCATGAGAAAGTCTCCAGCTGACCACCCATGATGATATATGAAGACCCTGTGGGCCCGATTCACAGAATGAACTTAAGACTCAATCCTAAACTTACTACTTTTGGTATTCACAGAAGTTAGGATTTTGTCTTGAGTTTATCTTAAGACAAACTTAAGACAGACTTAAGACAGACTTAAGGCAGACTTAAGACAGACTTAAGACAAAATCTTAACTTAAGTCTGTCTTAAGTCTGTCTTAAGTTTGTCTGAAGACAAACTTAAGACAAAATCCTAACTTCTGTGAATACCAAAAGTAGTAAGTACATTCTGTGAATGGCAAAAGTAGCAAGTGCATTCTGTGAATACCAAAATAGTAGTGAGTTTAGGATTGAGTCTTAAGTTCATTCTGTGAATCGGGCCCCTGAATCTATATCTGGTCTTTGCAGAGTGTCTCCATGGCTATTGGGTGCTGTGCCCCTTGTCAGTAGTTTCTGTAACTCAGACTACTGATGTTTGCGATGAACACTTTCCAGAAGGAAATTAAACTGAGATAGAGTTATTTGACTGTGTCTACTCAGAACACACCGTTTGCTGACCCCTAGCAGTGAGTGCCTGCCCCAGGAGCCTGCAGAACGCAGGCTACTTGGACAGAAGGCTTTTCTTCTTCATGAGGGGAGGACACTCACTTTTGAAAGGAGCAGAGCTTGGCTTGCCTCAGGCTCCCTCACAGCCATCAAAGTTGGATAAAAATGGGTCCCTCTGGCCATTAGTTTGTAAATTGTCTGAACATCGAAGGCAACCTCCCCTTCAGTGTTGGGCAGATGCTGTTGCAGAGCCCACACATCTGGAAGCTCTTCTCTCTCAGATGGACACATCTGGATGCTGGAAGGCTGTGATAAGAGAGACTCAGGGAAGATGTATTGGACACAGGAGCCGCCTACTCATCCTCAGCCGCGGGAACAGGACCTGTTTGGCTGGTCTTTCGATACCGACTTTGCCCAAGATGATTCTCTCACAAAAGATGCCGGGTCCAAGCAGGAGCCCCCACAGGGCACACTGAAGTGTGGGGTCCCTGGGCCCGATTCACAGAATGAACTTAAGACTCAATCCTAAACTTACTACTATTTTGGTATTCACAGAATGAACTTACTACTTTTGGTATTCTCAGAAGTTAGGATTTTCTCTTAAGTTTGTCTTAAGACAAACTTAAGACAGACTTAAGACAGACTTAAGACAAAATCCTAACTTTTGAGAATACCAAAAGTAGTAAGTTCATTCTGTGAATACCAAAAGTAGTAAGTGCATTCTGTGAATACCAAAAGTAGTAGGTGCATTCTGTGAATACCAAAATAATAGTAAGTTTAGGATTGAGTCTTAAATTCATTCTGTGAATCGGACCCTCTGAGACTGACAGTCATCAGCACTCTGAAGCAATCATCAGAGAAAAACCAAGGGGCGGGCTGTGCCGGAAACTTCCCCACTATGAAGAACAGAAACTGCAGGCCCACCCCTTGTCCCTACCCCCACCAAAGGGCAGTGCCCAGGGAGAGCCGGAGTGGCCTCTTGTTGATAAAGCCTTCATGGAGTTTCTAAGGGTAGTGCTGCCTCCGCCTCCATCCCTTTCCTTCCTTGCCTGGTTCTCCACCCTCCATCCATAACGGATCCCACTGCCCCAGGCCTTAGTCTCTCAACACACCCAGGACCAGTGGTGGCTGGTCATCTTTGAAAGTGGTGGGGCCTGACCTCATGTAGGAGGATTCAGGGGGGTCCCTCTCTTTCTTCCCTTCTCCCGTCCATCCGTTCCAAGTAGATTCTGACTCATTTGCTGCGTCTTCGACTCTCCATGGAAGGGGGGGGGGGGTGAACACATCAATAGTTACACGTCATCAAACATTGGACAGCAGAGGTCTTTTGAACTCCACCGCCCAATCAGTTCTCATTCGTTCAAACTTGTCCCGCCTCCATGGCTCATACCCACAGGCTCAAAGGATGCAACAAAACCCAGGGAGAAGCAACAGATTCATCAACATGGAACAGATCCGTTCCCTCAGACCCAGACATGCTCCACAGAGTCTGTAGCAAACATAGTAGAACCCCATCTCTTCATCAATCTTCAGAGGCCTGATACACAACACAGCAGGACAGCGCGCGCCTGTCACTCACAGACAATGGCAGCTGTGTCTGTAAAGCAGAAATCGACCCCAATCCAAGCCTCCTCCCATTGGTCAGATGAGGAGCCTGCGTCATAGGAGCAGACTTCAATTGGATGTTGATTGTGATGGATGCATGTTTTGTCTCCCCATCGCAGGAAGTAAACAGCAGTGATAACAAATCCTACATGCAATCACCCCTGCAGGAAAAGCCCCTCTGGTGGAATGAACCAAGATCTCCAGGATGTCTCCCAGACTCCACTGGGGTGAGCACCCAAACATTGGCTTGAAAAATATTGGATGAGATTTACTAACAAGTCACTCAACACAGCAAGACAGAGCAGCGCGGCTTTGAGTGACAGGGAGTGGCCAGGAGTGGGCCGTGTCCACAAAGATACGGCGTATTCCTTCCCTCCCCCTGGCTGGCGCACTGAGCGCAGCCCAGCGCCAACGCAGACACCCTTGCATCACAGCCAGGAGTGGGCCGTGTCCACTAAGATACAGCGCATTCCCTCCCTTGCTCTTCTCTGGCGCACTGAGCGCAGCCCAGCGCCAATGCAGACACCCTTGCACCACGGCACTGCGTGACACAGAGTGGCCAGGAGTGGGCCGTGTCCACAAAGATACGGCGCATTCCCTCCCTCCCCCTGCGCAGGCACACTCAGCGCAGCCCAGCGCCAACGCAGGCACCCTTGCACCACGGCACTGCGTGACAGGAAGAGGCCAGGAGTGGGCCGTGTCCACTAAGATACAGCGCATTCCTTCCCTCCCCCTGCGCTGGTGCACTGAGCGCAGCCCAGCGCCAACGCCGGCACCCTTGCACCACGGCACCTGCGTTACAGCCAGGAGTGGGCCGTGTCCACTAAGATACAGCGCATTCCTTCCCTCCCCCTGGCTGGTGCACTGAGCGCAGCCCAGCGCCAACGCAGGCACCCCTGCACCACGGCGCCTGCGTTACAGCCAGGATTGCTTTTGTGTAGGAGGGAGCACCTTCTTGCACAAAACCAATTGCCTGAGGCTTTTTCCTCTTTCTACATGGGCTGCATTACTCAGGGCTTAAACGCTCAGCGCCCTATATGACTAAATTCCATCGGGGTTCATCGGCGTCACCGAAGTGGCACCATTAGTATAGCGTGAAATAAAAATATCCCTTGGGTCAATCTAACTCGCAATCATCTATCACAGCCCATTCAATGTCTCATCCACACTGGTATCACAATCGAGGAACCCCACAGTTATGACGATAAACACACTACAGTCGGAACTCTCCAATATATAAAAAGATATACAAATGTATTTGTTAACCCCTTCACTGCGGCGGCTATTCTGCCGCAGTGCTAAGGGGGCGGGGCGACCTCGCGGCGGGCGCATGCTGGTGACGGAACCGCTCCGTCACCAGCCGCGGTTGCGCTGTGCTCGTGACGGAGCGGTTCCGTCACGGCCCCGCCCGCTCAATGGAACGCTCAGCGCAGGCGCGCCGAGCGGGCCGTGATGGAACCGCTCCGTCATCAGCACAGCGCGACCGCAGCTGATGACGGAGTGGTTCCGTCACCAGCAGGGGAGGGGTTAATGAGAAAAGGTTAAAAGCATGATCATGAGAACGACATTCATAATCTATGATCTTGATAAAAACTAGTTACAAACAAAGAGACAAAGTCAAATTAATCATATTGAAAACATCCAAATTACTAATTCGTTGGGATCTATTCATAAATTCAGGCAGATATCAAAGATACTCAGCACAATAGTCCCTCAAATTTAATTAAAAACACTGGTGTTGACGCGTTTCAGTGTGCTGCCTGATATGCACCACCTTTTTCAAGACAAAAGACGTTTGGTTGTCTCTTAGTTTCTGTCGCAACATTAAAAAGACCAGAGTTATCTCCTGGGTAGTCAACGTTGGGGTCGAACTTATTTGTGTGATCCTTCCAACTGGTTATACCCGCTCTCTCTGGTCGTGGTTATATTCTTGCGCTTAAAGGTAATGATGCAAGGCGTCGCAAATTTCAACAGATGGGGAGGTGTCCTCCAACTGTCGGCGTCCCTTTCCCTCGCCACTCTAATGGCCTAGTGGTCACAGGATATTGCGATGATCTGTATAGATGAGAATCAAAGTGGCATGCAGTCCCGGGGAACTGCGGGATTTTGCGGCGCCCCGGGACTGCATGACACTTTGATTCTTATCTATACAAAGGTTTGCCGTACATGGAAACCATAGCGGTGAGGTACTGCTTCTGACAAAAGAGTTATAAGGGGTCCGAGTTTATAGCTCTCTTATTACCATACTACCCAAGAGTGATACATCTGAGCACCTCTTACATTTATACACTACAGGGCGGTTACACGCACTATTCCTCACCACATAATGTGCACACTAGAATTGACTACTGGCTAGCCTCCAAATCCCTAAACCAGCATGTCCGAGCTTGCACGATATTGCCCGCACCTATTCGGATCACTCCCCACTTTTACAGACTATTGCCTTGCCCAAGAAGCGTATTCCCCCATTTATGTGGCGTTTTCCACCCTATTCACTGCTTGACAGTGTATTTATAGAAGACCTGGCCACATCCATTGAGACTTTTTTCGAAACTAATGTGGGATCGGTGGATTTGTTCCAGACTGTGTGGGAGGCCTTTAAAGTGTATGTTAGAGGGGTCACTATTTATAAACTGACTAGAGACCCTAGAAAAAAAACTGAAAGAGTTAGAGGCGCTAAAACTTACCGACCGGAGTGAAGCGCTTACTCGCGAGCTAGCGCAGACGCTACGTGATTATCAGGAGGAAGGTGATGCGGAAATAAAACACCTTGGGAACTATGCCACTGCTAGGATTTACGGTGAGGGGGAATGCCCGGGAATGGTATTGACACAAACGGTTAAGCAGCGTAGAGACAGAACTGCAATTCTGGATATGAGGACGCTCTCATCAGACACGCCACTCACCGAGACACAGGTGGCGGAGAAGTTCCGGGAATACTATGCGGCTTTGTATGCCACTCGAGGACCTGCTCCGGAGGAGCGTATCCTGGATTACCTAACACACATTGAATTACCGTGGTTATCTAACTTACACCGGCAATTCTTAATGCGACCGATAGACGCGAGGAGATAGTTTGGGCTCTGTCAGGGATGAAGGCTGGGAGCGCCCCAGGTAGCGCTGGCCTTACAGTTGCCTTTTATAAGGCTGTCCTGGGTTGGTGAGGGTTGGAGAGGGAGGAGGGGGAGGTGCGGGAGATATGGAGTCAGAAACTTTAAGGAAGGTTTTTAGTGAAGGCTTTATTTTCATATAGGACTTTCTTCTCCGGCTTGTAAGTCTCTCTCTTGCAAAGGCTGCAGGATCTATGGCTGTTTTTCTGAAGGACTCCAGCTTGCTCTGAGGTCAGGCATCCGCTTGTCCCAAGGAATCCCGAGGCAGCCACAGTAGGGAAAGAGAAAGGGACCGGAGTTAGTGCAAGGTTCGGGGACTCGAGGATACAGGGACCGGGAGTGAGGGTAACCAAGTGCACACAGTGTGTCTATACAGCAGTAGTGAAGGGGTGCTCGTGCTGTACGGGGAAAGGGAGACTGGACTGTACACGGGGCTATACAATTTTACAGGCTACACAGTAGGATGGACTCCACGTCCCACCCAGACCGCCACTCTGCCCCATACCTGTTGTAGCCACGCTCCTTCCGTGGGCGCGTGGCGGGGCGGCTCGTGGGAACGGTGGCCTCCTGGCTTCTCCGCCTTCCCTCGGGTCTTCAGGTCTTGTTCGGTCCCGTCCTCCTCTTCCGTCCTCTCTTCTGCTCTCTGGTAAACTCCTTGCTCCTCCGGGATAACGCCGTCCGTCGCTTCCTGGATTCTCTCCGCTTTTGGCGTCGTGACGTTTAACAGGGGCGGGGCTTGTTATGTTATGTTATGTTATTTGCATTTTAATGCGCACAGCTGCTCCAGCGAAGGAGCGTCCTGGCGCAGGGAAAGGGTAGACACAACACAACACTAGATCCAGTAACAAAAAGCAGAAGCATTAAAACAGGGAGCAAATTAAAACAGGAAGGTTTTCAAAGCCCTACGAAAGGATATTAAATCATTCAAGAGGCGGATTTCCAAGGGGAGCGCATTCCAGAGAGTTGCAGCTTTCACGCGGAAGGAGCGACCCCCCATCCGACTAAGTCTAAAACGGGGGACCACCACCAAGGCTTGTCCAAGGGATCGGAGTGAGCGGGTGGGAACGTAGGGAGAGATCAGTTCGTTAAGGATCACGGGTGCCGACTCTCTAAGAATTTTAAAAACCAGGCAAAGAGCCTTAAATTGGATTCGCTTGCTTATCGGGAGCCAGTGCAGGGACCGTAGAGTGTTAGAGGTGGGGCAGGTTCGGGGCAAACCTACCACCGCCCTGGCCGCAGCGTTCTGGACTCGCTGTAGACGAAGAATCTCGGCTTGGTTCGCTCCTAAAAGGAGTGAACTAGCGTAGTCCAGCCGAGAGATAATCATTGCTTGAATGACCAGCTGTCTAGTAGGAGCATCAAAAAATCTGAGCAGGGGTCTAAGCCCGCGTAATACTCCAAAACAGCAGGCCGCCACTCTCTTCGTGTGCGTCACAAAGCTTAGCGTGTGGTCAAGCCATACTCCCAAATTCCTGAGTTCCAGGACAGGGGCCGGCGCTGATCCCAGCTCCGGAGGCCACCATCCGTCCCCCCAGTGATCCGCTTCCCTTCCAACGATCATCACCTCCGTTTTTGTCGCGTTCAGCTGGAGACAGTTGTTATTCATCCAGCTGGCCACCTCTCTCAGTCCACTTCGGAACCTGAGGGCGTCCTGCTTGGCATCCCCGCTGATCGTGACCGCCAACTGAGTGTCGTCGGCATAGGAGACCATGGTTAGGCCCCATTGCCTGGCGACCTCAGCCAGCGGCTGCACGTACAGGTTGAAAAGCGTAGGACTCAGCGAGGAGCCCTGAGGAACCCCCAGGTCCAAAGGATGGTACTTGGACTGAAATGGAGGGGTGGCAACGCAGAAGGAGCGATCACTGAGGAAGGAGCGGAACCACTGCAGAGCTGAACCACAAATGCCAATGTCCTGCAAGCGGTGTAGCAGGATGCGATGGGAGACAGTGTCAAAGGCAGCGCTCAGATCTAACAAAATAAGCGCTGCCGTTTGACCTGCATCGAGCACACTCCGCAAATGCTCAACCATTGCCAGAAGGGCCGTCTCCGTGCTGTGACCAGCACGAAACCCATTCTGCATGGGATCCAGGACATTAACTTGGGTCATATGCTCCGTGAGGGTCTGATTTACATGGGCCTCCATGACCTTGGCCGGCCACGGGAGCAAAGATATAGGGCGGTAGTTTTCAGGTCTCAGCGGATCCAAAGATGGTTTTTTTAGGATCGGGGAAACCACCGCTTGCTTCCACTTGGCAGGGACCAGGCCGGAAGTCAGGGAGAGGTTGATTAGCGAGCACACTACTGTGCGTCCCTGAAAAGCGACATCCCTGAAAAGAGCCGATCTTACCGGGTCTGCAGGCGAGCCAGACTTGACTCGCAGGGCCCATTTAGCAAACTCCTCGTTAGAGAGAATGGGAAGGGAGTGCAACGATGGACAGTTACTAGAGCCGCTCCAGGGAATCACTGGCGACAGTGTGCTCGGAAACGCCTGGTAGATTTTCTTAACTTTGTCCAGGAAGAAAGTGGCAAGGGCTTCGCAGTGAGAAGTGGAGCTGTCCAACTGTGGGGGAACTCTCTTTGCCATCAGGTCTTTTATAGTCTTAAAGATGGTTTTGGTAGGATTGGGGCTATTACGGAATTCGGCTGCGAAAAATGCCGCCCGGGCCCTACATATGGCTCGATGGTAGAGCTTAACTAAGGCCAGGTAGATAGATTTCTTATCTGCATCATACGACTTACGCCACTCCCTTTCTGCCCGTCTACAAGAGGACTTCATTGCACGCAGCGCGCTGTCATACCAGGGGCTGGCCTGCCGGGGACTGGACTTACTGGAGATGATAGGTACCAGGGCGTCCAACGCTCTGGTAATCCAGTTACAGAACTGGTCATAGCCCAAGGTAACATCCAGCAAAAGGCCTAAAGGCTCAACACCCATAATGCGGTGAAGGTCCTCTAACCTAAGTTTGCTCCAGTGGCGTCGAGGTATCCGCAAAGGAGGTGGAATAGTGGGATTGGCAGGAAGGGGGAGCCAAGCAGACACCAGATAGTGGTCAGACCATATCACAGGATCGACCGCCACAATCTGGGTATCCGAGATAGTTGTGAAAAACGGATCAAGAGTGTGGCCAGCCACATGTGTAGGCTGAGAGACAAGCTGGATCAGCTGCAAAGCCTCTAGGTCAGCCAAAAAACCACTGATGGCCAGAGACTCTGACCTATCAAAGTGGAGGTTTAGGTCGCCCAAGATCGAAAAATTTGCACAACCACTAGCCAATAGGCTCACAGCCTCCGGAAAGGCACCTCTAAAAGCTACATCGCTGCCTGGGGGGCGGTACACAACCATCCCTGACAGTGAGAACTGCGGGCTAATGGTAACCTTAAACAGCGCACTCTCGCATCCAGCAATCTGCAGGACCGTCCAGGTACATGTGAAGGCAGCTTTGATAAATAGGGCGATACCTCCACCTCTGGAGTGGCGATTAGATCTGAAACATGAATAACCCTGAGGACAGGCAAGATTGACTATAGCATCATCAGTGTCTTGCAGCCAGGTTTCAGTTAAAGCCAGCAGATCCGGTGTCTTATCCAATATAAGATCAGCCACAGATAGATGGTGTTTCACTAGAGATCTGGTGTTAAGATTTAAAAATCGTAGACCAGATCCCAAGCTACCAGGCACCGAAAGGAGACCGGGAGGAGCACGTGGCGCGAGGGAAACGGCGAGTTCACGAATGGCCACAGGCCGATCCAAAGACCATCTATTGCAAGCACACTGACATGGGCCACACAGCGGATGGTAAGGCGTGGCAGAACAGCGTGGGAGTGTGCCTCTGATGGCATGGAGCGAGGCACTGGAATAAGCAAACATCTTATCAACCAATGGGTAAGGACATACGGTAATACACAGGGAAAGAAAGACCCTCGGCGTACCGCGCGGACTTAGCGCGGACGGGCGCAGACGGGCAGACTCTGGCTCGACTCCGGCGCGAGTCAGGCGCTACCGCTGCGCGTCACCGCTGCGCTAGCAGAGTGAGCTTTAAGTAGCAGCTCACCTGGGCTACAGGAAGCGCTAGAGCGCTGCAGCAAATGGCACAAGGAGGCAGAGACCACCCCAAGATGGCGGCCAAGCGCCACGAAGGAACAACAAAAACGGTGAGATTCAGATGATGTATACTCCCACTTAAAGGGAACCGTCTCCTCGGGTTCCTTTTCATGCCACCAGCAGTCAAGGTCTCTTTCTGTTCACTCTTCCTGTAGGCTGGCTTCGGGACGCTGAAATGATGGAAGGGAATCAGGTAAAAACGGGGTGACGGACCACCAGTTCATTTCCGTAGTCTGTACTCCCACTGGTGTACCCGCCCCGTCACAAAGGCATTTTCAGATCTACTGATCCTGCAGTTGCTTGCGCTATTTGAAGATATTTAAACCTTTGGGGTGATGCCTCCGACTATGCGTGAGTCGATACTGGTTGCTATACTTAAGCCTGGGAAACCCCCGGAGGATCGTGCCTCCTACAGACCTTTGTCGCTCATGAATGTAGATGTGAAGATCTTTGCGAAGATATTGGCCAACTGTCTCAGCCCTCTGGTCACTACAATGGTCGCTCCAGAACAGGTGGGCTTTGTGCCCAGTCGCAATTTGACCTATAACCTTCGGACGGTTTTCGCGGCCATGCAGCACACACTCCCCGAGGTTCCTGCGGTGGCAGTCTTTCTCAACATGGAGAAGGCATTCGACTCAGTCGAGTGGCCTTTCAAGAGGCAAGTCATTGTCCGAATGGGTGTTGGAGCGGTATTCCTCCAGCTCCTGGCGGCGTTGTATTCTGCTCCAATTACGCTTATCCGGATTGGCTCCTTGGTTACTGATCCTATACAAATTTGCAGAGGCACGAGACAAGGTTGTCCCCTATCTCCTATACCCTACGCTCTGACGGCTGAGCCATTGGCCTGTGCGTTATGGGAATATCACGGGCAGAGGGGTATACAGTTCCCGCACTATCGCTTAATAGTATCCTCCTATGCTGATGATACCCTTCTATATGTTCGAGAGTCTGAAGTCAATCTCTTCCCAGTCTTGAGTGAGGTGGTGCTGTTCAGCTCCCTCTTCGGTATTAATGTCAACTGGCAAAAGTCCACTGTGTTCCCCCTCACGCCTGCCACAGGACGAGTGGACCCGGAATACCCACTGATATGGACAACAGATGGGGTTCGATACCTCGGATTTCGACTACATACTGATTCTGAGGTAGTGCTGATCGAAAACTACGGGGTCACCATCTCCAAACTGGAAGATGATATTGAGAGATGGATTAACCTGCCTCTGTCGCTGATGGGGAGAGTGTCCCTCATGAAAATGATTGTATTGCCGCGCCTTCTTTTCCTCTTCATTAATATCCTTATGGTCCTGTCAAAAACTTTTTTCCAACAATTGCATTTGCTGATGATTCGACTGGCATGGGCGGGCAAGCGGCCACGGGTGGTCTGAAAAATACTAACCCGGCCGTACACAATGGGGGGTTTGGGCGCTCCGGATTTGGAACTTTATTATAGAGCGGCACATGGCTCTCATGCATATCATTGGATCCATGGGCATGCGGAGGTCCCTCACATTCGAATAGAGACCATTGTGGCGGACCCTACACCCTTACCTGCGCTTCTGTTTTCGCCCCCGAGACCGGCGCACTGGCATATTAGATTCGTTAAAGTCTGTTACGCATGCGTGGCATCATATGCTGGAAGCCCATGCTTGCAAATTGCTGTACGCTCCGTTAGCCCCTCTTGATTGGTGCTATTGGCTTGCCCATGCAAAGACAAAGGGGTAATAGAGTCGTTGAGAAGGCTGAAAATTCACACCATGGGGGACCTCTTCGCAGATGGCACTGCTCGTTCCTGGGGAGATGTTGCAGGGGAGGGACAATCGTATTCGCTGATGCCGCGTTTTCAGTTTCATAGAGTGAGGCATGCCCTCAAAGATCTATTGGGAGAGGATATGGTGAAGCCCCCGGAGGTTACGGCATTAACTGCTGTTATTAGAGCTAAGTCGCCCACTAAAATGGTCTCCAGGCTGTATCGCATAGCCCTTGCAGAGAGGGACACGGAATACTCGGGGTGGAATTGACGGATGATAAGTGGCTGTACTGTTGCTCAAGTACTAAACGGATATCTCTCAATGGGTGCCACAGATTAGTTCATTTCAAATTTCTGTACAGGGTGTATTATCCGCCTGCACGTCTCCATAGATACGGTCTGCGAGAGAGCCCACAATGTGAGAGGTGTGGAGCGCTGGTCGCGGGATGTTTGCATATCGCATGGGCCTGTACTGGTATTGTCTCCAGACCCACTCCTGGCTATCTTTGGTTACTCCAAGCCACTCCCCAAGGACCTTAGACGACTGGTAGAAATGGCCTTTCTCCTTGCCGGAAGATGTGTGGCCCTCTGTTGGCTGTGAGGTCCAACACCCACACTGACACAGTGGATGAAGGAAATGCTCTATTGTAGCACCCATTTCATTTCATAATGCTTTATTCGGAACAAGAAACAAGTCCATAAAAGCACAACATACAAAATACAGTAAAAAGAGCGGTGGCCATACTAACACAAACTATACAGATAAGTTAATAATAGTTAAAACTGCATACTTTTCCTAGCATTAATTGATTTTAAAAGGAAGGTAGCTGTGTAAAAACAGACATCAGGGTGATGAAGATTAAAAAGCAGTCTCATGGAGTCTTTTACAGTCCTAACTCCAAACTTTACAAACACAGGTTTAAGATAAGCAATCCGCAAGTATTTATACAGTTGACCAAACAAAAGAAAGTGCATAGTGCTTTGTAAACAAATATTATCACAGGGGCAGGGGCCAACAGGGGGTGACCGCTGTTGTGGGAAGGCCACTAGATTGTGGACTATCCCAGTTCTCAATCTAGTCAACACAAACCGGTGGGCCTTCCAAGTCACCTGCGATAAGTACGGTTGATAGCCCAAAAAATCATTAAAATCATGGTATAGAATACAAGAGGAAAGTTCAACACTGTCTTGGTGCTGTCTGTTAGCTTGGTGGTTTAAAAAAGAGTTCTTGATTTCGTGTTTAGCTAGATCAGAGGCACCACAATGGTCAGTAAAAACATCCAGGCCAAAGCTCTCCTGAAAGCTGTCCACATTATACTTTAGCCATGGGATCCTTTGATAGTTATCCAGGGACAAGCAATCAGATATTATTGATCTAGACAATGACGTCTCTTCTTTCATCCATATCGAGCGCCAAAGCATAAGTGGTCTCAGGAGAATCAAATCGGAAAGATGGAAAATACCCAATTCTTTGTGCAGTAAAATGTTGGAAACTGAGCTGGGTAGACACAAAAGTCTCTTTAAAAAAGTGTTCTCCTCTACTTGAAGCGGTCCCGCCGGGGCGTAGCCCCGGATACCTGCTCCGTACAGGGCCGTAGAAAGGCATCGGGACTGAAATATTTTAAGGATGTCATGGACACGCCTGTCACCCAAATTCGTGGCCAACGTAAATATGCCGTTTGAACTCCTGGCCATCTTAGATCTTACATTATTGTGCTCGCTAGACCATTTGTTGTATTTATTATTTGAAAATGTAACCCCTAGATAAGAAAAATTATCAACAAGTTGAACCTTCTGCCCATCAATGAAATATGAAAAGGGCTTCTTTCCGTTCCTCCGCCCACATTCCATTACAAAGGTTTTGGATTTGTTAATCACTAGCTTTCTTCCTTTGATAAATAGGGAAAAACCATCCATCAACCGTTGGAGGCCTATGGGGGTGCGTGAAATTAGAACCGCGTCATCCGCGTATAATAAAACGGGGACGCGGTCTCCGTGTATTGTGGGAGCATCCACTGCCATAGATTTTAAGATGGAATCTATCTCGTTGATAAAAAGAGTAAAAAGCAGTGGGGCCAACACACATCCCTGTCTAATTCCACGCCCGATTTTAAACTTGGCGGTGCATTCCCCTTTGGTACCGTAACGTACAAAAGCACGTAATTTGGTGTACAGTCGTGCCAGGAAAAATACGATACCCTCAGGGGCCCCCATTTCGATAAGCTTGGCCCACAGGGTGGCGTGATCCACTAGGTCGAAGGCACTACTTAAATCCGCAAAGCAGAGATAAATAGAGCCTGTTTTTGCTAGGGTATATTTACCGATAAGCAAGTCTAGATTAAGACATTGCTCTATCGTTCCACGGCCTTTCCTGAAACCAAATTGACTGTCAGCCAGTATACCATTCTCCTCCACCCATTCTTCTAATCTTACCATGAGAACTCGGCTCATGACTTTTACGGAAGAATCCAACAAGGAAATCGGGCGATAGTTCTTAACATCCCCACAATTGCCTTTCTTAAATATTGGGACAATTATGGATTCTTCCCATGTGGGAGGCACCTCATTGCAGACTGCGGCATTAAAAATGTTAGTTAAAAGTGGACCCCATACCTCGGGAACTAGTTTATAGACATCGATTGGGACCCCGTCCGGACCCTGTGCTTTCCCCCCTTTACTAGCCCTGATACTATGTAAGACCTCTGGAACGGAAATGTTAAGTGGCAGATGAGGCCATCTAACCGCCGTATCCTCCCTTACACTGCACGAATCAAAGATTTTATAGAAGTGAGAAATCCACTCTTCCCCAAGAACGGTGGTTGTTAATTCAGGGATTTTTTCATCTTTGAGGAAAGGGGAATTAATTGTTTTCCAAAACAGGGTACAGTTGTTCAGTTCCGCAGCCTGTGCCAAGTTATCCCACGCATCCTGCTGGAGCTCCGCTTTCCTGCGTTTTAAAGTTTCCTTATAACTGCCTCTGAGGTTTAAAACCAAGCTCTTGTCTCTGGGTTTGGCTGCTAGTGCCATTTTTAATTCTTTAAGGGCTGAGGTACAGGCTTGGTTAAACCATCCCCGCAAACGGCCTTCCTTATGCTTAGACGCAATGGTGAGTTTAAAATCAATTATAGAGTTAATATAAATGAATCGTTTTATAGAGTTTGCAGTGGCATCACCGTCATCTAAAATCCCTTCTATTTCTGACAAACAACTTTTAATAATGGAACCAGACGTGATCTCAGCCTTTTCCCCTTTCCATCTGATTCTCACACCATTGGGGCGGTGGGGTTCGATGTTATTAATACTCCCCGTATTGGGAGTCCCTTTGTTTACCCATAACAGGGCCTCTACAGTCAAACAATTATGGTCACTAAGCTGCATATCTACTACTTTAGGTGCCATAATCCAGGGTTCTAGGCTCGAGGAGATGCAGATGTAATCAATCACTGAGGTAGCTCCACGGCCTGTGAAGGTAGGGGTGTATTCCTCACTATCTTTTTCTCATTATCCATAATATTCATATCGTGTCCATGGAGGAAGAGATTTAATGATTCCCCATAATGATTATGTTGAAAGTGTAATACTCCCTCTTCTTGACAATTTACTACCCCGCATAAGTTTAGATCAGAAAAAGGGCAGGTGGCAGCATTAAAATCCCCTGCCATAAACAGTATTGTAGCACCCAAACAGAGCTATATAGCGAATTGCTACCGCCACGCAACAGACCTAAGAATTTCTGGTCCCTTTTCTTGACCAGGGAGCCTCACACGAGACTCCAGAAGGGGAGGTTGCTGCCACAGCGACGGGGGAGGACTGCCCTACGACACACATTTAGATGCCCAACGATAGGCCCCTTGCCCCGATGAATGACACACCTGATTCGCAGACTGTTCACCGAGGACGCGGTGGAGTGAGCTCTGGTGCGGATTACCCAGCCGACTGGGGAACGGAGGACACCTGAGGAGGATACTGCCACAAGACTTCTTAACTAGGTATGGAATAGTTACACTTCCAGGTTCTAGTCTTTAAATGTACTACTAGACATGTGTCATTTATACTTATCTGCCTTTGATCCTGCGCTATGTGTATACATGCTGATGCCTTGCATTGCGGCCTTGTTTTTTCTTGTTTCTCGAAATGCCAATAAACAGATTATAAAAATAAAAAAAGAACCTTGGTTTACTTTGGCAGGTATCAAATTGTTGCATCTGTCACACTCAACATAGTGGCAACGTGCCGTTCTTTGCATTCTACACTGCAGAATGTGCCTTGACGATCCTAGACGGGAAACAACCTTTACAACGCAACTTTTACAACGCACTACCATTACAATGAAACTTTTACAACGCAACATCCATTACAACGCATGCATTTACAATGCAACCATTACAACGCATGACACTACAACGCACACCACTACAACGCATGTCATTACAACGCAGTCATTACAACGCATACCATTACAACGCATAGCATTACAACACACAGCATTACAATGCATAGTACCCTTACACTATCCAACACTTACCCTACTGTTGCACCCCCTGGAGTTAGAATAGTAATTTTTACCCCTACACTATCCAACACTTACCATACTGTTGCACCCCCTGGAGTTAGAATAGTAATTTTTACCCCTACACTAACCAACACTTACCCTACTGTTGCACCCCCTGGAATTAGAATAGGTAGTAAATCCAGTGCAACCTGTACATGGAATTTAAATTCTCCTAACAACTGCGCAGAGGGCAAGCCACACTCACTGCGACTGGTGTCTGACTGATCGGCCCTTGGAGGCCGTAGCAATACTGCCCTGTCAGCAAGTCGCCCACTGTACAGTTGTCATTTAGTAACTCAAGGCGCTGACAACCGCTATATATGTATTGTGCCCACCGTTGGAGCCAACTCACCCCTTCGTGGAGTGACAACTACACAGGTGCCTAAACTAGCCTCCCAACAGACAAGTTGGCCCTGGCTACCTTGTGTTCTAGTGCCAGATTCTGAAAGAGCAGTGCCTTCCCTTGCTGCAGCCTGGGAAACACACAATGCCGGTGCTCTGGCCGCAACGCAGCGATGCCCTCGTGTAGCATCGAACCCCTGGTCAAATAAGAGTACCAACTCCAAATACTCAAAATTACACCTTGACCATAGGTGGAGTCTAGCTCTCCCCAAAACTTCAGCTGATACTGTTACTTAAGCCTGCAAATGCTCTGCTTAGAGCAGTCCACTAGACAATGGCTTCCATTGAAAGTCGGTGCCAACAGACCGCCAAGCATTTAGGGCGGTACCTCTGAGTAGAGCTCTAGTCTAATAGATGTCCTTTGCATCAGAATACCGCCTCTGGCTATATGCAGCTCAGTGCAGCTGATGCCTTGGCCGCTTCCTGACCCACAGCCAGCTGACCCTGATAGGATCCGCGTGTGACTGGGACTCAACAGTGCGGTGAAAGCTCAAGACGTCCTAGCCTGACCTTAGCTCTTCACCAGGCTTCCACACAATTTTTAATTACCCTTCATATCGTCCATACAAGAGAGACTTACTACCATCTGCCCCTATTACCCTATGCTACCGGTAAACAGCCATAAGAACGCAGGCATTACCCCGCGCTGCTATTACAACGCTGCTTTTACAACGCAAGTCGTTACAACGACTTGCACTGGAGGGCGCTGTTGGATAGGGAATAGTTTAATTTTCTATTCCAACACCTTCCCTACTGTAACGTGGGCTGGAGTTGGAATAGAAAATTTAACTATTCCACTATCCAGCGCTTACAGCGCATGTCGTTGTAACGACTTGCGTTGTAAAAACAGTGTTGTAATGGCACACGGGGTAAAAGCCTGCGTTGTAATGCCATACAAACATGCTACCAAATCTCATCATGACATCACAGGGATTTCATGACTCATTAGGTCAATCGGGCCACCGTCCTACAGCTCGTGGGTGAGAAAAGTCTTTCTAACGTAGCCAACCGACAGTTTATACGTAAGTGACGGCCCCCCTTATGGACGACCAAACCAAGGGTGAAGCACTGGGAGCATGAGGCCCTAAGCAACGGGTGTCTATGTGTACTTGGAAAACTTAACTAACCACACAAAGTACCATGGACCTCCCCTTTAAATGTGAGTCACAGATCGTGAAACAAATATAGATGGATACGCGACATTGGCGCCATCCAGACTACGGAATTAAAATTGGCGAGAATAGCTCTTTGGAAGAAAAACACTGAATCAATCGCTCATCAAGGTCAAAGGGCATATCAAACCGCTTTGGTCTACCTTTCTGAGAAGGATGGAGCGATGCCCATTATTGGTATTAGTGAATGAAGACATTATTCATTCATGTGCAGCCAAAGTGAGAAACACTGCCCCCAAGTGGCCTTCCCACTTTATGGCACCCTGGCCGTACAAATTATTTTAACGCACCAATAATCAACCCCAAACTGATATACTGTTTTGCGCCACCCAGGGCACGCTGTCCGGTAACTGGCAAGGCAAACGCCCCGTAACGCAAAATTAAATCAAGTCTGTGACGTCATAGTCGCTACCTTTGGCATATTCTCATAAATCTCCATATATGACTGACACCGCACTCGCCTGCTATGTTTTGTGCGATCTTGGCCCACTTTAGTGTGAGCCGAGACCCGCGATGCATACTTGGCTCCATGGTCGATGATGCACACGTAAAGTAACCTAGCTGCTCCTTGACGCTGGGTCATCCTACCCTATGGAGCCCTCCAGAAAGACCAGGGAACATTATATCACCCTCAACACTACGCTTAAATCTCTGCTTAGCATAGGTGCTGAAAGCGATGTGTACACCTTCCACCTGGTCCCGGACACAGCGGTGACGAGTTCCAGGAGGACCTGGCCAATATAAAAGACACCAACAGCAGAGGGCCCCCGAGCAAGCTGCAAGGATTGTTTAAGAGTTAAAACTACTCTGCAGGGCTGACCAGCTTGCTCAGGCAATGACTATGGCATTCAGACCGGCCACTGGCACACACCGCGCATTTACTAGGTATTCCGCTCCCTGAACGGGATCGGCTGACCGATCCGCCATTCATAGCGTTACTCTAACACGCATTGAGAATTACATATTAATGACACAAATGTAACGTGTATGTGAATGCAAGGGTATTGAAACGCTATACATGGCGGCAGTTGCATTACATATTCAGCATATGTCATTGCATCCCTATATTTACTACAAAAGGAGCACTAGCTACAACAAGCCCATCTATTGGCTAATCAGTGCTTCTATTTGCAAAAGGTGAAATAAGCCACAATTGTAGCTCAGTTGCATAGCCAATCGAGAGCTGGCCGCCCCCATCCATAGCGCCCCAGGTTTCAGATTGCTGTGTGTGAGATTTTCATAATTTCAGTAAAAATGTGAGTGACATTCAAGAGACTATGAATGACACTTTCTTGGAGCAAAATCAATAATGCTACCCGGAGCCATCTCGGCACTTGTACGAATACCGCTGAGGAACCCTTCCTGGCCTTTCCCTGTGAAGTGCCCACTCCTGGGCACCCCCAAGGTGAAGCCAGGCATCCCAGCGCTGTTGGGGCCGTTGTGGAGATTAAGCAAGCTATTGTCCAGAGTTGCAGAGTGGGACTCATGATTAGAATAGGCACCGAGGCGAGAATTATCAGGTCTGAGGAAATTGAGCCCGAGACCCGCCGAGGCGGGAATTGAACCCTGGTCCCGGGCTAGACCTCTGCATCAGGGTCTGCCGCTCTAACCATTGAGCCACACTTCTCCACTTCTCCAACCTACCCACGCCAGCTACCCACACCGAACACTATGAAAGGGTATTCGGTGAGGATATGTGTTGTGGAGTTACTCAACACTATCGAAAACTTTATTAGAGTATAATGTCAACGTGGGCCTCAGACTAACCATCATATATCGTCAACGACCTATGCTGCCACCGGGCTCAAGGCACACCGCAACACAAAGCAGGGGGACAACAACGTATCCAGCGAGACCAGGGACCGCAAGGGGACCCGCGACATGACCCAACGGCGTGACCAGGAGGAACAAAGGGGGAGGGGGGCGGCGTTTTTGAGAAGCACGCCCGAGTACGCGATCCCTGATCCCTCCCCCATGGCGGCGCAACAGGCCCGGGCCATGCTGATTGCTTTTGTGGAACATGTGCCTGCGTTCCTGACCTGTAGCAGCGGGTGACTCTAGCCTCCCCGTGTCCCCGGGCCCTCACCTAGGCATTCGCCTGTGAAGGGGCTGGTACATTGAGAGGACTATTCAAGGGCAGCCACAACAACAAACCCCACATGCAACCGCTACGTTCAAGGTAAATGCCAACCCAGCTGAAACAATGACAACACACAAATGCACGGGCATGGTCGCACGTCCTTTTCATACGCATTGCACAATAAGACTCAGGCCTGAAATGAGCCCAAGGGGACAGCCCACACGGGCAACACTACCCGCAGCGCAAAGGAACAGTGAAAGAATTTGAGGACAAACTCACTGCACAATAGGCCAAGGCTTGAAGGAGCACGTGGGGACAACCCACAGCGGCGACGTGACCCACAGGGCAAAGGCAGAAAGCCAGAACCCCAAACAAACCCGTGAAAGACCTGCAACGACCGGAAAGAGGGCCCTGTATCTGAGCCCCTTCCAGCCCCCATGCGTCCACACCCACAATGACAGTGCATGTAGGGGGCAAGCACATCTTGACCGCGCACCCCTCGTACTCGCACCGGATCCATCGGGCATCCGGCCGCTATTGGGGTCGTGGCCCACACCTACTAATGCTCAGTGAGAATCAACGGCAGGATACACACGTCTCTTCTCACCCCTCATCCTTGGCTGCTCGTCCTTGCCCTCAGCATAGGGTGACCAGGACTTTAAAGCCAAACTCGGGACAAAAACATTGGGCCCGATTCACAGAATGAACTTAAGACTCTATCCTAAACTTACTACTATTTTGGTATTCACAGAAGGCACTTACTACTTTTGGTATTCACAGAAGTTAGGATTTTGTCTTAAGTTAGTCTTAAGACAGACTTAAGACAGACTTAAGACAGACTTAAGACAAAATCCTAACTTCTGTGAATGCCAAAAGTAGTAAGTTCATTCTGTGAATACCAAAAGTAGTAAGTGCATTCTGTGAATACCAAAAGTAGTAAGTGCATTCTGTGAATCGGGCCCTTGAACACTACACTTTACTTCAACTGGGTGCACAGAAGGACCGCGCTAATCACCTTAAATTTACAGCAAAGGCAGTAAGAACATGATCAAAAGCCAGTATCATGCCTGTTAATGACCTTATAACAGCTGCCTATGGCCTCCTAGCGGTCTATCCCATAAGGTTACATAACATTGAGCTTTCTTCAGTATTATCTTGATGTTATTGAGCGGAGTGAGTCTGCAAGTGACCGGCCTTGCACCAGCGAATGTAATCGACACAATTGACGTAGGTTGCGGAAAGTTGACCCCGCCCACAGAAAAGGGAAGCCAGTGAGTTGGAAGGAATCAAAAGCAGCCAATGGCTCTGATCCCGTGAGCCCTGGCAGGGCTGGCCTCCTGCTGTCTAACTCGATAGGGCATACACATCTGATGTAGTGTGGCACGCTCATACTCATCACGACTATGTCACAATTAACTATTTAAGTGTGGTGAAACTTCAAGCGGGCGGGACAAGATTACGGAGTAAATGATCACAGTGCTCCTTGCTGCAGCTCGCCTAGTGCGAGGAACTGTAGCGCAGCGCCCCCTTGTGGCCTAAACACCGACGTAGAATCACTCAGGGCCCAATTCACAGAACTAAGTTAAAACAAAATCCAAAACTTACTACCATTTTGGTATTCACAGAAGGCACTCACTCATTTTGGTATTCACAGAAGGCACTTACTCATTTCGGTATTCACAGAAGGCACTTACTCATTTTGGTATTCACAGAAGGCACTTACTCATTTCGGTATTCACAGAAGGCACTTACTCATTTTGGTATTCACAGAAGGCACTTACTCATTTTGGTATTCACAGAAGGCACTTACTCATTTCAGTATTCACAGAAGGCACTTACTCATTTCGGTATTCACAGAAGGCACTTACTCGCTTTGGTATTCACAGAAGGCGCTTACTCATTTCGGTATTCACAGAAGGCGCTTACTGATTTTGGTATTCACAGAAGGCACTTACTCATTTCGGTATTCACAGAAGGCGCTTACTGATTTTGGTATTCACAGAAGGCACTCACTCATTTTGGTATTCACAGAAGGCACTTACTCATTTCGGTATTCACAGAAGGCACTTACTCATTTTGGTATTCACAGAAGGCACTTACTCATTTTGGTATTCACAGAAGGCACTTACTCATTTTGGTATTCACAGAAGGCACTTACTCACTTTGGTATTCACAGAAGGCACTTACTCATTTCGGTATTCACAGAAGGCACTTACTCATTTTGGTATTCACAGAAGGCACTTACTCATTTCGGTATTCACAGAAGGCACTTACTCATTTCGGTATTCACAGAAGGCACTCACTCATTTTGGTATTCACAGAAGGCACTCACTCATTTCGGTATTCACAGAAGGCACTTACTCATTTTGGTATTCACACAAGGCACTTACTCATTTTGGTATTCACAGAAGGCACTTACTCATTTTGGTATTCACAGAAGGCACTTACTCATTTTGGTATTCACAGAAGGCACTTACTCATTTCGGTATTCACAGAAGGCACTTACTCATTTTGGTATTCACAGAAGGCACTTACTCATTTTGGTATTCACAGAAGGTAGGACTCCTAAATGCCTTCTGTGAATACCAAAAGTCTTAACGTTAGGATTTCTCTCAGTTTAGGAGTAGTAAAGTTAGGACTTCTAACTTCTGTGAATACCGAAATGAGTAAGTGCCTTCTGTGTATACCAGATTTTGTCTTAAGTTAGTTCTGTGAATCGGGCCCTCAGAGCCCCCTGCCCCTCCCGAAGAAGGCTGGGACATACCAACAGTGAGGATCCATAAACAATAACAGGGACCCCAGACAAAACCAGGCCGGGCTTTGCTTCCCCAGTATATTTAACCTTCACAGGAGCAACAGTGCAGCCTCCTCTCTTCCCTTCCAAACCCACCCTATGAACTGTCAATCTGCAATACTAATCCACCCTATTGTTTTTTTCTTTGTTTTCTAGTTCTTAACGGAGTATGATGGCTGTTAATCAAAACTACGAGTGTTAAAATGACATTTGTACATGTTCAACTAACACTAGAGCTGCAGGATAAACAACCTTTCTCGCTGCATTTCTACTTTCTGCAGAGAGACACTTGGATACTGTCAGTGCTTAATTTGAGCCGGTGCTTTCCGGTGCTCCGCACTGGCACCTTATTGTCAGCACCAGGGCTATGACAGTGTGCCACCTGGGGGCATTGTCATGCTAATTCAGGTCTGAACACAACAACAGCGATGTATGTGTTCAATTTACATTTACAATGACTCATACCTGCCTGCCAAGCCATTCTTCTGGCTTTGGTGGCCTGGAATAGTCTGACTTTTCACACTTGTAGGAATGTGACGGTTAGTAGCTGTGTATGTACTGCCATTGGCAGCTGGCATGGGTATGTGAGGTGCAAGCTGCAGTGTCCTCCCGACAAGAGCCCTGGCACTTATCCTTTTACAAATTAAGCACTGGATACTGTTAGTCCAATGCGTGCCCTGATTATACATATATAAATCCGAGCTACAACTGCGCTGCAGGCTGCGCGGGAATCCGGGCCAAGATACATGTAGAGGACGAAACAGCTGAAAGGCTGCCCTCAACATAAATGGAGGCCTTCGCCCTCAAAGAGGGCGGCGGAACGCCTCCTCCTATCAAGGTGGGAAGTGTGGGAGCGGCCCGCCCCCCACACTCTGGCCGCCAACTGCGTGTATTTATTTATTTAAATTAGGACACGCCTCAGCGACGGCGCACGAGGGTGACCTTTCCGTATGACCTGGGGCTTCACATCCCCGGCCGGCCAGGGACTGGTGATCCAATCTGCTGGGCCCCCTTCACCTTGAAGAACCAAACTAATAAGGTTCCTCACCCCTTAATTTCACTCAGAATGTAGCCCCTCAGAACCGCCCCCCCTTACGTGGTGGGGTTAGAGTGGAGAGGGAGGGTCCCGGTAAAGACGCTGCTCATGCACAAACTATAACAAGCTTTGGCATAACCAATAGGTCTCGCCTTTGCGACTTTATAAGTGTTTAGCCATGCAACAGTTGATGTTGTTGCACCAAAGATATTGTGCTGGATAACAAAATACTTATAAGGTCCCAAAGGCGAGACCTATTGGCTGTGCCAATGCTTGTTTCCTATACATCTTGTTCTTGCTCGAAGGAACCATACTTTCATCGGAAAGAAGCTTTTGCTAACATCTTTCCTGGCCATTGCCCTCGCCACGTTACAGACCCTCTTCCTCCCTGGCAGCCTTCTTTGCTGCAAGCCTTGTTGTTTGGCTCAATAATGAGCTCTGCTTAGAGGGGTCAAGAGTGGCCCCTGCTCCTTTCAGGGACGCTGCCAGGCTCCAAAACAGACGTAGTCTCTAGGGTTAGGAGGAGAGGGTCTGGCACTTTATATCCCTGAGGAATCATGGGAGAGCTGGGGCGGGGCTCGGATGGTTTCAAGCAGTAAGCACCAGGCAAGAGACATGCGACCTGTTAATTCCATGTGAAATAATATCCAAGGGCCCGATTCACAGAACTAACTTAAGACAATATCCTAAACTTACTACCATTTTGGTATTCACAGAAGTTAGGAGTCCTGATTTTTCTCTGTTTATGAGTAGTAAAGTTAGGACTCCTAAACTAAGAAAAATCCTAACTTTAAGACTTTCGGTATACATAGAATGCATTTAGGAGTCCTAAAGTTAGGAGTCCTGACTTCTGTGAATACCAAAATGAGTAAGTGCCTTTTGTGAATACCAAAATGGTAGTAAGTTTAGGATTTTGTCTTAAGTTAGTTCCGTGAATCGGGCCCCAAGAACTTAACATGCTGGAACTAGTCTGCATAACACCGTAAGCTATTATCTGAACAATTTAGGACTTGTAATTGTGAATGTCCCACGCTAGATCGGGTTATACTGCAGACTCTATACCGAGTCAGGATATTTTAAATATACGAACCAGTCCGCGGGAACTCAAAAGCCCCATGCGCAGAAATCCTCCTGCAGTTTCTACTAAGTTTTGGGCGTGTACCACGTATGGGGAAGCAGCCAACTTCAAACACTGAACAACAAAGGAAGCCATAGAGCAAGGAGCATTGCTAGTGGGTGGGTCGGCCTCATATGACTCCAGAAGTCAAAGCCAGTGGCCAGGCACCCAGCCAACCGTAGGCACACCGGCTCTCGAGGCTCTAGTCCGGCAGAAACAAATGCATACAGGGGTTTAGGAGTAATACAGGGCCATATTATCAAGCAAGGGCGAAATATTATTGCCGCTTTTATCGGCAGGAAACTGCCGCTAAAGTGGCGATAATGGGCTTGATAATATGCCCTTGAGAATTCCCATAGAAGCCCATGTTGTGGTGTTAACATGGGCTTCTATTAGACTTCACAAGGGCATATTATCAAGCCCATTATCGCCGTTTTAGCGGCAGTTTCCTGCCGATAAAAGCGGCGCTAATGTATCGCCCTTGCTTGATAATATGGCCATCAGTGTGGTGTGTCATTAAAAAATAAACTTTGGAGTTCTGCTGAGTTATTATAGCGAGCGGGCACTACAGAAAAGCAAATATTTCTACACAGGCATTAATGAAAGCTCTAGACAGCATTTATTTGCACGGTAGAAGATACTCACCGCCGACCGAATTATCTACCCATCGCGGCACATAGGAAAGACAATTATCTCCTGGGCAACACCCCCAGCATGGGTATTTATGCTATTAAAACATGTTTGCCAAGAGTCACTGCGGTTTAAGAAAAATACGTTTCTGAGCAGCTAGGGGAAAAACGTGTTTGGTTTACTGTACGTGTCAGTTATGGAACACCAGTAAACAGCTTGGTCACGCTCATCAACTGGGAGGGTCAAGCTTGGCCCAAGATCAGACCACGCGCCAGGCCATCAGCATCACACTCACCCATCTAATCCAATATAGGACATACAACAGACTCGCAACCAAACACGCTAATCCGCCCACAATCGCACTAAACATACAAACTGGTAATATCGTGCTAAATACCTTAACGTAGAGAGTAGGTCTTGATTACCAGTTAGTGCTACTTGTGAGATTAAAAAAGACTGGCAGGATAGACTCCGCCCTTCCTACAGACGCCTCCCTCCCAGAATCCTCTCCTCTGGAAGGCAAGTTGTTGCTGGACCCAATGGACTGCAAGGCTGTCTCCCTAACATACAAGAAACTCATCAACAACCAGCCTGATCCAATGCTGAAACCGCGTGCTATAGGGGAGGTGGACATGGGTGCTATCAATGATGAGGACTGGATCGAAGCGCTAGCTTCCCCCCGCGATGTAGCCATTCCGATGCGACTCCGGCTGGTCCAGCTTAAGATTCTACAGCGTGTATATATTGATGCTAAATTGCTATTTAAATTGGGCAGGAGACCAGACGCAAATTGTCTTCGACACTGCAATCAATAAGGCACATTCATACACATTATATGGGAATGCCCCCACATACAGCGATACTGGGTGGATGTCAAACGACAAATGACTAGGGGCAGATGTAGGTGGCCAATTACCGGTCGGTAAAGGCCAAATTCGGACGTTACCGACCGGTAATTGGATTTTGAGATGTAGGGCCCTTAATTTTACAGAATCGGTAAATTTAAGATGTAGGTGGGACTCTTCTGAGTCCCACAAGCCTTACCGAATCGGTATTTTACCATCAAATCCAATTTGATGGTAAAATACCGATTCCGGTGTGCATGCACATGTGTACATGCACAACTCTGCCATATGACAGGCAGACCTGCCCTTGGGGCATGTATGCCTGCCACATGGCACCCGAGCCTGTTTTGGGGGGGCCAGAGGGTGTCAAAGTGACACCCCCTGCACCCTTGTGAAATTCGGTATTTACCGATTCGGTAAATACCGAATCGGTAATGCCCATTCATTCCTATGGGCTGGGCATTACCGATCGGTATTTACCGAATCGGTAAATACCGATTTTCTCCGATTCGGTATTCCAGCACATCTGAAATACCTACATACCCACCCCTCAGATTTACCGATTCTTAATTACCGAATCGGTAAAATTCGGTAATTAAGAATCGGTAAATCAATCCTACCTACATCTGGCCCCTGATCTTCTGATAAACCCATACATCCATCTCCCCGCCTATGCCTCCTCAATATCTGGGAGTCAACAGACCTCACCCAAACCGAACAATCATGGGCCACCATGGGATGGAGCATTGCGAAAAGAAATATCTCCCAGAAGTGGGTGGTGGATACTTTACCACTGTTGCGGGATTGGGCTAATGACATGGACCATGCTATGGTAGCGGAGAAAACTGTATATAAAGGTAGAGGCTGCCCTCAAAAATGGGATCAAAAGTGGGGGCGTTGGAATAAATATAGGGGGTATATCTGTATCTCTCCCACAGTGGAACGGGAGAGAAATGCAATACTGGAGGGGGCGGACATAGACGTGATGACATAATTCCTTGTGCCGACAAAAATGTGCAGAAGTGGTGACTCCCAGACCTGTGAACATAAGTGTAACCCTCTATACTGACCATAATACTGATTGATGTTATTGGTGATGCTCCAGAATGATAATGCACACTCGTACTTGAACTATGTATCTACAGCTGAACTGCCTATGTACTGTCTTTGCTGCTGCTGTTTTGTTTCTAATAAAAATTGTTATAAAAAAAAAAGACTGGCAGGCGCACTGAACAATTCTTTGTGAGTTCTAAGAGTCTGGATCATAACATCAAAAGCTGCAATCCTCCGTAAACTAACAGGCTAGTCTCTAGGAGCGGCAGTGAACTTCATAAGAGGCAACATGAGTTTATTGATAGACTCCAGCATCAATAAAAAAAAGCGTGCGCAGGGGGAGGGGGCTTGCGTGATTCCCTTGCGGGAGCATGCAGAAAGGCGCAATGATTGCGACCATATGGCACCACTATATGGCGCCACACGCTTGCACAAGGGAATCGCCAGACGTGTACGCATTGCCATTGCAAGCAATGGAATGAGTGCACGTTTTTGCCCCAAAGCTGTGCAGATGGCTAAAGGTCTCTCTCCCTATGCAGCGCGTGCGCGCTGCGTTGGCGAGACCTAATAAAAAACATCGGTACTAGTGACGGACACAACGGCCCACTCCAGCCCCAGACCCCCATTCCCCCTAACGGGAGTACACAAACCTGTAGGATCGGCATGCATGGCGTGCAACAAACAAAGACCCCACCACCACCGCTGGAGCCACAACCTTTATCCCAGCCTAGGGCGGTGAAAGCAGTCTTGAAAGCACTGCCCGTGAGCCCCGATGGCCCTCACAAAGTGTCCACAGGTGAGGGCACTCCGACACACACCTCCGTGACCACAGCAGAGCCTCCGAGCCACACAAACACGACCCAGTCACCCATGATCGAGGTGAGTGTGTGGACGCAAACCCATACACCAGGCATGTAGTGACACCATCACAGCTCCTGGGCCCCCCGCATATGCAAGCAAAGCCCCTTTGATGCATTCACATAAACGCCCAGATAGAGAACAGCCCTGCCCGCTCTTTGGGGTACACGTCATTTATGAACCTTGAACTGGACCAAAGTCGGCAACTTCGTTAATTATGCCACACGCACACGACACAAATTGTGACAAGTAAGCGCTCCCTAATGACAGCCTCATAGAAATGGAGGGGACACGACTGATTGCAGCTGCTCCACCCCCGCTACTGCAGACAAGCATGCGCACCCAAGATGCCACAGCGTGACGGGCAGCAAAGAGGATCTAAAATGGAGGGGGAGGCCTAAATACACTCCCCATCCCCCGGCGAGCTGGACATGACGTGTATGGCGCGCCCTGTAAGGGGACTCCTTCTGGTGTCCCGCAGAAGAGAGTGGGGGTGGGGAAGTACCCAAATGGAACTAAGGGAGGGCCGCCCTCTGAGGTGGCCCCCTGCGGGGGCCGAGGGCAGCCGCATTCCACCAGCCTCAGGCAGAATACACCGATTCCTGATATGCTCTTTTTTACCCGGACCGTGTTAGAATTCTGGGGCATGTTACCAACGATTAGCGATATTTATCGCCAACGAATTTTTTAACGGTAAGCATCGCCGGAAATTATTGCAGAGATAACTTGCTAATAGCAAGGTTTCTCTCAGAAGTGATAAAAATCCTTGCGCTAACTGCCATTTGAGAGATTATCCAACGAGGAAGCTTGGCGTTAGCTTGATGATTGGGGCTCACAAACTTAGCCATGATATCCACCTCCCATAGGATATCATGAACCCTGGGCTTGCAACTAATGGAGCATGCAAAGTTTGTGCTAATTTGCATTGTAGTACAATGCGCATCTAAATCAACAATATTCTCAGATGCTTTGGAAAAGCAATTTTACATGCTAAACTGCATACAACCAGTTCTCAATAAAAAAACTTTTACAATGAAAATATTAGGGAATGAGAGAGCTGATGATTTTGGGGTCCCCCCTAATCTAGGGGGAGCACCGAGCAGATGCCTTGAACACAAAGAGCATAAACAAAAATCACATTTTGTTGAACTTCAGTGGTGATCCCATCATTTTAGGACCACCCCAAGCACAGTTATTGGCAAAAAAACAATCCCAATCAAAGGCCCTGCAAAGCATTATGGGACGAGATTAGCAGTGGGCAGTGAATATTATAGTATCCAATATCAAAATAATTCTACAAAGAGCTGCAGTTCACCTAGTTGTTACTAGATGTCCCTCACGAGTCAAATGCAAAGCATTGAAATTATTCTTACATCAAGCTGCAGCTCCACTGGTCGTCCCTAGATGTCCCTCACGAGTCAAATGCAAAACCATTGAAACCCTTTCATCAAGCATTTGCATTTGACTCGTGAGGGACATCTAGGGACGACCAGTGGAACTGCAGCTTGATGTAAGAATAATTTCAATGCTTTGCATTTGACTCTTGAGGGACATCTAGTAACAACTAGGTGAACTGCAGCTCTTTGTAGAATTCTTTTGATATTGTATACTATATAATATTCACTGCCCACTGCTAATCTCATCCCATAATGCTTTGCAGGGCCTTTGGTTGGGAAGATTTTTTTTGCCAATAACTGTGCTTGGGTTTGTCCTAAGAGGATGGGACCACAACTAAATTGTTCAATAATATGTGCATTTTTGTTTTCAAGGCATCTGTTTGGTACTCTCCCTAGGTTAGGGAGAATCCCAAAATCATCACATCTCCCACTGCTTAATAATTTTTCAGTTTCACTATTGTAAAAGTACTATATGCACTTTAGCATATAAAGATAGAAATATTTATTTTTGTTGTATCTGGTTATGTACAGGAAGCTTTTTGCAATTATTTAGCAATTATTGCACAGTATAGACAAGTACACAGTGTCATCAGCTATGTTGTGCTGACTACATGTACTATGTGAAGATACGTGTAGTGCTGTTACGCAAACTACGCCCAGGCTTAAGAAATGTCGCTTAACAACATTTCTCCTATTATTTTTCTCTGGACTCCCCCTTTGCATCTCATTAGCGACGCAAGGGGAAGCGTGGAGAAAAAGGGTGCTAACATGCAAATTTGCGTGTTAGCACCCTGTTGCTGATAGGGAGATCATTTTATCTCCGCTTTTAGGGCTTTTAAAGCCAAAAAAGTGGAGATAAATCCCTTGATAATATGCCCCTCTGTTTCCACCTGCTGGACACAAGTAAAGAACTTTACACTCCTCAAAGTTTGATAATATTAGAACAACAAAAAAAAGTGTGACCAAATCACCGTTTTTCTTCTGCACTAATCCGCCACCATTTCTTGGTTTATTATTCGTACACAGTATACTTATACTATTTTATTTTCGGTTACAGCAAGCTGTTTACGTCTCCGATGCTCCACGTTATATGAACATTGTACTAAACGTCAACACATTTTTATCACTTAAAACTTTGGCTGTTGCAGAAAGAAAACAACTCGGCTTTAACATTAGAAAAAGGTCCCTGTTGTGTTGTAGCTAATATTTTATTTGCTATAAATATAAACATTTAATTTTCTGTAAGGCAATGTAAACCAGACGGAGGGCCTTGATATACTTTGTTTTGGCTCTGTTATCGGGTACTGATGCTCAAAAAGACTCCAAACAGATTTTAATTATAATTGGGAAGTTCAACAGACACTTCAGAGCACTGTAGGCAGACTGCAGGGAAATTCTCAACTATTGGAATTTGACAAAATAGAGACGCGCCATTGATCGTTAAATATGCCGCACCTTTATTCTACGCCTGCACGCACGAGACGCATTGCCATATAAAAGCGCAGGTGCTAACAACGAGCTGCTATAGTGTTAGCATCGCCTTTCCTGCGTCACCAGCCTTCTTCCGTCAGAGGGAGCCCTGGCATTTTCTGAAATGATTTTTCAAGATGCAATTTTCCTTCGTTGTAAGGTTTATAATTCCTAGTTTTTAGTAGGCACTGGGATATTAAGTGATTTGCCCAGAATCACTCTCTCTTCACTCTACCACACAATTGTCTCTCCAAATTTTACAACCTACCTCTAAAATCTCTCTCTCTCACTCTACCTTTCGCTAACTCTCTATCTCATTCGCCCTCTCATCACTCTATCACTCTACCTCTCACTCAAATATGCAAAGAACTCTAACTATCTCTTTATACCATCTCTCTCTCACTTTCTATCACTTGCACTGGCGCTCTCGCTCACATGAGTAAAAAACAATTCCATTACAACGCTGATAGCTCTAACTCTAAAAAAATGCGAGACCTATTGCATTGCAAATGCTTGTTGAATGGGTGCCAGGCCACGTTTCGTCCTGCTCGTGGCAATGAATCAATCATTCTTTCTGTAGTGGAGGATACGCACAAGGATGACGATGATACCTTGACCACTGTTCTAGTTCTACATGACCTCTCAGCGGCCTTTGACACGGTCGACCATAAATTATTGGTGGGTCTCATGAAGGACGCTAGGCTTCAAGGCCCCACCTTGGATTGAAGTAAGGGCCATATGTATCAAGATACCCATTTGCGATTCTCAAATAGTGATTTTTAATAAATCACTATATGAGAATCGCAAATAGGTATGTATGTACAAAATCACATTTTTTTTGCGATTTCTTAAAATTCCTTAATTGCGATTAGCAAATTGCGAATCGCAATTAAGGAATACTTCACCATTCATTTCTATGGGCCAGGAGGCCCATAGGAATGAATAGGAAGTTATTCTCAATTTGCGATTCGCAATTTGCTCATCACAAATTGAGAATAATTTCAAGGGTGCAGGGGTGTCCAAAGGATAACCTGTTGCACCCCTGAAATATGCATGGGTGCACATGTGGCGCACATAAGGGCATGTATGGGCATGTATGTGCATCACATGGCACATTGAAAAATGCAAAAATTTGCATTTTTCAAGGAATTCGCAACTTACCACCAACTAGAAGTTGGTGGTAATTTGCGATTCCTTAAGGACATTTAGCAAATTTGTTTTGCTTCATACATTGCATTTAAGGAATCGCAAAATTTGTGATTCCTTAAATGCAATTGCCAAATAAGGAATCGCAAATATTGCGATTCCTTGTTTTGCACCAGATTTTGCTTAATACATACCATTTAGCAAATTCGCATTCCCAAAGGCCGAAATTCAGCGAATTTGCTTGATGCATATGGCCCTAAATCTTTTTTGCTGAACCTAGTCGGCTACCTTGGCACCAGTAATTCAATTGGACTGAGGGGTTTCAAAGGGTTCCTCCCTTTCCCTGCATTTATTCAATATTTACATTGAAAAAGCTGTCCAAGTGCATTAAAAAAAAGAAAAGGAACTGTGATGCTGTGCACAATGTTTGGTCTTTCATCTTCAGGTATGTAAATATACAATTACACAGCTTAAATGTAAAATAACTGCAGGATATGTTAATCAGTGGGAAATGCACTATTGCACTTTATGAACCCTCCATTAGTTAATGCACTGCAGAGGTCGGTGTCTGTAAGCAGAGAGCCTAGGGAACTGAATCCTGGTTGGAGCCGTGGAGAATAGTTAGGGGCTAACACAGGCCCCTGCAGCCAATGCAGCGCACGGGCCTGTATTACGCCCCTTTAAAAAGCACACACTTTAAAGTTCAGCTGGTAACCCCTTCCCAATACCACTCAAAAAGCAGGAATGTGTCAACAAGAAGTATTAAGTGATTCCATTAATCAAAGCCAATACCATCTCCTGAGCTCCCTTTACATTTGCAGATTGACCCATTGCACACTTCTTTCAGGGCACCCTGGCAGGAAGGCTTGTTTAGCTTTCTGCCCCTCCCTCGGTTTCACAGCACAGGAGACTCTCTGCCGGACACTTCAGTTGAAGTACTTCAGCTACCCGAATTAACGTTTCCGGGACGGTTATCTTTTCACAGAACGTAGGGATACTGGGTTCCTTGAATTAAAGAAGTGTGGGTGATCCAGCTCAGCTCTCCGACAACCCTCAATACTGATCCCACTCAACCCAGGAGCAATTTTACCTTTACTCATCGGTGGGGACCATAACACTGCGAGTCACACATTCACACACTATACCGCTCCTGAATAAGTGAAAAGAAGGCGAGCTGCTGGTTAGCAGGGTACCTAAGATCTATACTTTATACATTATATATATTTCAAAGTTATCATCTAACCTGAACATGAGGAAATCCATACATCAAGGTACTCCGCTATTTGGTCAATGGACCAACTAGTAGAAGTCAGTTGATGGCGATTAAGACCAGCTCAATTACAGAATTCCTTATAACATGTTACGTTAAATTCTGTCATGACTCCATTAAATTAATAAAAAACAAACTTGAGTTTAAATTTTCAATAGTTTATATATTTCTTTTTTCTTTTAGGAAATGACTTTAGCATATTCTTTAGACAAGAAAAATGTTTAAACATTTATTTAGTACATGTTAAGGAAGAAATTAAATGTAGAAAAGCATATTACCCATCAGTCATAGGCGAATGACTGAGTCGAATTAAGCAGGTTCCCAAGCTGTCTGTCTCTCTATTCTCCTCAATGTCTCAATGGGAATTCACAAGGGCTTATTATCAAGGCCATTATCGCCGCTTTAGCGGCAGTTTCCTCTGTGTCAGAGTGTGAACTTGTATCTGCCTCTTCCAAATGCTGATTTTCAGGTTCTGGTATTCTGATGGTGTGGCTAGCATATACCCACCTTTTCACACCTGCACATTTTACTGCGGTAGTGCTGACCAGAATTACTTGACGTGGTTTATCCCAGCGTGGAACCAGGCAATTTCTCCTTCTGTGTACTTTTATTCGAACCCAGTCTCCAGGACTCAAATCATGAGTTGGATGTTTTTCCTGAGTACACACATCAGTCCCAGCCTGGTGAAGCACAGAAGTCACAGTGTCAGACAAGCCCTTACAGTAATCCAATATGATATCATCATTTATAGATAGCAGTTTGTTGACCGGTACAAATGCTTTTCTCATTATACGTCCCATCAAAATCTCATGAGGACTTAAGCCTGCTTTTCTGTCTGGTATGCTCCTTAAGGTCATTAGAACAAGTGGCAAAGCATCAGGCCATTTAAGTCCAGTGGTCATACACATCTTTCACAGTCTGTTTTTTCCATTAACTTGCTCGACTACCCCAGAAGCCTCTGGTCTGTAGGCACAATGCAGTTTTTGACGAATATCCAATGCTTCACATATCGATTGTATGAGTTCATTTTGGAAGTGACTTCCTCTGTCTGTTTCAATGGTTACTGGAAATCCAAATCGTGGAATGACTTCTCTTAAAAGGAGTTTTGCTACAGTTACTTCATCTTTTCTCCTGGTTGAGAAAGCCTCTATCCATCGTGAAAACAAGCAAATGATCACAAGGACGTATCTCAATTTGGTACAATGTGGCAACTCTATAAAGTCCAACTGTACTCTGGTAAAAGGACCTCCCTCACGTCCTATGGTTCCCAAACTCACAACAGTTTTTCTTCCTGGATTCAATTGTTGACATATTAGACATCTCTGACATAAACTTTCTGCTATTTCACAAAACTTGGGATTATACCAAGTCTGTCTGAAAGGTCTAATCATTGCATCCCTGCCAATATGTGCCTGTCCATGGTACATTCGAGCCCCATTAGAGATCATGCTATCGGGCATTACTGGTCTTTCATCTTTATATACCCAAATTTCATCTTCCTCTCTTTGTCAGCAACCTGATTTTATCCATCTGTCTTTTTCCTCATCAATTGCCTTTTTCTTGCAACTTTCTCACTTCCTGCAAGTCTCAACTATGTTAGTAAGCATTAAAGGACTTGAAACATGTTTTTTTTCTCCGTCCCGATTTATGGTTGCAAACTTTCTGGCACACTATTGGGTTATGGAATCAGCAAATCTGTTGCCCTCAGTGATGTAATCATCTCCATTTTTGTGAGCAGCACATTTTACCACTGCTATTCTCTTTGGCAGCTGTATCGCCTCAAGTAACATTCTCACAAAGATCCTGCAGAGGGCATATAGCCTCTTTGGGACCACAGTTGCCCATAGTCATGGACAACTCCGAATCCATACTGAGTATCAGTCACTACGGTAATTCGGACATTTTTTCCCAATTTGCATGCTTGAATCAAAGCAATCAGCTCAGCCACTTGGGCAGAACGTATTCCTTTCAGACAAGATGCTTCCATTACATCTGCTACTGTACATACATCATAGGAAGCACTCAATGTTCCTTCATCTGTTCTCAAACAGGAACCATCCACAAACAGCACATAATCTGACTCTTCCAAAGGTTCATCTTTAATGTCAGGTCTTGGCTTAGTACAATACTCAAGCACATCCAAACATGTATGATCATTATCATCTTTGACTTCCACATCCAAAGTATCAGGCAACAAGGTGGAATGATTCACATTGACACATCTTGCAACTGTCACATTGTCTGCACCCAGAATTACCTTTTCATACCTGGTCAGACGATTATTCGTCATGAACTGCGTTTTAGTTCTGGTAAGGAGAATCGTGACTGAATGTGGCACGAACACCTTCACTGGATACCCCATAACTATACCTTCACTCTGTTCCAAGCTTACACTCGTGGCAGATACAGCTTTCAGACTCCCAGGTAATGTTCTTGCTACTGGATCCAAAACTGCTGAGAAATATGCAATAGGTCTTCTCATTCGTCCATACCTTTGAATCAGAACTGACAATGCACACCCTCCTCTCTCGCTGCAATACAGTTCAAATTCTTTTTCATAATCAGGCATGCCTAGCGCTGGTGCTTTGCATAAGCTGTTTTTCAATTGTTCAAATGCTTCCTCTCCTTTTCATTCAACACTATAGGATCTTTTAGATCCCCTTTGGTCAGTCTTTGTAAAGGCTTAGCAATTAGTGAAAATCCACTTATCCACTGTCGACAATAACCAATCATTCTCAAAAACATTCTCACTTGCTTTTGTGTCTTTGGTGGATTTATCCCTCTGATAATCTTGATTCTTTCCGAGGTCACTTTTCTCACCCCTTTTCCAATCTTATGACCTAAATACTGCACTTGTTGTTGGCAAAACTGTAATTTTGATGGAGACACTTTATGTTCTCTCTCTGCCAAATGATTTAACAAGGCAATAGTATCAGAGAAACAAGCTTCTTTGGACTTTGATGCCACCAGTAGGTCATCAATATATTGGACCAATACAGATTTCTCTGGCATGTTCAAACTTTCTAATGATTTCTTCAATATCTGATTGAAAATAGAAGGACTCTCAGTGTACCCTTGTGTAATGACCTGCTTTTCTGTATATTTTGGTGCTTCTGTCAGTCACCAGGCCATTACTTACCACATACCTTCTCGGGATCCAGAAAGACACCACATTTCACAATACTTCCCCAAGAAAGGAATAAACACTAACAACATATAAGACCATTGCTGAGGAGCTCGCAAATAACAACAAATCACAACACCTCCCCATCCGAGAGGGTACACAGCGCATGCTCCTCCAAGCAATGTATTGGATAGAATACTTAGAATTTGCACATCACTTGCCAGGAGTAGAACAACTTCCTATAACACAATTACCTGCTAGAAGGGAATTCACCCATCCTTCTACAACATAAGCATTTGGCCAAGAAGAGTCCACACCTCCTGCTACAAGGAAAAGGCGAATCGGTATATTTGGTATATATTTATTAGTACATTATAATAACACCACACGGTAAGCCAAATACATCTACCATAGCAGACTCTAACATACCAATAGAATGATTGAAACACAATCAAGGCAAACATATATGTAGAAATATATGTATATAAATGTATGGAACCTGAAAACAGAAAGAGATAGTAAGCAAGAACAGTAGGAAAATTAGAGATTAGTGGAACACCATACCAAGTCCCATTTTAACTTCACCAGAGGGGAGTCCGTATCTCCAGCCAAAACAGGATTCTCTGCTCCACTGTCACAGCTACACGTCTGTACTGTGATGAACTACCAGAGATCAGAGCTCGGACACTCCCTTTAGTAACCAGTGGAAGCGCTTGTCGAAGCTTCTGGCAAGCCTCGCCTCCTTTCCCATCAGATTCCTGTACCACTTCGTACCAAGGACACACCATCGGCTGGCCAAGCGTCTGTTATGACTTCGGCACAAAGTGAGCCCATTCCTCCAACAAGAACCGGCCCTCTCTGGTTGAAGAAGAACGAATAATAAGTAGGAATTAAAACATCACCGCTCACCTAAAGAAGCTCAGAAGATGGCGACAGTTTAGAACATGGAGTTACTCAAGCATAGGCCTCTACTCCTGCAAAGAGCCAAAATTAGTATGCAAGAAGGCATACGATCATGCCAAAGCCAATAGGCAAGCCCTGCCATTAAGCAAGATGAAGTCAGAAACAGAAAGAGACATAATCAAACCCTTCTTTGTAGCTTCAGGTCTACACATGACCATGTCTATGTGATGATATGAATTGCAAAGCAAGATAACATGAAATCTTGTCAAAGGCACTGCCATAAAACAAGGTAAAGTCAGAAACAGGCCTAAATATCACTATATTAGGCTAAAACACGCTGAGATGATGGTGGGCAACAGTCATAATCGACCCAATCATTAGAAAATACCTTGGTCACTACACCTTGAGGAATTCGGCACCATGCCAAAATACGCTCGCCAAACCTAGAGGGAAAAATTGGCTGGCTTTCAGGGTGTAGTGGAACTGTAAAGAATGCATTACACAAATCAATAACTGTGTACCACTCCACATCATGTGGAATTTGATATAGTATTGCTGCTGGATTTGGTACAATTGGACAACATGGAACAACTATTTTTTTCACTTTTCTTAAATCTTGCACTATCCTAAAAGTGCTGTTTGGCTTTTTCAGTCCCATAATTGGTGAATTAAATGGACTTCTCATTATCTCTTTCAGGATTCCTTGTTCAATCATGTTGTTAATCACTGTAGTTACTCCTTCAATTATTTCTGGTGTCAATTTATATTGTGGAACATTTGGGTATATGGCATCGTCGTTTACAGTAATTTTTACTGGACTCACTCCTTTCATTAGCCCTATTTCTTCTCATGTGAAGTCCCACACTTCCTCTTTAACTGTTTCTTTCAATTCAATTGGATTTTCTCTTTGTTAAACACAAGGAACATTTCAATTTTTTCTGAATCTATTATTGACGGTGTCATTTTACATAGACTATCATCATCTGCCATTTGGAAAGCAATGCCATCTGGTGAACAATAAATGGCACAGGTCATCTTGCAAAGTATGTTGCGTCCAAGCAAATTTATAGGACTGCTATACATACTACAAAGCGATGCATTTCTTTAAAAGAGCCAATTTCCACTTCTACAAGCTGTGTTAATAGGGCTTTAATCTGTCTACTTGTTACACCTACAACTTGGATTACTTCTCCAGAGAGAGGAAGGTTTTGAATTTCTACTGATCTAACTGTAGAACGGGTAGCACCTATGTCCACTGGGAAAGTAACATTTACACCATTCACTTTTCCATTCACAAAAGGATCAGATTGAACTACCTCCAGAGTTGCACCAAGTACGCACTCCACTTCCTCTCCTGGGCACCGTCAACAAATTTCATCTAACTCATTTCCATCTGATCTCAGCCAATACTGTGGAACAGCAGTCACAAGCGGCGATCTTTTTACCTGCTCTCCTCCGTAGAATCCTGTCTCTGCACTGTGTTTCTGAAGATTAACACTCGATGCGAGAGGTGGTGATGGTACCTGAATCTGCTGTGTGACTACCTGTTGCTGTGAAGGTGACTGTTGATTTACCTCATTCTGCAAATGTGGATTCAATGATTTATTTGACGGATTAACCTTTGGGGGTAACTTACACTCGTTCCTCCAATGCCCTATCTTTCCGCAATTATGACATGGCCATTTCTTTTTTGCCTAATCTATATTCATGTGTCCTTTTCCTTTACTCATATTACCTTTCAACTTTATCTGACCCATATCATTAGTCTGATTATTAAATTGTACTTCTTGTTGTTCTGCAACTTTTACTTGTGCCCACATTGCCTTTTTCCTTTAGCTTACGCTGCCTAGGTTCGATATCATCACTACAATATTTTGCAAACCTCAAAACATTATCTACAGAACTGGACTGCCAACACATCAGGTGGTGTTTTATCATATCTCCAATTTCAGGTCACAAACCAAACACAATCCTATACACAAAATGACCCATATCTTTTTCACTTAGATTTTCATATCCACTATATTGTTTGAAAACTAGGAGCAATCTTTCATAATAAGCATGTACAGATTCTTTGGGTTCTTGTGTGGTCGTATCGATTTTTAACCAATCCATTTCTTTTGGTGGGATTTTATTTTTCAAAAATGTTATAACCTGATCATATTTTCTCATTACTTCTGGACCTGGAGCACCTGTTTTTGCATCTCTTGGATATTCTTCTTTTGGGCAATCTACAGTAATTGTACATTTAGTCCATAGATCTGCAGGTACAACTATGTCAAACAATCCGTCTGAATATTCCCACCACACCTTCGAAACTTTTACAAACCTGTCTACTTGTCTATATCATTCTGCAGGTTTTTCTCATAATCTTGGAAAATCATTTGTAAATGACAATATATCCTGTCTACTCCATGGCACATGTACATATCCTCCTCCTGGTATTTCTCTCATGGGATATTCTGTTGCTACTACTTTCCTTTTCTTTAACAGGGAAAGCTAAAGATATTTTATCATTGGCCTCATCCTTTTTCTTTGTCCACCAGCTTCTCCATCGATCTACTTCTCCCCATTTCCTCAGTAATACAATTAATTATTTTATTTGAGTTAATCTTCCTGCTGTGTTTTTGTTTGCTGTTTCTTCTAGTTTATCATGTAGATCTTTAGCTCTCCAAGTTATACTTTTACTCATAAATATCAGTTCATCATCCTGATATGTTTTTTACTTTTCTGTCCCAATGGTTCCAATAATAAGTTCTTCCATATCTATTTTTATTCTAACCACATCTAAAAGTTTAGGCTCTGAATCTTTCTTTTGTAATGTTTTAACCCAATCATGTACTTCCTCAGGTGTTGGCCCTACTGGTGATATAGTCAAATCTCTGCTAGCTAAACCTTTCTCCTGAGTCTCAGTTGTGGATTCTGCTCCCATGGGAATGCAATATATTGGACTCTGATTCATAGTTAAATCTGGTGGAGTTGTTCTAATTATACTCTTGGTTTCATTCAGATCTGGGTAAACTTTTTCTCTTACTTTTTGTAAACTTGGATTTAAAGAAATGGTTAATGAAGGCTCATTTATTCTCTCCTTTTCAAAAACTGGTTTTACAGGACCTATAGTTACTGGTACAGTTACAGCTTCTATATTTCTTTTTAATTCTTGGATTTTATCAGCTAATTCATTTGTTGATTTCTCTAATTCCAAGGTACTTGATTTTTCAATCTGTACTAATTCCTGTTTTTCAGGGGCATGTTTTTCCTCCTTTTGGTCTTTTTGGGGTCTCTGTTATCCCAATCTCCACTGATGGTGCATTTTTGGAGTCACCGCTGCAGAAGTTGACCGATATGGTGGGTGGCCTTCTATTCAAAATGCTTTCCAGCACCTCGTCCTCTGCATCACTCATTCCACATTCACTCCTTTCTGATAATATATTTTTCCTCTTTTCTGTACATTTTCTCCCTACATTCTATCTACTGTTCGCATTGCAAACATACCATCCCACATATCAGCATTTCTCCATCTTCTCATTCTACTCTCATGAGTCGTTCCCCATAATCCTCTTGAACTGCCTCTAAATTCTCTTATATCTTGGAATCTCTCTTTTTCTTTTTCATACATCTCATCTTCCCATTCCATTAAAGCTTCAAATTGTGTTGGTCTAGGTCTCGGCTCAAGTTTCATCATTTTTTCTCTTAAATTTCGTAACACTGCCGTTTCTGGATATGCCAATACTCCGTCATCTTTTGTATATTTTGCCCAATTTTCTAACCATATACAAGTATCATAGCCATATTTCGTCATCATGTATGATACTGGCGTTTTTGGTGGTGGAAGTAATTTTCCTTCTCTCGTGACTATTTCTTTGTCTTTTTTAAACAGATTACTAATTTTCTTAAACCATGAAGGTTTTTCCCAGTCTTGCTCATAATAGTGATCCATTTTCATGGATTTTTCTCTCTCTCAATACGATTGTACACTTCCTTTCAATCCGTCCGATATTCTATCCTATCCCAGTACGTCTCACACCAACGCACCAATCAGAGCAGTTTACGTCACAATCTTACTCACCTATTCCAGCGCGTCTCACACTAACGCACCAATCAGGATTCTATATGTCACATTCACGTGGACCAATCCCAGCGCAACTCTTGGTGATGCCAGCTTTACTCCTGCGTCTGTGACCCCTCCTTTACAAAATGTATCGGCACAATTTTTATATATTTTATACAGCTTAAATCTATTAGTTACGACATAAAAACAATTCCATTGTCTATTTCACTAAAACTAAAGTGATAGGTTGTCCAAACTCACAAGAATTCTGTATTTCCAGTAGACAGCGCTTACCTCATCTCTACCACAGAATTTAATTTTGCCGATAAAGTAGCACTTCCCTCTACCTTACCCTTCTTTCAAGCCTATGGGAAAACCTACTACTCTCCCAGGGATAAGTTTTAGTCAGAGTACACAATTGCCTTCGCTATACATTCACCACATTCACACGGAAAATGTCCCTAAAGATAACACACGACGATGTTACCACTCTTAAATCAGACAATGTATTGTGCGACTTGACTTGCCACAAATTTCCCCCTGCCTACATACAGGGCAACCAACTTCCTACATCCCGGAAGTCTTTAAATTCAGACTACATATAACATAATACAAACTCAACATGTAGTGTTAAACATAAAACATCAATAATCTCCAAACTGACCTATAGTAACCAGACCTCTGCTACCAAGAAATCTGATCCAGCTAAACTCTGCAACAACCCTCAATACTCATCCCACTCAACCCAGGAGCAAGTTTACCTTTACTCATCGGTGGGGCCCATAACACCGCGAGTCACACATTCACACACTATACCGCTCCTGAATAAGTGAAAAGAAGGCGAGCTGCTGGTTAGCAGAGTACCTAAGATCTATACTTTATACATTATATACATTTCAAAGTTATCATCTAACCTGAATATGAGGAAATCCATACATCAAGGTACTCCACTATTTGGTCGATGGACCAACTAGTAGAAGTCAGTTATGGCGATTAAGACCAGCTCAATCACAGAATTCTTTATAACATGTTTCGTTAAATTCTGTCATGACTCTATTAAATTAATCAAAAACAAACTTGAGTTGAAATTTTCAATAGTTTATATATTTCTTTTTTTTTTAGGAAATTAATATTCTTTAGACAAGGAAACATTTTAAACATTTATTTAGTACATGTAAGGAAGAAATGAAATTTAGAAAAGCATATTACCCATCAGTCATAAGCGAATGACTGGGTCGCATTAAGCAGGTTCCCAAGCTGTCTGTCTCTCTATTCTCCTCAATGTCTCCGTTCTGACATAAAATCTCTGTAATCAATCATCTTTTCAGCTCCATCAAAATCACAGTCCAAAAATATTTCAAAGTCTCTAGCACCTTAAAAATTGTTCAAACCGACAGCATGTGGTGGTGCAAAATAAAATCCATGGAGCCAACCTTCTCTCTCTATCCTCGCAAGCTCTTTTATACCCTTTTACTCTAACTGTCTAACTTAAAATTGAAACTTTTAGGGTCCAGAGTCATTTCTGATTGGTCCATTAGAGGGGTGGTGATGATCACATCAGGTACTCCTTGCTCAAACCAGTTCAAATTTTACCAAGTCATCCTCCAATATTTTCTCACGACCTCATCGGAAATTTTTGTTTTCATTCATTCCTTGTCTTTCTTAAATCTCCTTTTCTCAGGCTTTTAGATGCAGGCATCCTTTGGCACATTTCCTGCTCATTGGTCAAGCTGACCTTGACATATCTCACTCCGAGCAACAGGCCGTCCGCTCACATCCCTTGCGCACCACGCATGTGTGGGGGCCATCTTTTCTGGCGTTTTGCCATTATTTCAGTAAACAGTCATCTTTCAGACTAGGCCGCACAGGCCTCAATGGGAACTAATGCGAAAAAGAAAACATAACAGAAATTAGATTTAGAATATTAGCCTTTCTGTTTACCTCCCCCCATTCTAATTAGTGGATTAGTGTGAATCACTGGTTAGAGGCGGCAGGCCCGAGAGCAGAAGTCGGCCCGGGATCAGGGTTCAATTCCCGACGCGGCAGGGTCTTGGTCAGCGGACTCGATAATTCTCGCTTCGGTGCTTACTCTAATCAGGGGTTCCACTCGGCAACTCTGGGCATTAGCTTGCCTAATCTCCACAACAGCCCCACCAATTCCGGGGATGCCTGGCTCCACCTTGGGGACTCCCAGCAAGGGACCATCCCACAGGGAAAGCCAGGACTGGTTCCCCAGAGTTATACAGCGCCAGGAGACCTATGGACGAGTAGCAGTGCGCTTTACAAGCTCAAAAACATTTACATTTACATTTATTTTTGCAAACAGCAATTAGTTTCCCCACGGGTAATGTCGATTCTTACATATATTTTGTTGATTAGTTTACATGCTTCACTCTGTTAGTACTATTATGATTATGTGAGATTAACTTTGCAAGGGGTACACAAAAAATGTTGTCTCTCCCCTGCTCCATCATGGGCACCTCATCCCCCTCCAATCCCGCTCATTTCGACCACTGCATTAAACCCCTTATTCAAGCTTTAAACAAGATGTATACAATTACCCAGACGACTCCTAGTTTTTGTGTGGATTAGATCGCTCCCTTGAATCCCAGACAGACCTCAAATTTGTAATGCGGATTATCTGGGACTGCATGGGTAGCAACTTTTTAAAGCTCAATACTGTCAAAACTGAAATTGTTATTTTAAATAATAAAATCAACACTTGGATCCCCTCTGCTTGGCCGTCTGAGATGAGGGAACCCCGCCTCTAACACATTGCCTGAAAGCTTAAGTTTTTCCATTGACCATGAGAATATGTTGCGTGAATATGAATTTACCTTAAATAAATGGAAAGATAAGAGATGTTTGGCAAAACAGGGACAAGTTGGTTTAATTAAACACAGCGTCTGGGAGAGTATCGACAGAGGCGTGTCTGAAGACAGTCTTGGAATATAGAAGTTTTGGCAGCACATAGATACATTTTGTGGGTACAATAAAACACTTTGACATTCTTTGAACAACATCATAGTGATGAATAACACGTGAACCCATCTGATAAAGGACACAGGTGGCTCTCGACCTCGAAGAGAGCTAATGTGGACCAGTGTGTATCTGTCCAGATGTCCAGTGTGGTGAGTGTGTGATCATGCTGTGTGTTGTACAGGTCGTGTCCTGATTGGCTGGCCTAACTACATGTGGCATCTAGCTTTGTGGTATTTTGGGAACGCGTGCCTTTGGCCAAACGTGTTTTATTGGGGCCAATTTTCTCAGTCCTGTTTGTGGTGTGCCTACCTATCTGTAGGATTGATCAGGGTTTTCCCTGGTTGAGCATTTGTCTTTGGGTTAAGTGTAACCCCACCTGTGACCTGTCAATCGGAAGGCTTGGGGTTGGGTCGTAGGGCCTGTCTGACCACGTATCTCTGACTTGGAGTTTATGGGGAGGTCGTCTGGGATGAACTTCGACAGCAATGATACAAGTTTGCGAGTGCATGCATGTGTGACATGCCGGTCATTGATATATTTACAATATTCTCATTATTATGTGTACAGTTCTTACATTGTACATCCACATTGCATTCACTGAGATTGACGTACTTCTGCATGCATAAGTTATGGTGTACATCGACATTGGATTTACTGGTATTGACATCACTGTGCGTGCATAGGTTACAGCCTACATCGGTAATGGATTTGCTGGTATTGACATCATTGTGCGTGCATAGATTACAGCGTACATCGATATAGCAATCTTTGGTACTGCCTCTAATATTCGTGCATACATCCGGGTGTACATTCCTATCATATCTATCTCAACACTAGGTCCCTACTCATGGAGCCTTAATTCTGGTGGTCATTGCACTAATTACTTCTCGGCTAGATTATGGCAATTCCTTGTATCTTGGTCTCTCTAAAACCCAACTACATCGACTGCAGATTGTCCAGAAGCAGGCAGCCAGGCTTATTTTTAAGACACCTAGAAACTGCCATATTAACCCCTCTTTATGAGGCTTTATTGGCTGCAGCCAAAACAAAGGATCACTCTTTTTAAAGCCTGTTGTATTCTTTTTTTAATGTTCTGGGCAGAGGGTCCTCAATTTTTAAGAACTAGAAAACATGAAATATTTACCAACCTAATGGCTAGAGGGGCAACCTTGAAGCTGGGGAATTGGGATTGAGTATAAGCAGGGACACTCAACATCCGGTGATTCTGGGCAAATGGCCCAATCTCCCAATGCCTACAAAATGAATGTGTCCACCTGTAATGCAACTGCTGCTCGTGTAAAGCGCTCTGATACTTTCTGGCCGAGTTTACGCTATAAAAAACTCAACAAAAAAAACAGGAATTCAAGCTCATCCTCTGTCAACTTACTTGCCATCACCAAGATCATGAGGCAAAGGATGGGTGGTGCCAGGGTTCTGTTCAAGCCCCTATTGTATGGAATTCCCCGCCTCAACCGCTTTGCCAGCAGATGGATTATTTGAAATTTAGGAAATAGTTGAAGACCTGGATGTTTAGGCAGACTTGTTAGCCTTCCCCCTTCAAGTGTGCATTAATTTTTGTTCGTACCTTCCTAGTACTTAGTGCCAAGAAACCATTGGGTGTACGTGAGCTTGATAAGTGCATTATAACATAACATAATATAAGGCATAACATTGTCAGTGGGCCTTCTTATCAAAAACATCAGGCTCATTTTGTAATCGCGTCGGCTTTTCTAGTGACAGAACACGATTGTGGGGGAGACAAATGCATTTTGAAAAAGATGGTTAGCGTCTCTCACAAATTTATTTAAGGAAAAAAGGATTTGGCAGGTTTTTCTTTTGAAACAGCAAAGTATAGCAAAATAGAGATTTCTGTTTGTTGGTTAAAGTAACTTCAGGTATGGCAAAACTTTAAATCATCAAGATACCCAAAATGTGTTGGGTAAAACAAACTCTACCCTCCAAAAGAAAATCGCCTCTATGAAGTTACAGGTGGAAGATCTAGAGAATCGTTCTAGAAGGTGCAATATTCGGTTTGTGGGGATAGCAAAAATGGAGGAGGGGAAGACAACCTCAGCATAGAGTTAATAGACAACTTGATCTGCACTCATCTACCACCAGGAAATATAGAAGATATAATGATAACTTGAGCTCACCGGGTACCATTTCACAAAGGGCTTCCGCACTCGTGGTGGAAGCCCAGCAGTCACGGGGGAGTCGCTGTAGTCGGGGAGGCTATCTCCACAATGAAAATTCACATTGAGGGGATACTGCCCAGAGTGCGGAGACTCCCCCCGACTTTGGGGCTTCCACCACGAGTGCAGAGGCCCTTTGTGAATCAGGCCCTCTATTTAGATCTGAAGTCTAACTTTAGACCTGAAGTCTTAAGGCCTGATTTACAAAGGTAAACTTTGACTTTAGGTCTAAGGTTACCTTTGTGAATTGGGCTCTTAGACTACAGGTCTAAAGTTAGACTTCAGGCTTAAGTGTACCTTTGTGACTACAACCCTATTCTGGGGGCCATCTTCCGAGATAGAGAGACAGACAGTGATAGAGATTAACGGAAAGAGAGAGGGAGATTGTGTGGCACGAGTCTGGTATCTGCAGCTTGGTTGTCATTCTAGATGTGTAGAATATGCAATGTAGTGTTTGGTGGAGTGTGGAATGGGAGTGCGGAAAGTGATGGTCTGAAGAAAGGCAGTTAGTGTGAAGGATAGAGGACTTCATAAGTGTACCTCGGTGCTCGAGAGAATTCAAGAGGCAAACAGGGAGAGAGGGAGAGAGATAAAAGTGGAGAGGCTGTTTGCCTCCTTGTGTTCCCAATGTTGGGCCTTCACTCCACATAGTGCAAGGGGTGCAACCTCCCTCTCATTATACAATTTGTTTGCACTTCATCGTATAATTGCTGAATCAGAAATGGGGAAAGGGTAAGATTAATATATATGTATATTTATTGTTAAATATACTTGTTCTTGTACTTATATATTTTCATAAAGTTTCACACTCCATTAGTACAACTCACATAAAGCACATTTAAAGAGTATACAGTTTTACAAAATTTTGATGAAAATGTTTAAAACATGCTCATAAGGAAACAGACGTATAGATTGTTAGAGGATTAGAAAGGGTCAGCAGACACACCCATGTCTGTAGGAGTCACAAAAAGACCTCTGCACCCCAGGGCCTTAGTAACTTCAAGAGTATTCTGAGATCGAGACAGAAGTGCGCGCTGTGAGCAGAGCACTAGGCCGCCCCTTTCTAAGGGTGTGTTAATTAATTAACTTACATTAGACTCACCTCACAGAGATCTCTATTATAGAGGGACTTAGCTGTTCCTCTCTAGGGTTGTGTCAACTCAGGAGCACATCAATCTCTTGCCACAAAGGTGTCACTGTATTAGCAATACTCAGCTGTCTTTCCACATATTGGTAGCACCCCAAGCCTCAACCAGCAACACACACCCTACAGAGACCAGCAAGCATCTCTGTAACAGCAGCATGTGGTTCTCCCTAGATGATATCATTTCAGATGCATTACCAACCTGGGCCAGATGGGGTCACTGTAAGAGCAGTATGTGGCTTTTTCACTTCAGAGGCATCTCCAGAACTGTAAGAGCATTAACGGTCCTCATTCTTTCACAGATTGTGTCTTTTCAGCAGCACTTCCTACTGCAGCAAACAGGTACCTCCCTCAGGGCATCAAACGCAAACTGAACAATGGGTGTCACTGTAAACACACTACTTCACTCCACCTCCCCATCAGGTTTGTTTAATCAGTGTCATCCCAGCCTCAGCCATCAGGGGTCACTGTACTAGAGTTATCTGGCGCTTCCTCCCCACTGGCGGTGAGCTCCCAGCCCCAGGCAGATCATGAAACCCTTGCGGTTGACCCTGGATTCCTATTTAGCTGCAAACAAAACACTTAAAAAAATAAGCTGCTATTTTCCCATCAGGTCCTCACAAACACACGAACCACAAATGCTTTGAGTGAGCGGTGTTACTGGAGTCCATAGTCAAAGCCGCTAGGGGTATGGAAGCCAGATGCCCTCACAGTGGTAACCGGATAAGGCATAGCCCTGCCCTTGGCTCCGAAGTAAACGCCGTGATAGGATATGTGCTTGTATGGAGGTTGGAGGGCGTTGGGTAGTGCAGGCAGAGCATCAGCACCTGCAAGGTCCTGGGTCCCTCCAGATGGCCCGGGCATTAGCGCGCCATGCATGAGTGGCAGGTGACACAGGCGTGTGGTAGATCCTGGCTCCGGAGCAAGCCGCTGAGTTTTGGTGAGATCTGAGAAGAAAGAGAAAGCAAGCAGTTAGAACAGGAGGAGGCACAACAGACTGGTGTCATCAGTTTTCACGGATGTACGGCTTTACAACGCGTGCTTTTACACCGCGTGCCGTTACAACGTGGTTTTTTCAACGCAAGTCATTACCACGACTTGCGTTGGAGGGGTGCGGACTTCGGAATTTTTTAATTTACTATTCTAACACCAGCCTACGTACAATAGGGAAGGTGTTGGATAGTAAATTAAAAAATTCCTTGTCCTGCAACGCCCTCCAGCGCAAGTCGTGGTAACGACTTGGGTTGGAAAGACCGCATTGTAACGGCACGGCGGTGTAACAGCTGTGTCGTAAAGGCTGTTCCCCGTTTTCACAGCTACGTTTATCAAGATGTCCAAAGGGGATTGTGGTGAGGATCCCATTGGGCTTGTGTGCAAAACAAGCAGGTCTCATGAGAAATCACTGAGTTGTAAGTCTGTTCCACTTCCACACATCCATCATTCAAGGATTCATTAGAAAAGAAGACTGGCCCACCTGTTCATTTGCAAGAATTGGGCATTGGGCATTACTGCTCACTGCTCAACTGTTTCCCTCTGGCTCTGTCACTTGCCCCTCTATCTAAAAGAACATTTTGAACTGAGTTAGTGGTCAGTGCCCTTCATCTTGCCCTACCCTCATGTTCCTCCTTTGCCACATTTACCTGTGCTATCGCTGACAGAGAAGATCTTCTAGTCAACCTTTACTCCACCACACCCTTGTGGTCCAACTTCTACCCTGGGAAGCTAGACTGTGCCCTTCCCCTGCCATTCTCTGCTTGTTTGCACATGCATGCTCCTCTTGTCTACCTTTAAGTTGGTAGCCATCTTCTCATAGTTTTGTTTTCTTTTTCTTTCATGCTGTTCCCCACCACAAATGTGTAATGTTTGGTGCACATTGTCTATAGCAGGATATTCTATGTTTTTAGCACCAGCTCCCACGTCTATAAGACTCAGATTTAAGGGGTATACGTTCTGGTATCCCACTCACATTCAGAAACTAAGGGCTCAATAGGGTTATAGATTGGCTTAGAAACTCATATTTAGAGACAGGGAATCATGGAGCTACAATCTGGTGTTATGAGTCAAATTCATAAATCCTGGACCTCAGCACATTCCTGTTATAAATATGCACCCCTCTCCTCAGATCGACAAGGAATGGACCAATGGGACTGAAGAGTGGCCTCCCAGGTATCTGGAGGACCAATGTTCATCGGGCAATCCAACTGGGTTAAATCCACACACTGAGAGGCCAAGGACTGATGGGGAATATATTGGGATCTCCCACCTCACACTGAGTGCTATACTCACCTGTATTCACATCTTTAGATCTCATACATGAGCGGGCACCAATCCTGACATCTCCCCCATATCTAGAAATGATACCTGAGAGAGAGTGCAAATAATGAACTGGCTAGGGGATAGAACTCCTCTCTCACCCCATGTGCAGTTCTTTCTAAAAGTCTAGTGAACTGCAAACAGACCAAGCTTCTCTCTCAACACTGATTAATTATATGTCTTTAGGGAGTCCATGCATATCGCTCATCCTGCGACGTAATGTTTCAGAAAGGACCTACTAATTAATCAGGATATAGCCGGTTTCCATCTCTCATTCCTACTTGTGCATCAGCATGTTGTTCCCCCAAAATAAATGTAGATCTAGTAACAGGATAGAGAATGAGCCTCTGGATCAAACCCTAGTGATGCTAAATCTATGGAGAGTCCATGATTAAACTGGTTGAAAACTGAACTGGCCACAATGAAAGAAACCTCTGCATGATTGATAAAATGAATACACTTGTTAAACGAACCACCAACACCTTCATTGGAGAGTCATTCTCTATAAAACGTGCATACCTTTTGTCACCTCATCCCGCTTCAGATGTGATGCCAGAGCAGAGGGTGTTCTGCTCCTGGACAAGGATCCAAGTAAAGACTGGTTGTTCCCAGGCCTAGAAGGGGTCAGGAATAGAGAAATATCTTGCATGAGAACTGAAAGGTCCAAAAGTCTCCACAGTTTCTACACATACAATGGAGGATAGTAAAATGAATCAAAGTAACCAACCATATGAGATTGAATATACAGTAAGAAACAAGTTAAATTACCATTAGAATGAAGTAATTTTATGGTAAAGTGTAAAATGCTGTGCTGTGCTATAAGGGTGTAATTATGCTACCTCATCTGCCTCAGAAACCCACATTATTAGATTTACTGATTTGTCACAACGGTTGTCCCCGAAACTTTTAACAAAGAACTCAAATGGAGTCTTATGAATGTGCGTGGATCTAAAAGTCCTTAATGCAAACATATGAGTGGGTGGTAATATGTAACAAAACATCAATTAAGTGTTCTGGATATATTTCCTATAATATAGTTATCAGAACATCTGAAGGGTGTTAATGTTGAAATAGAATAACATCAATGTCAATAGTCTTCCAGCATGTCCTTCATGACATATTTAGAAAAGATGAATAAGTGCCAGACAGGATATCTTTATGCTGAAGAAGGAATACAATAAAGCGTGAAAACCCCTTTGATAAAGTTCTAAAGGAAAAATGATTTCCAAAGCTAAAGGAAAAAGAAACCTCACTTCCACACAACAAATGCTACATGGATTATTCATCATGTTTCAAAATAGATAATGCACCCAAAGAGCAATTTACTGTAGCCTTTTGTAAAGGCAAAACTATAAACCTGCATTCCACCTATCACACAAATTTCAAAGATTATGGGCTTCAATACGAGTTCCCTGGCAGAGATGTTCAAAGGCATTGGCAAAGTGGGCTCTGACCCAGGGCCCCAGCCTTTCAGGGGGTCCCCTGGGAGAGCAAGCTATGCTCTACAGAGACTCTTGCCCTGATGACTTTGAATACTTTTTGAAAAGATTTTTATACATAGCATTTTTCTATCATTTATTTTTAATGTGTGAGAATGTATTACAGACATTTTGTAGACAACACGTGTTTGTGTTCCATGCAACATCCATATAAAAAGTTTCTTTTAGATCAATAAAGGGCCTCACATATGGGAAATGGGAGGGTGTGACAGAGATTATTTGCAGTAATATTTGTGAGCTACTGCTGTGTTACAATACTGAAAACACTCATCAGTTTCCCTGAAAATCAGATGCGCACACACATTTAGAATGTGACCAAAGACGGCATGAAAGAGCTGAAACTGGATCATAAAATCAAAGCTGTTTTGATCAGGGGCCCCCCCAAATATATTTGGCCCAGGGCCCCCAAAATCCTTAAAACGTCTCTGTTCCCTGGAGGATGTAGTGCGATCTATAGCCCCTGATAAAATATGATACTCCGGTGTTAGGTATGATAAGTAACACCAATTATGAGTAGGTCCCTACATTTTGGGCATAATATTCAGATGTTTCTAATCACCAAAATCTGTTTTTACAAGTCTCCCCTCTCTGCTATATTTTGCTGGGTTTGACTTGTTGACATCTAACATGGGGAAAAACAAAGTGTTAACTTTATCACACCACTTGTAACTGCAACTCCTGCAGAAACAGGTGTTTGTGTGTGAGCCACAATTTAAGAAGGCACTTATAAAGGAGGCCCAGGTGTCAGAACAAGTACTTTTTAGCTGGTGTTCCCCTTTTCAATGATTTGAGTGTAGTCAACAGTAGGAAATAAAAGAAATGAAAACATTATTTAATTCAATCCCAAGGCAAGTAAATTGGAAGAGTGAAAGAATTTTGGGACATATGTATCATCCCTTGGTTTAGTCGCAAACGCTGTGATTCGCAAAAAAGCAGCGTTTGCGACAAAAAAAACGGAAAATGCGATGTATGATGAAAATCGCATCGCAAAATTAAGGAATCGCAAAATTTGAGATTCCTTAATTTTGCGTCAGCATTTAAGGAATCGTAAATTGCGATTCCTCAAATGCTATGGATGAACCACCCAAATTATGCGATTTCTCATTAAGATATTGCAAATTACCACCAACTTGATGTTGGTGGTAATTTGTGATTTCTTTCACAAATGCACTTTTTGGCATTTGTAAAGGTGCCATGTGGCGCACATACATGCCCTTAGGGCATGTATGTGCGCCATATGCGCACACATGTAAATTTCTGGGGTGCATCAGGGTGCCCTTATGACACCCTTGAAATTATTCTCAATTTGCTATTCTCAAATTGCGAATCGCAAATTGAGAATAACTTCCCATTCATTCCTACGGGCCTCCTGGCCAATAGAAATGAATGGGAAAGTATTCCTTAATTGCGATTCGCAATTTGCTAATCGCAATTAAGGAATATTAAGAAATCGCTAAAAAATTGCGATTTTTTACATACATCCCGTTTTGCAATTCTCAAATAGCGCTTTCTAAAAAATCGCTATTTGAGAATCGCAAATGAGGATGTTGATACATCTGCCCCTAAGTGATTGAAAAGGGGAGATTCACATGCTGTTGAGCCATCGCAGATTTGGGGCCTACGGTATGATATCTGTTGCAATAACATTGTCCTAAGAATGGAATAAAAAATGTGACATGCAGACATCCTACGTATAAGAATTCAACCAAAGCCATATTGTATGCCTGAAATGTAAAATACCACTGTAGATTATCTGTCAGGATAACCTGTAGATAAAGATATCCCAGAGGAGAAAAGCCAGTGCATCATTTGATATATGTTGAATGTCAATGAAGAACCCACATCAGAAAAGAAGGAGGCTTGAAGTTGAGGAAAGTATAAGGTTCGAGAAGAAAATCACTTAATAAAATGACTAATAGAGGGATGGAGAGAATTGAAGTCATATATTTAGATGTTGTAAGCAATTCGGGTATTAGTTGAAGGTGGTGAGGCCACACCTGAAATAAAAAACACAATCCTTTTCACAGGGATCTCTAACCTCTTCCTTGCGTCGGACGGCCCCCGGCTGTCCTACGTCATGGTGGGCACGTGCGTCGGACGGCTGGGGGCCGTCCGATCGGGGGACATGCAGAATTCGTCCGCACAGCGGGGAAATGTGTGCCGCAGCAAAGCAGCCAAAGTCACTGAATTCGCCTGAGCTCAAGCACCTGTTAGCTCTGCCAAAGAGCAGCCAGGCTTAACATAGAGTGTACATTATTCATGCAGTACTCAAACACTAATAAAGGTATTGTTTAAGGCTAACTGTGATGGAGTGGGGGTCGGATACAAGACGCAGGTTCGTTCGCCCCGGTCAAAGAGTTACCCTTCGCACTTAGAAATTTTTCAGAGGAAAATTTCTTCAGCAGGGCAAGGCATAAGGCTGTGGCCAAAGGTGGGCTAGTTGACAACAGGTAGCTGAAGTCTGAGGTCTCAGCAAAGCAGTCAACAAAGGGTGGAAAGCTCCTCATGGGAAAAGTTTAGTTTTGCACAAACAGCCCTCGATGCTGCTCGGATACAGGCCGCGTCATGGTCCAGTGAAACTTCTATGTTGTGACTTATACACTTTTCTCGAGCTCGGATTTCCTCAGCGGGGCACGGCTGGGGCTGAAAAGTGCTGGACATCATCGGATACCAGTGGTCAACAGTGGTCCAGCTAAATTGGATGTGCTGCTGGGGAGAAGAACATAGCAGGAGCTGCTGCAAACTCAATCCCAGCACTGATGCACACTGAGCGGACCTGTTTGGTTGGTTTGTTCCAGTCCCAAACCGGTTCTCAAGCCAAAAAGTTGTCAAAAGCGTTTAAGTCCCAGGTTTCTGGACACTTTAGGGGAGTAAGCTTTCACACCAGTCAGGGGTCCAGGACTTTGAGGACAGCACTTGGTGGCCCATTACGATGTCGGGCGGATTGCCACCGCCATGGGGGCAGTGGAGATCCGCCCGACATCCATGCCCGCCCACCACCCATTTCCCCCCCGCCATATTACTATGGCGGGGGGGACCCCGGCGGACGGAAACACCGTCCACCGCTTTTCCACCCCGGTCGCCTTGCGGCCGAGGCGGAAAAGGGTTTATATGGTGGCGGTGTCTATCAGACACCGCCAGCCATATTAGGATAGGCTTAAATAAATGCCATTCCGTGGCAAAAGGCATGCGGTCTTCACTTCGGGGGCCCCCTGCGGGTCCCGGGAGTGAAGGACTGGTGGGGGGTGCACACGGGGGGTACCTGTGGTACCACCCTGCATTTGCATAAACAAAGCGGCAGGCACCGCACGGTGCCTGCCGCTTTGTTACTGCAAATGCATTAGTGTATTTTTAGCATTGTGGCGGGCGGTGCTGAGAGCACCGCCCGCCACAATGCTAAAAATGCAGGATGTGCTCGCCACAGTGGCGGACGCATCCTAATACCCCCCACGGGACCCCCGCCCTTATGGCAGGCAGTCCCAATGACCGATAGGATGGCGGGCAGACTAAGTCCGCCCGCCATCCTAATGGATCCCATAGTGTTCAAGACTCACTTCAGAAAAGGGCCTCTTGAAGCTTGTTGTGCCCCTGTAGCCCAAACAGGTCAGTCTTATGGCCCTCAGAGTCCACTTTTTTGTTCTGGGTACACGAGGGAGAGCAGGTCCAGTTCTTCTCAAGTCACACTCAACTGGTCCAATCCCTTTGGCTTCTTCCACAGGTCTAGACATGATCTGAGGAGGGAAATGTGGATGCCACATGTATACCCAGTGCCAGACTGTGAACATGGGATACTCCTGGCCACTCCATAAACAATGGGATAATAGTTGACAGGGGTGACCCTACTCACTTTTGCAGCACTTCCTTTGTGTTTTACTGTAATCAATCCCACAGTGCCCCTCTCTGCCCAACACCTACATGACAGAACATTTCTTTCATTGTGCAGAGTTCCTGTGCCCACCCTAGAGGTGTGGCCAGGAAAATGAGAAAACTCTCCCTTGTGGTCACTCAACACCCATTCTGGTGGGCAGTTCCTCTCCCACTGGCCCTGGTGCATAACTGGCTTGGGGAACAATGGAAGGTGAAATTCCCAGGTGTTAGCTACATCTGCCAGTGGCAGAGAAGGCCGCTTTAAAGTTAATTAACTTCCTGGGCTCAGCTCAGGTTGTTATCCTGTCATAGTAACATAACACCTCCCCACACTCAAGGCCTTTGTTTCAGCTCTGGGAAAAGGTTCTGACCTCATCAGGGAGCTATTCCATTCCTGGGTGAAAGTTGGCAGCTCATGAAAATGGGCTTTAGGCAGGCAACAGGTAACTGTTAGAAATTGGGTTTCTGGTTGGCAGAGGTATGCACCCTGTCCAAGCAGGAAACACAATCCTAGTCGGGGTAAGTCAGATACATACCATAAATTAACCTGTGCTCACCCTCTGGTAGCTTGCCACAGAGCAGGCAGGTTTAACTTACGAGGCAATGTGTACAGTACACACAGTAACACCAAGAGGACACCACAAAAAACTCCATACCAGGTTAGAAAAATAGATATGATTTTTTTTTAAATAGAACAAGACCAAAAGAACAAAAATCCAATGAGTGGAAGTCACAATATGAATTTTTTAAAGATTAAATATAAAAATAGCACTTAGAAGCAAAAAGCGCCTATGGGGGTTATCTGGGTGCGATGGACCGGGTGAAAGTCAAGAGTTCAGGTCGACCACAATGGACCACAGTGGAGCGCAGGCCGGACACAGGAGCCACGCAAAGCCTTCTGAACAAAGTACCCTGATCCTGGTCGCAACAACAAGATGCAGGGTGCAGCGAGCGATGCATCTGGGTCGATCCTGCAGTTGAGGTGATGCGTCAATTTTCTTCACGCAGTGGTGGCAACGCACCGGTTCCAAAGACGATGCACTGAGCCTAGAGGCGCTGGTTCTGTAGATGATGCCCCGTGTTTCTGCATGCAGTCAAGGGTATGCGTCGATCTTCTCACACTGCAGCTGCAGTGATGAGCTGGATGCAATGCCCTGGTTCCGAGTGCGATGCGCCAATTTTGCTCCCACAACAACATCAATGCATCGGTTCAACTGGAGCAAGCACTTCCAGTGGACCAGGCACAGGAGCAGGTGGTGAGACTTTGATATCTCTGAGTTTTAGAAACAGGAGGCTAGCCAACAAGCACTTGAAGATCACTCTAGGTTCAAGCAGAGTCAAGTTCTTCCTTACCAGGGGAATTAAGTAGCAGGCAGCAGGCAGCACAGCAGAAAAGCAGTTCTTCTAGAGCAGTAGTCCAGCACAGTGAAAGTCCTCGTATCAGCACAGCAGTACTTCTTTTCTTCTTTTTTTTTTTTTTTGCAGAGTTTTATATAGCGCGAACTAGACCCGAACCGAATCAGGTATCAGAGCGCTTTACATAGCACCAGTTACGTTACATGAGGACGGACACACATTCATTTTTTAGGCACGGGGAGATTAAGTGATTTGCCCAGAATCACAGGAGTTTTTTGGGCGTCGTTACCGAGACTCGAACCCAGATCCCCAGGTCCGAGGTCGAGCGCCCTAGCCGTTAGGACAACTCCTCTCCCACTTCTTCCTTACAGGGTGTCTTTAAAGGTTCACAAGTGTCTGATTTGGTGGCGTCAAGGACCCAGTACTCATACTCTTTAGTGCCTTTGAAGATGGGGTGTCTTCAAAGAGGGTCTTTGACGTCCACAGAGGTCCTTTCTTATTGTGTACTGGCTCCAGATTATCTACAGGGGGTAATCAACCATTTGTGTGGGACCGGACACTGCTTATTCAAGTGTTAGTGTCAGCTCCTCCTTCCCTTCCAGCCTAGGATGAGCCATTACGATTCAGATGGGCTCTCAGACACACCTAACCTTCCTTTGTGTGTGGCTGTCTGAATGGAATGCACAAAGGCAAGCTGCATCCCACCCCAGACGCGTATTGGAAACAGGCTGCAGATAGATGGAGCTTTAAGAGCAGAGAAATGCCAAATTTCTAAACGTACTGGGGGGCGTGAGTGTTTGACATTGTTCAGCATTGTTTTTATCAATTGTCCTTTTTCCATTTGTCACCCCGAAGGCTCGCAATGCCATTGGATTCAAGCTATCCTCGCTGATATGGGGTGATATCCCAAAACCAGTTCTAGGATGATTGTTTCAGGTCCAGGGAGGACCTGGCTTGGCAGTTTGGGCTGGACTGTTCCCATCAGGAGCAGGGTCAGGACTGATTCGCATGTGGCTAGGTCCAAACTGTGGTGGTGGCATGGTTAGATTAAAAAAAAGATGGATTTAGAAAGAGATCTCTGTACTGGGGTGAGTGTTTGACATTGTATAGCATTCCATTCATCAATTGTTCTTTTTGCATTTGACACCCCAAGTGGGACATGGAAGCCCAGACCTGGGTTCTGTGCTCGCCATGCCACTGTATTCAAGCTATCCAGGCTGATGAGGGGTGATACCTCGAACCGGTCCTATAATGCTGGTTTCAGGGCCAGGGAGGGCCTGGATTGGCAGTTTGGGGCGGACTGTTCCCATGGGAAGCAGGGTCAAGACTGATTTGCATATGGCGAGGTCCAAACTTGGGTAGCCTGGTGAACAAAAATATAATGGATTTAGGCCCAATCTCTGTACTGAGGGTGAGGGTTTGACTTAGTTCAGCATTCCATCCATCAATTGTTCTTTTTGCAACTTTCTAAGAGTGACATTTCTAAAATAGTAATGGTAGAGCGACTGGCTGAGTCAAGTCAGAGAGAGGGAAGAAGGACACACAAATTACACACAGGATAGTGATGGATTAGGAGATAGGAGAGAAACAATACAAATACATAAGAGATTTATGGCTTTTGGGAGAGACATAGAACAGTGTAAAAGGAGACATAAAAGATGGCGATGCACAAACAGTAGAGAGGGAAGTGACAAAAAGATAGAATGGAGTGATGATTGTGAGGGGAGAGAGGCAAGAGTTAAAGAAGAAATAGGTAGACTGAGAGAAGGCATGGAGAGGAGAGAGGGAACAAAACAGACAGAAAGGTGTGAAGGATTGAGAGGGGAACTCAACTGACAAAGATGCAAATGATGAAAACAGAGAATAGATGAATGGCTTCTGAGAGAGACAAAGACAGTTCAGGAAAGGAGAAGCAAACAGAAGAGAGTGAGGGATTGGTGGAAACCAAAGCGAGGGAAGTGGAAACAAAACATAGAAGAGAGTGGTGGACTGAGGAAGGACCAACAAGGTTCTGGGTATGAACAAACTCAGACGAGAGCCATGGAGCCAGCGTGAGACTAACAGGGGTGATAATAACACGAGAGAAGGCGTAGAAGGAGGAGAAATACGTGAGACAGAAGACAAGAGAGACCCGGAGGATCACAGCTGTCACCATACTCACCACTCCTCGGGGTCACACTCCCTGAAACCCTTGGCGAAGGGGTTACTGGCAATCTTCAGCTGCGTGATCTGCAAGATGAAGGCGGGGGTGCGGTTAGAAGCCCTGAGACCATCACGAGAACACGAAGACTAACAAACACAACTTCAACGTCACCGCTCAACGACAAAGAGGACCTCCTCTGGGACAAGGATGAAGAGGGGTTCATTAGTGACCTCTCAAGGTTCAAGGATGAAGAGGGGTTCACTAGTGACCTCCCATGGTTCAAGGATGAAGAGGGGTTCACTAGTGACCTCCCATGGTTCAAGGATGAAGAGGGGGTCACTAGTGACCTCCCATGGTTCAAGGATGAAGAGGGGTTCACTAGTGACCTATCTAGGTTCATGGATGAAGAGGGGGTCACTAGTGACCTCCCATGGTTCAAGGATGAAGAGGGGTTCACTAGTGACCTCCCATGGTTCAAGGATGAAGAGGGGTTCACTAGTGACCTCCCATGGTTCAAGGATGAAGAGGGGTTCACTAGTGACCTCTCACAGTTCAAGGACAAATAGGGAGTCACTAGTGACCTCTCATGGGTCAAGGACACTTGGGAGTTGGGGGGGGAGGGTTAGTGGCCTCTCATGGTTCTAGGACAAAGTGGGGGTCACTAGTGACCTATCTAGGTTCATGGATGAAGAGGGGGTCACTAGTGACCTCCCATGGGTCATGGATGAAGAGGGAGTCACTAGTGACCTATCTAGGTTCATGGATGTAGAGGGGGTCACTAGTGACCTCTCATGTGTCAAGGATGAAGAGGGGGTCACTAGTGACCTCTCATGGGTCAGGGATGAAGAGGGGGTCACTAGTGACCTCTCATGGGTCAGGGATAAAGAGGGGGTCCCTAGTGACCTCTCATGGGTCAAGGATGAAGAGGGGGTCACTAGTGACCTCTCATAGGTCAAGGATGAAGAGGGGGTCACTAGTGACCTCCCATGGGTCATGGATGAAGAGGGAGTCACTAGTGACCTATCTAGGTTCATGGATGTAGAGGGGGTCACTAGTGACCTCTCATGTGTCAAGGATGAAGAGGGGGTCACTAGTGACCTCTCATGGGTCAGGGATGAAGAGGGGGTCACTAGTGACCTCTCATGGGTCAGGGATGAAGAGGGGGTCCCTAGTGACCTCCCATGGGTCAAGGATGAAGAGGGGGTCACTAGTGACCTCCCATGGGTCAAGGATGAAGAGGGGGTCACTAGTGACCTATCTAGGTTCATGGATGAAGAGGGGGTCACTAGTGACCTCTCATGGGTCATGGATGAAGAGGGGGTCACTAGTGACCTCTCATGGGTCATGGATGAAGAGGAGTTCACTAGTGACCTCTCATGGGTCATGGATGAAGAGGGGGTCACTAGTGACCTCTCAAGGTTCAAGGATGAAGAGGAGTTCACTAGTGACCTCTCATGGGTCAAGGATGAAGAGGGGGTCACTAGTGACCTCTCAAGGTTCAAGGATGAAGAGGAGTTCACTAGTGACCTCTCATGGGTCAAGGATGAAGAGGGGGTCACTAGTGACCTATCTAGGTTCATGGATGAAGAGGGGGTCACTAGTGACCTCTCATGGGTCATGGATGAAGAGGGGGTCACTAGTGACTTATCTAGGTTCATGGATGAAGAGGGGGTCACTAGTGACCTCTCAAGGTTCAAGGATGAAGAGGGGGTCACTAGTGACCTCTCAAGGTTCAAGGACAAAGAGGGGGTCACTGGTGACCTCTCAAAGTTCAGGGACAAAGAGGGGGTCATTAGTGACCTCTCATGGTTAAAGGACAAAGAGGGAGTCACTAGTGACCTCTCATGGGTCAAGGATGAAGAGGGGTTCACTAGTGACCTCTCGTGGTTAAAGGACAAAGAGGGGGTCACTGGTGACCTCTCATAGTTCAGGGACAAAGAGGGGGTCACTAGTGACCTATCTAGGTTCAAGGATGAAGAGGGGGTCACTAGTGACCTCTCAAGGTTCAAGGATGAAGAGGGGGTCACTAGTGACTTATCTAGGTTCATGGATGAAGAGGGGGTCACTAGTGACCTCTCAAGGTTCAAGGATGAAGAGGGGGTCACTAGTGACTTATCTAGGTTCATGGATGAAGAGGGGGTCACTAGTGACCTCCCATGGGCCAAGTAGTTTGATCTCAGGCCCATGAGTGACACTAAAGACCTAAGCTTGGAGGGAGCTCTGGCGGGCTGGGGTTTACTGAACGAGGTGGAGTGTAGAGATACCTTTAAGCTCAGGTTTCGTGTCTAAGGTTGGCAGTGGGGTTAAGTTTCGCAGTAGGGTTAGAATGCACGGTGAGGTTAGGATTAGGGTGTAGGGAGAACAGGCGGCATTGGGTTCGATTTGTTGTACAGGGCTAGGCAGTAGTCAGGCTTGGGTTGATGTCCGGTATAGTTATTCACTTTGAATCATTTGACGTGGAGCAGTCAGAATGTGCTCAGTGCAGCAAGGGCCGCCAGTGCATCACTCCCAAGGTGAGTGTGCAAGAGCCCTGAGCAGGGGGTGGGTGAACAAGCAGCGGCTGCAGCCACTCTCCGGCGGCGGGGAAGTGAACGTGTGTCTTCGCCCATGGATGGTGTGAGCTCACGTGAGTCGCCTGCCTGAAGTAGTGTGGCTCACTGGTTAGAGGCGGCAGACCCGCGAGCAGAGGACGGCCCGGGACCAGGGTTCGATTCCCGGCGCGGCAGGTTTCTGGACCAGGGTCAGCGGACTCGATAATTCTCTCGCCTCGGTGCCCACTCTGATCAGCGATCACACTCGGCGACTCTGGGCATTAGCTTGCCTCATCTTCACTAACGGCCCCACCAGACCGCCGGGGATGCCTGGTCTCACCCTGGAGATACCCATTAAGGGACCATCTCTCAGGGAAGCCAGGAAGGGTTTCGCAGCGGTCGAAGCGCCTTGGGACCCTACGGGTAAGTAGTGCGCTATATAAATGCCTATACATTTACATTTACATTACACTATCAGTTGGACAGAAAATCGTGTTCAAAATATCAAGGAGCAAGATTTTGAGAAGATAAGTGCAAATAGGTAAGTATAGATTTACTATTCTTAACTTCACATCTACATTCCTTGAAGATATATATTGTCATCGTACATATATGTGGAGTTATATACGGTAAAACTTCAGTAATCGATAGAAACTACTGTCACGATATTGGTGCCCTCGAGATTCCTCACACAATATTTGATCCCACAATATTTCTGTTTCTGATATTCTATTTAAACACCAATCTCTTACAGCCGGGAGAGGCCAACTCTTCTGAGCACCATGAATGAGACTGGAGCCAACACATACAGACCCTGGCCTGACACTTAGATGTACAACCCTCAGGAACAGTGAACTTGTGACCTCTTCATGGTTACAACTGCACCCTGGAACACTTCTCTGAATGCCACTTTCTCATCAGCGCACGCTAAATCTGACAGACAAGTGTAGATTTATCTTGGAGAATCCAGTCTCATTCCAAGTGATCTGTGCCCCTCCAATTCAAGGGAACTATTCCTCCCCTTGTCAGTTCTGTCCTTACCCAGTGGTCTTCATCCTACCCTATGGTTCTATTACCACCCTGTGGTTCTCTTCCTTCAATGTGGTTGTTTTCTTAAATTGTGGTTCTCTCCGTACCCTGCGGTTCTCTCATTACCCTGTGGTTCTCTCCTTACCCTGTGGTTCTCTCCTTACCCTGGGGTTCTCTCGTTACCCTGCGGTTCTCTCATTACCCTGTGGTTCTCTCATTACCCTGTGGTTCTCTCATTACCCTGTGGTTCTCTCATTACCCTGTGGTTCTCTCCTTAACCTGCGGTTCTCTCCTTACCCTGTGGTTCTCTCCTTACCCTGCGGTTCTCTCCTTACCCTGCGGTTCTCTCCTTACCCTGTGGTTCTCTCCTTACCCTGTGGTTCTCTCCTTACCCTGCGGTTCTCTCCTTACCCTGTGGTTCTCTCCTTACCCTGAGGTTCTCTCCTTACCCTGCGGTTCTCTCCTTACCCTGCGGTTCTCTCACTACAAACATGGTTCTCTTCTTACCCTGCGGTTCTCTTCTTACCCTGTGGTTCTCTCATTACCCTGTGGTTCTCTCATTACCCTGTGGTTCTCTCCTTAACCTGCGGTTCTCTCCTTACCCTGTGGTTCTCTCCTTACCCTGCGGTTCTCTCCTTACCCTGCGGTTCTCTCCTTACCCTGTGGTTCTCTCCTTACCCTGTGGTTCTCTCCTTACCCTGCGGTTCTCTCCTTACCCTGTGGTTCTCTCCTTACCCTGTGGTTCTCTCCGTACCCTGCGGTTCTCTCATTACCCTGTGGTTCTCTCATTACCCTGTGGTTCTCTCATTACCCTGTGGTTCTCTCATTACCCTGTGGTTCTCTCATTACCCTGCGGATCTCTCATTACCCTGCGGTTCTCTCATTACCCTGTGGTTCTCTCATTACCCTGTGGTTCTCTCCTCAACCTGCGGTTCTCTCCTTACCCTGTGGTTCTCTCCTTACCCTGCGGTTCTCTCCTTACCCTGCGGTTCTCTCCTTACCCTGTGGTTCTCTCCTTACCCTGTGGTTCTCTCCTTACCCTGCGGTTCTCTCCTTACCCTGTGGTTCTCTCCTTACCCTGTGGTTCTCTTCTTAACCTGCGGTTCTCTCCTTACCCTGTGGTTCTCTCCTTACCCTGCGGTTCTCTCCTTACCCTGCGGTTCTCTCACTACAAACATGGTTCTCTTCTTACCCTGCGGTTCTCTTCTTACCCTGTGGTTCTCTTCTTACCCTGTGGTTCTCTTCTTACCCTGCAGTTCTCTTCTTACCCTGCGGTTCTCTCCTTACCCTGCGGTTCTCTCCTTACCCTGCGGTTCTCTCCTTACCCTGTGGTTCTCTTCTTAACCTGCGGTTCTCTCCTTACCCTGCGGTTCTCTCCTTACCCTGCGGTTCTCTCCTTACCCTGCTGTTCTCTCACTACAAACATGGTTCTCTTCTTACCCTGCGGTTCTCTTCTTACCCTGTGGTTCTCTCCTTACCCTGTGGTTCTCTCCTTACCCTGCGGTTCTCTCCTTACCCTGCGGTTCTCTCCTTACCCTGTGGTTCTCTCCTTACCCTGCGGTTCTCTCCTTACCCTGCGGTTCTCTCCTTACCCTGTGGTTCTCTTCTTAACCTGCGGTTCTCTCCTTACCCTGCGGTTCTCTCCTTACCCTGCGGTTCTCTCCTTACCCTGCGGTTCTCTCACTACAAACATGGTTCTCTTCTTACCCTGCGGTTCTCTTCTTACCCTGTGGTTCTCTTCTTACCCTGCAGTTCTCTTCTTACCCTGCGGTTCTCTCCTTACCCTGCGGTTTTCTTCTTACCCTGCAGTTCTCTTCTTACCCTGCGGTTCTCTCCGTACCCTGCGGTTCTCTCCTTACCCTGCGGTTCTCTCCTTACCCTGCGGTTCTCTCCTTACCCTGTGGTTCTCTCCGTACCCAGTGGTTCTCTCCTTACCCTGTGGTTCTCTCCTTACCCTGTGGTTCTCTCCTACCCTGTGGTTCTCTCCTTACCCTGCGGTTCTCTCACTACAAACATGGTTCTCTTCTTACCCTGCGGTTCTCTCCTTACCCTGCGGTTCTCTCCTTACCCTGCGATTCTCTCCCTACAAACATGGTTCTCTTCTTACACTGCAGTTCTCTTCTTACCCTGCGGTTGTCTCCTTACCCTGTGGTTCTCTTCTTACCCTGTGGTTCTCTCCTTACCCTGCAATTCTCTCCTTACCCTGCGGTTCTCTCCTTACCCTGCGGTTCTCTCCTTACCTTGTGGTTCTCTCCTTACCCTGCGGTTCTCTCCTTACCCTGCGATTCTCTCCTTGCCCTGCGGATCTCTCCTTACCCTGTGGTTCTCTCCTTACCCTGTGGTTCTCTCCATACCCTGCGGTTCTCTCCTTACCCTGCGGTTCTCTTCTTACCCTGCGGTTCTCTTCTTACCCTGTGGTTCTGTTCTTACCCTGTGGTTCTCTTCTTACCCTGCGGTTCTCTCCTTACCCTGCGGTTCTCTCCTTACCCTGCGATTCTCTCCTTACCCTGCGGTTCTCTTCTTACCCTGCGGTTCTCTCCTTACCCTGTGGTTCTCTCCTTACCCTGTGGTTCTCTCCTTACCCTGCGGTTTTCTTCTTACCCTGTGGTTCTCTCCTTACCCTGTGGTTCTCTCCTTACCCTGTGGTTCTCTCCTTACCCTGTGGTTCTCTCCTTACCCTGCGGTTCTCTCCTTACCCTGCGGTTCTCTTCTTACCCTGCAGTTCTCTTCTTACCCTGTGGTTCTCTCCTTACCCTGTGGTTCTCTCCTTACCCTGCGGTTCTCTCCTTACCCTGCGGTTCTCTCCTTACCCTGCAGTTCTCTTCTTACCCTTTGGTTCTCTCCGTACCCTGCAGTTCTCTTCTTACCCTGCGGTTCTCTCCTTACCCTGCGGTTCTCTCCTTACCCTGCGGTTCTCTCCTTACCCTGTGGTTCTGTACTTACCCTGTGGTTCTCTTCTTACCCTGCAGTTCTCTTCTTACCCTGCGGTTCTCTCCTTACCCTGCGGTTCTCTCCTTACCCTGCGATTCTCTCCTTACCCTGCGGTTCTCTTCTTACCCTGCCGTTCTCTCCTTACCCTGTGGTTCTCTCCTTACCCTGTGGTTCTCTCCTTACCCTGCGGTTTTCTTCTTACCCTGTGGTTCTCTCCTTACCCTGTGGTTCTCTCCTTACCCTGTGGTTCTCTCCTTACCCTGCGGTTCTCTCCTTACCCTGCGGTTCTCTCCTTACCCTGCGGTTCTCTTCTTACCCTGCGGTTCTCTCCTTACTCTGCGGTTCTCTCCTTACCCTGCGGTTCTCTCCTTACCCTGCGGTTCTCTCCTTACCCTGTGGTTCTCTCCTTACCCTGTGGTTCTCTCCTTACCCTGTGGTTCTCTCCTTACCCTGTGGTTCTCTCCTTACCCTGCGGTTCTCTCCTTACCCTGCGGTTCTCTCCTTACCCTGTGGTTCTCTCCTTACCCTGTGGTTCTCTCCTTACCCTGTGGTTCTCTCCTTACCCTGCGGTTCTCTCCTTACCCTGCGGTTCTCTCCTTACCCTGCAGTTCTCTTCTTACCCTGCGGTTCTCTTCTTACCCTGTGGTTCTCTCCTTACCCTGGGGTTCTCTCGTTACCCTGGGGTTCTCTCGTTACCCTGTGGTTCTCTCCTTACCCTGTGGTTCTCTCCTTACCCTGTGGTTCTCTCCTTACCCTGCGGTTCTCTCCTTACCCTGCAGTTCTCTTCTTACCCTGCGGTTCTCTTCTTACCCTGTGGTTTTCTTCTTACCCTGTGGTTCTCTCCTTACCCTGCGATTCTCTCCTTACCCTGCGGTTCTCTTCTTACCCTGCGGTTCTCTCGTTACCCTGCGGTTCTCTCCTTACCCTGCGATTCTCTCCTTACCCTGCGGTTTTCTCCTTACCCTGCGATTCTCTCCTTACCCTGCGGTTTTCTCCTTACCCCTTGGTTCTCTCCTTACCCTGCGGTTCTCTCCTTACCCTGTGGTTCTCTCATTACCCTGTGGTTCTCTCATTACCCTGTGGTTCTCTCCTTAACCTGCGGTTCTCTCCTTACCCTGTGGTTCTCTCCTTACCCTGCGGTTCTCTCCTTACCCTGCGGTTCTCTCCTTACCCTGTGGTTCTCTCCTTACCCTGTGGTTCTCTCCTTACCCTGCGGTTCTCTCCTTACCCTGTGGTTCTCTCCTTACCCTGTGGTTCTCTTCTTAACCTGCGGTTCTCTCCTTACCCTGTGGTTCTCTCCTTACCCTGCGGTTCTCTCCTTACCCTGCGGTTCTCTCACTACAAACATGGTTCTCTTCTTACCCTGCGGTTCTCTTCTTACCCTGTGGTTCTCTTCTTACCCTGTGGTTCTCTTCTTACCCTGCAGTTCTCTTCTTACCCTGCGGTTCTCTCCTTACCCTGCGGTTCTCTCCTTACCCTGCGGTTCTCTCCTTACCCTGCGGTTCTCTCCTTACCCTGTGGTTCTCTTCTTAACCTGCGGTTCTCTCCTTACCCTGCGGTTCTCTCCTTACCCTGCGGTTCTCTCCTTACCCTGCGGTTCTCTCACTACAAACATGGTTCTCTTCTTACCCTGCGGTTCTCTTCTTACCCTGTGGTTCTCTCCTTACCCTGTGGTTCTCTCCTTACCCTGCGGTTCTCTCCTTACCCTGCGGTTCTCTCCTTACCCTGTGGTTCTCTTCTTACCCTGTGGTTTTCTTCTTACCCTGTGGTTCTCTCCTTACCCTGCGATTCTCTCCTTACCCTGCGGTTCTCTTCTTACCCTGCGGTTCTCTCGTTACCCTGCGGTTCTCTCCTTACCCTGCGATTCTCTCCTTACCCTGCGGTTTTCTCCTTACCCTGCGATTCTCTCCTTACCCTGCGGTTTTCTCCTTACCCCTTGGTTCTCTCCTTACCCTGCGGTTCTCTCCTTACCCTGTGGTTCTCTCATTACCCTGTGGTTCTCTCATTACCCTGTGGTTCTCTCCTTAACCTGCGGTTCTCTCCTTACCCTGTGGTTCTCTCCTTACCCTGCGGTTCTCTCCTTACCCTGCGGTTCTCTCCTTACCCTGTGGTTCTCTCCTTACCCTGTGGTTCTCTCCTTACCCTGCGGTTCTCTCCTTACCCTGTGGTTCTCTCCTTACCCTGTGGTTCTCTTCTTAACCTGCGGTTCTCTCCTTACCCTGTGGTTCTCTCCTTACCCTGCGGTTCTCTCCTTACCCTGCGGTTCTCTCACTACAAACATGGTTCTCTTCTTACCCTGCGGTTCTCTTCTTACCCTGTGGTTCTCTTCTTACCCTGTGGTTCTCTTCTTACCCTGCAGTTCTCTTCTTACCCTGCGGTTCTCTCCTTACCCTGCGGTTCTCTCCTTACCCTGCGGTTCTCTCCTTACCCTGCGGTTCTCTCCTTACCCTGTGGTTCTCTTCTTAACCTGCGGTTCTCTCCTTACCCTGCGGTTCTCTCCTTACCCTGCGGTTCTCTCCTTACCCTGCGGTTCTCTCACTACAAACATGGTTCTCTTCTTACCCTGCGGTTCTCTTCTTACCCTGTGGTTCTCTCCTTACCCTGTGGTTCTCTCCTTACCCTGCGGTTCTCTCCTTACCCTGCGGTTCTCTCCTTACCCTGTGGTTCTCTCCTTACCCTGCGGTTCTCTCCTTACCCTGCGGTTCTCTCCTTACCCTGTGGTTCTCTCCTTACCCTGCGGTTCTCTCCTTACCCTGCGGTTCTCTCACTACAAACATGGTTCTCTTCTTACCCTGCGGTTCTCTTCTTACCCTGTGGTTCTCTTCTTACCCTGCAGTTCTCTTCTTACCCTGCGGTTCTCTCCTTACCCTGCGGTTCTCTTCTTACCCTGCAGTTCTCTTCTTACCCTGCGGTTCTCTCCGTACCCTGCGGTTCTCTCCTTACCCTGCGGTTCTCTCCTTACCCTGCGGTTCTCTCCTTACCCTGTGGTTCTCTCCGTACCCAGTGGTTCTCTCCTTACCCTGTGGTTCTCTCCTTACCCTGTGGTTCTCTCCTACCCTGTGGTTCTCTCCTTACCCTGCGGTTCTCTCACTACAAACATGGTTCTCTTCTTACCCTGCGGTTCTCTCCTTACCCTGCGGTTCTCTCCTTACCCTGCGATTCTCTCCCTACAAACATGGTTCTCTTCTTACCCTGCAGTTCTCTTCTTACCCTGCGATTCTCTCCTTACCCTGTGGTTCTCTTCTTACCCTGTGGTTCTCTCCTTACCCTGCAATTCTCTCCTTACCCTGCGGTTCTCTCCTTACCCTGCGGTTCTCTCCTTACCTTGTGGTTCTCTCCTTACCCTGCGGTTCTCTCCTTACCCTGCGGTTCTCTCCTTACCCTGCGATTCTCTCCTTGCCCTGCGGATCTCTCCTTACCCTGTGGTTCTCTCCTTACCCTGTGGTTCTCTTCATACCCTGCGGTTCTCTCCTTACCCTGCGGTTCTCTTCTTACCCTGCGGTTCTCTTCTTACCCTGTGGTTCTGTTCTTACCCTGTGGTTCTCTTCTTACCCTGCGGTTCTCTCCTTACCCTGCGGTTCTCTCCTTACCCTGCGATTCTCTCCTTACCCTGCGGTTCTCTTCTTACCCTGCGGTTCTCTCCTTACCCTGTGGTTCTCTCCTTACCCTGTGGTTCTCTCCTTACCCTGCGGTTTTCTTCTTACCCTGTGGTTCTCTCCTTACCCTGTGGTTCTCTCCTTACCCTGTGGTTCTCTCCTTACCCTGTGGTTCTCTCCTTACCCTGCGGTTCTCTCCTTACCCTGCGGTTCTCTCCTTACCCTGCAGTTCTCTTCTTACCCTGTGGTTCTCTCCTTACCCTGTGGGTCTCTCCTTACCCTGCGGTTCTCTCCTTACCCTGCGGTTCTCTCCTTACCCTGCAGTTCTCTTCTTACCCTTTGGTTCTCTCCGTACCCTGCAGTTCTCTTCTTACCCTGCGGTTCTCTCCTTACCCTGCGGTTCTCTCCTTACCCTGCGGTTCTCTCCTTACCCTGTGGTTCTGTACTTACCCTGTGGTTCTCTTCTTACCCTGCGGTTCTCTTCTTACCCTGCGGTTCTCTCCTTACCCTGCGGTTCTCTCCTTACCCTGCGATTCTCTCCTTACCCTGCGGTTCTCTTCTTACCCTGCCGTTCTCTCCTTACCCTGTGGTTCTCTCCTTACCCTGTGGTTCTCTCCTTACCCTGCGGTTTTCTTTTTACCCTGTGGTTCTCTCCTTACCCTGTGGTTCTCTCCTTACCCTGTGGTTCTCTCCTTACCCTGTGGTTCTCTCCTTACCCTGCGGTTCTCTCCTTACCCTGCGGTTCTCTCCTTACCCTGCAGTTCTCTTCTTACCCTGCGGTTCTCTCCTTACTCTGCGGTTCTCTCCTTACCCTGCGGTTCTCTCCTTACCCTGCGGTTCTCTCCTTACCCTGCAGTTCTCTTCTTACCCTGCGGTTCTCTCCTTACTCTGCGGTTCTCTCCTTACCCTGTGGTTCTCTCCTTACCCTGTGGTTCTCTCCTTACCCTGCGGTTCTCTCCTTACCCTGTGGTTCTCTCCTTACCCTGTGGTTCTCTCCTTACCCTGTGGTTACCCTGCGGTTCTCTCCTTACCCTGCAGTTCTCTTCTTACCCTGCGGTTCTCTTCTTACCCTGTGGTTCTCTCCTTACCCTGGGGTTCTCTCGTTACCCTGTGGTTCTCTCCTTACCCTGTGGTTCTCTCCTTACCCTGTGGTTCTCTCCTTACCCTGCGGTTCTCTCCTTACCCTGCAGTTCTCTTCTTACCCTGCGGTTCTCTTCTTACCCTGTGGTTTTCTTTTTACCCTGTGGTTCTCTCCTTACCCTGCGATTCTCTCCTTACCCTGCGGTTCTCTTCTTACCCTGCGGTTCTCTCGTTACCCTGCGGTTCTCTCCTTACCCTGCGATTCTCTCCTTACCCTGCGGTTTTCTCCTTACCCCTTGGTTCTCTCCTTACCCTGCGGTTCTCTCCTTACCCTGTGGTTCTCTCCTTACCCTGTGGTTCTCTCCTTACCCTGTGGTTCTCTCCTTACCCTGCGGTTCTCTCCTTACCCTGCGGTTCTCTCCTTACCCTGTGGTTCTCTCCTTACCCTGTGGTTCTCTCCTTACCCTGTGGTTCTCTCCTTACCCTGCGGTTCTCTCCTTACCCTGCAGTTCTCTTCTTACCCTGCGGTTCTCTTCTTACCCTGTGGTTCTCTCCTTACCCTGGGGTTCTCTCGTTACCCTGTGGTTCTCTCCTTACCCTGTGGTTCTCTCCTTACCCTGTGGTTCTCTCCTTACCCTGCGGTTCTCTCCTTACCCTGCAGTTCTCTTCTTACCCTGCGGTTCTCTTCTTACCCTGTGGTTTTCTTCTTACCCTGTGGTTCTCTCCTTACCCTGCGATTCTCTCCTTACCCTGCGGTTCTCTTCTTACCCTGCGGTTCTCTCGTTACCCTGCGGTTCTCTCCTTACCCTGCGATTCTCTCCTTACCCTGCGGTTTTCTCCTTACCCCTTGGTTCTCTCCTTACCCTGCGGTTCTCTCCTTACCCCTTGGTTCTCTCCTTGCCCTGCGGATCTCTCCTTACCCTGCGGTTCTCTCCTTACCCTGTGGTTCTCTCCTTACCCTGTGGTTCTCTCCTTACCCTGTGGTTCTGGTAGGCGGTCACGGCGGTGAAGCGGGTCTCCTCGAAGACAAAGGTCTTGAAGTTCTGCTCGGCGTACCGCTCGCTGTCCTTCCGGGGGTCCACGAACACCACGTGGAAGCGGGGCTGGTACCGGTGCATGGAGTTCAGGATGATCTGGGAGGGGATACAAAGGAGTGTGAGATGAGGCAGACCAGGCCTCGGTCCAGGACTACATCCAGACCAGGACCATCCGAAAGAGATGCACAGGCCACAGAGCATGAGCTGGGCCTTCCACAGGTGAGGTGTCCCTCTAACCCTGTGGGTCGAGAACAAGATCGTTCTCTGTGGGTTACAGGTGTATTTCACCTCTGGGCGTCACGCCCTCATGTGGTCTGTGTGTGTACTGCAGGTGACCCAGTAACCCTGCAGTTCTTGTTCTCTGTGGATTACAGGTGTATTTCACCTCTGGGCGTCACGCCCTCATGTGGTCTGTGTGTGTACTGCAGGTGACCCAGTAACCCTGCAGTTCTTGTTCTCTGTGGATTACAGGTGTATTTCACCTCTGGGCGTCACGCCCTCATGTGGTCTGTGTGTGTACTGCAGGTGACCCAGTAACCCTGTGGTTCTTGTTCTTTGTGGACTGCGGGTGTAGTCCACCTCTGGGCGTCACGCCCTCCTGAGGTCTGTGTGTGTACTGCAGGTTTACGCTTCATGTGTGTTAGTTACTCAGGGCCCGGTTCACAGAATGAATTTAAGACTCAATCCTAAACTCACTACTATTTTGGCATTCACAGAATGCACTTACTACTTTTGGCATTCACAGAAGTTAGGATTTTGTCTTAAGTTTATCTTAAGACAGACTTAAGACAAAATCCTAACTTCTGTGAATACCAAAAGTAGTAAGTTTAGGATTGAGTCTTAAGTTCATTCTGTGAATCGGGCCCACAGTTCTTATGTGTATAGAAAGTGCAGTTTACACGAGTATTCAGTGCATTCTGTGAGAGTTGTAGTTGTCATCCTCGTGTGTTTCAAGAGCCTGTACGTTGCTCTCCATGTGTGCCACAGCTGTATATTTTTAGGTGTACAGGTGTATCACTCCATGCAATCCTGTTGTTTCTATGAGTTATGCTAATTTATCTTTACCTTCAGCTTAATAGCTCCCATCATGCATCTGTGTAGAATGAGTCGAGTATTTTTGTGTTTCTGTCCTTCCTACTTTGGTCCAAGTGTGTCTTTGTATATTGTTTTGGGTTTTAAAGCTTCTCTGGTGTGCTTTGAAGTTACACAACAGAAAGAAGACACAACACAGAGAAATAAAGGTAGTTCTCCTTGGTGGAGAATTTTGATCCATTACCAGGTTTAAAAGTTTTTATAACTCTAGTAATCCGCCCATCGGTGGGTGCGAGGAAACCTCCATACTCCACCCATGTAGTGCCTCCCGGTATCAAAATAGCGCAAGGCAGCTCTTTGCACTGCCTTACATTACTTTTGTTCGCTAAACCATGCAAGGTTTAGCGCCATGAAACCCTAGGGTGAACGTGCGCTCTATAAATTGTTATTAACATAACATAACATAACAAGGTGGCTTTGCATTGCCATAAGGGATTTTGCATCGGGGCTGCGCCATAAAAGTGACACAGCCCGACACAATATCTTCGTAAATGTCTTCCTGTTGTGTTAGAGATCTGTAAATCACCTTTTGTGGATTACAAGTTCCTGGACCCAATGTGAGGATGTCTCCCTCCTCTGGTCGGAATGTGCATCGCACCTTTTTTATTCCTTGTGCATCTCATGGTTGCCTCATCTGGCTTTTAACCAGATTAGCGCGGCGCAAAATCCGCCGTGCTGCGGGCGTTCTATTGCGCGGGCGGGGCCGTGTCGGCCAACCGACGTGCACAGCATTACCGAGGTAGTGCTCGCGACGGCCGTTGGCTGACGGCAGCAGCTAACGGGTTAACAAATTGTGTGTAGGTGTGCAGTCCCTGTGTGTTTCAATCCGTGTGTTGATTCTGCGTGAATAATCTTTTTTTCAGTGTTTCACCATTCCTTTTTTTTTTTCATTTTTATGTATGGATCAGGACAGTGTTTTTTTTCATTTTTATGTATGGATCAGGACAGTGTTTTTTTTCATTTTTATGTATGGATCAGGACAGTGTTTTTTTTTCATTTTTATGTATGGATCAGGACAGTGTTAGCGGGAAGAAGTACAGCGAAAGGCAGGGCTTTCATTCAGACCTGTAGCAAAGTCATCCTGTGTGCCCTGTGCACCCCCTTTTCTTTGATGACTGGAACTGGTGGTAGCTGACTCTGACTGTGTCCTGTGCTCTGCTAGTCAGGACCACTGCTATGTTAAAATACGAACACACACTTGCATTTGGGTACACTATGTGTTATTGTACACCTATAATTTGCATAACCTACCCTATAAGTGCCCAGCACGGAGGATTAAAACCACCTATCAGTCCCTAGTATATGATAGAGAATGGAAGTTCAGAGCCCAGCAGCCCTGTTGCACTTGCATGTGTGCACTGCTGAGTACTACGGGGTTATGTTAAAATCAGTCCTGCTCTGCAGCACTGTTTTTAAATGTAAATTTTATCCAAACTCGACTTTGGTGGTAACGGGCACCTAAAAAGTGATAATCTATTTTATTTTTACATATTAGGTACCCCTTGGGTCTTCCCTAGGTGCCCCAGGGGGTAGAGGGTCATGTACTTATGAGGAAGGAGGGCCCTTATAAAAGATGTTTAAATACCCTGGGGATAGAGAAATTGCACATTTTACTCCCCCCAGTGTAGTAATGTGCCTCCCAATTTCGACTTTGGTGCCAGGAGAAATGTGGGATAAGGATCATCCACATTAATTTTGTCATATTCAGTACGGATGTATGACGTTACAATGCACACTTTTACAACGCATACCTTTACAACGCATTTTTTACAACGCAACATCCATTACAACGCACACTTTTACAACGCATACCATTACAACTAATTCTTAAAAATACCTTTACAACGCATTCCACTACAACGCATACTACATTTACAACGCATACCATTACAACGCATTACATTACATTGCAAATAAGGTAAGTGTTGGATAGTGTAGGGGTTAAAATTACTATTCTAACTCCAGGGAGTGCAACAGTAGGGAAAATATTGGATAGTCTAGGGGTTAAAATTACTATTCTAACTCCAGGGGGTGCAACAGTAGGGTAAGTATTGGATGGTAAGTTTTGCGTTGTAATGGTATGCGGTGTAATGACTGCGTTGTAATGGTATGCGTTGTAGTGGTGTGCGTTGTAGTGTCATGCGCTGTAATGACTGCGTTGTAAATGTATGCGTTGTAATGGATGTTGCGTTGTAAAAGTTTTGTTGTAATGGTAGTGCGTTATAAAAGTTGCGTTGTAAACGTTGTATACCATTCAGTACCCCCAAGGTCTCCCCTAGGTGTCCCAGGGGTGGGGGTAGTGTAACTATAAGCAGGGTCTTTATAAAAGATGTTTGCCCTGGTGATGGAGAAATTGCACATTTCATTTTCCCCATTGTAGATACCTCGCCACATAAGATATCATTGCAATACTTATGGACGCATAAATATTGCTATGAATTGATTAAATATCATTCAACGTCTTAGAAGAATGGTATTGCTGAACTTATCCTGAATTGTACAGAAAATAAGTTAAAAGACTTTCTTGTCTGTAAGCCAAAATTCAGCACACAAACCAATAAAAAGTAAGGGCGGGAAGTAAGCCCCTTTTAAGATGTATATTAAACATATTAGATTTCGCAAGCACAGTGCAAGCGCTGTGTAGGGGAAACCTAAAAATGGAATCTACGTGAGAGAGGCTGCGGAGAGATGAGGGGCACCGTTGGAGCGTGGTAATGAGGGAATTCATGGAGGAGGTCAGGGGGCGCCAAAAAAGACTGTCGCACCAGGCGCCATGGGTGCTAAAGCCAGCCCACACACCACCATTGTTCTCTTAAATAGGACATTTTAAAATGTATTTACGCTTTTGTAAAAGCACTATGGGGCCGATTCACAGAACTAATCTGAGGTAAAATCCTAAACTTATTACTTTTGGTATTCACAGAAGGCATTTAATAGTAGTAAAGTTAGGACTCCTAACTTTACTGCTACTAAACTGAGACAAAATCCGAACTTTACTACTACTAAAGGCCTTCTGTGAATACCGAAAGTCGTAAAGTTAGAATTTTGTCTCAGTTTAGTAGTAGTAAAGTTTGGAGTCCTAACTTTACTACAACTTAATGCCTTCATTGAATGCCAAAAGTAGGGTAAACATCCTTTACAACGCAACTTTTACCACGCAGTGCCTTTACGACGCAACTTTTACAACGCAAACTATTACGACGCATTGCACTGAGGGGCGCTCTAGGATAGGGAATAGGTTTAATGTACTATCCAACACCTTCCCTACTATCCACGGGGACTGGAGTTGGAATAGTAAATTAAACTATTCACTGTCCAGCGCCCAAAAGCACTATGCGTTGTAATGGTATGCGTTGTAAAACTTGCGATGTAAAGGCAGGCATTGTAAATGTATGCGTTGTAACGTCATACATCCCAAAAGTAGTAAATTCGGGAATTTATCTCAGATTAGTTCTGTGAATCCGCCCCTATGTTGTCATCACCGCTCTCTTACATAGCAGAGTGTTTATTTATTTACAGGGTTTTGTAAAGCGCTCCTTCCTGTCACGTCTTACGCTATACTCCAAGCCCACCATGGCACCCGCGTCGCAGTGCCCACGGGCGGTACTCACATGTCCGTTGTCATCCAGCAAGTTGTTCGTAAGCTTCAGTTTGTCGAAGGACACGATCTGCCGCATCCACTGTCCACCCTTGGCGGGGGAGTCTGGGTGGAAGTGCACTCTGCCCGGAGTGGCAGGGTCGGCCTTCCCAGCCACCAGCCATGACGAGGTATGGAAGGCGTACCTGCAGGAGGAACAAGGGCAGGAGGCAAGGGTCAGCACGGTATTACCACATGCGAGGGTCAGTGTACAAGCAGTGTCCGAGGTGAGGGGATGTACGTCATGACAACGCGGGCTTTTTTACACCGCGCTGCCATTATGACGCATCCATTACAACGCAAGTCGTTACAACGACTTGTGCTGTAGGCGCTGGATTTTGGAATAGTATGATTTACTATTCCAACTCCAGCCTGCGCAACAGTAGGGAAGGTTTTGGAATAGTAAATCTACTACTCCTTAGTATCTAGCGCCATCCAGCGCAAGTCGTTGTAACGACTTGCGTTGTGATGGCAGCATCATAATGGCAGCGCAGTGTAAAGCCCGTGGTGTCATGGCTGTCTCCCGAGGTGAGGGCCACTGTCCCAGGAGTCCCAAAATTAAACCAGACCCGCTGCTTCCGGCCCCACGAGTCACAGAACTCGCCCAGGACCAGTACAGACAGGACCAGCTGCAGTACACCAGTAAACTGTCCCAGGAGTCCTAGAAATGACCCAAGGCCAATGCGTACTGTCCCAGCAGTCTTAGAACCAGTGGCAGTAAACCACCGTACTGTCCCAGAAATCTTAGAATCAGCGCCAGTACACCAGGGTACTGACCCAGGAGTACTAGAGGTGACCCCATGCCAATGACTACTGTCCCAATCAGCACCAGAACACTGCGTTACTGTCCAAAGAGTCCTAGAAGTGATGACGGGCCAATGAATAATGTCCTAGGAGTCTTAGGCGTAGCACCAGTACGCCAGCTTACTGTCCCAGCAGACTTTGAATCATCACCAGTACACCTAAGTACTGTCCCAGAAGTCTGAAAAGTGTACCTATCCCCATGCTTACTGTCCTGTGAGTCATAGAACTGACCCCAGACCAGTAAATACAATCCCAGGAATCTTAGAATCAGCACCAGTACACCTGGGTACTGTCCCAGGAGTAGTAGAGGTGACCCCAGGCTAATTACAACTGTCCCAGGAGCTTTAGAATTAGCGGCAGTACACCTGGTCGGGCAGAGGTGTGGTGCAGCGGCCAGGGCAGCTGACTCAGGAACACAGGGGTTCATGGTTTGATCCCCTGGTGCCAGCGGCAGGTCAGCCGAGCACCTTGTGACTCTGGGCAATAGCTCGCTTAATCTTCCAGACGGCCCCAAGTGCCGGGCACCTCTCTGGAGGTAGCTGTGCGCTTTAGAAATGCTGGTATTTTCATTTCATTTCCCAGGCATATTAGAATTAGAGTAAGTATCAAAAGGAGAGAGAGGATAAATAAATAATCAACAAGAACTAGCCTAAGAATGAAAGCAGTTTGTGTGTTTTCTCAGGTAGAGGAAACGTCTGTTTCTTATGAAAGCCCTCACCCACCAGCCTAGTTGGTGGCATGCTTCATCATCGGGCCCCATCTGGTGGCACCGAAGGTTCCTCCGGTGTGCTTCAACGCCTGTTTACAGCAGAACGGGTATTGGTGAGGCAGTCTGCAGTGATTCTGTGTGCGTGTAGATTGAAAAACTGTCCTTGGGTCCCACTACCCAGGAGGGTTATGTTATTGGTGGGCCTTTGGCAGTATTTAAAAACAAAGCGGTGGATGTACTTGGAGATTACTATGGTCTCCCTCATCCACTGTGGTCAACATGTTTCAGCCAGGCTGCATATTAATCTGGCTTTCATCAGGACCTTTAAATGTGAAAAATGTGAAGAGTGAATAAAACAGGGTCAGATAGTGTTTATATGACCGAGTATGTGACGCGCTCTCCAAGGTGCGCTATGGGTAAGAGGAGGATTTCCTCTTGTGATAGATACCTGTAAGAAAAGATAACACAGATACAATACAGACAAACACACAAATAGAGAGTCAGCTTTCATGAAAATGCATATGTTAACTTTGTGGTTTCTGTACCGCGGTGATAGTGCTGTAACCGGAAAATTGCGGCAGTGAAATACGGTTGGTGGCGGTATTAGGGTGTATAATGGGGAGAGGGGTTGGCCTAACGGCTAAGGCGCTCGACCTCAGACCTGGGGAACTAGGTTCGAGTCTCGGTAACGACTCCAAAAACTCCCTGTGATTCTGGGCAAATCACTTAATCTCCCCGTGCCTAAAAATGAAAGTGTGTCCTCATGTAACGTAACTGGTGCTATGTAAAGCGCTCTGATAACTGATTCGGTTCGGTTCTAGTTCGCGCTATATAAAACTCTGAAAAAAAAATAAAAAATACAATCTTTGCCAAAGAAATGCGCTATTGTGTCAGAAATTTCATTAGCAGGTTAACTAGCATGCAAGATGTGAAGAAAAATGGCTAATGAGCCGAGTTAGACATCTTACTCTGCAAATGTCAGAACTGGACCTCATGAGTTTCGTGCAACGGGGACCGGCTTGGGGTCACACTCTGGTTAATAAGAAAAAGATACCAGGGTGAGGTATTTGCCCCGCCTTCTAGAGGCTTTGGATCCCATTTAAAAACCCCACTTAGTTTGTCACAGCTCGCGGCCCGTATTGGGAACTACTTGGCTGTCCTGGAAACTCCGTCGGTATCAGCGTTTTCTCAGGATGTGTTTAAATACCATGGGCCCGATTCACAGAACTACCTCTATGACACAGCATACCATATAGCACGAACAGAAATTGTACCTGCGATTTCCCTAGCATTTGCTGCAATTTAATCCTATGCTCAGGCATTTTTAGGGCGCCGATGTATTTTATAATGTGTATTTTTAAAAAGTGAATAAATATACTGTTTTTAGTAGCACTGAAGTAGCGCTTACTTGCACTCCTTCTCCGCACTTACCTATCCACAACAGAGGAGGGAATAGGCATTAGATACCGGACTCGCCCTCGAGTATCAGCCGCCATCTTGGGGCTGCCTCGGGACGCGTTCTAGCTTCTCTCCACTTCCGGGAGACAGCTATTTAGGCCTCTCTCGCTAGGATGCGCAGCGGACGCGCGCAGCGGGCGCGTGCCGAAGACGCGCCTAAGACCAGCCCGTCTGCGCCCGTCCGAACCAGTTCCGGGCCTCGGGCCACCCCCCTTGTCCCAGCTGCCATCCAAGAAAGTACACCTTCCTTATACTATACCTCTGGTCAGCTGAGAGGGATGAACCCAGGATTAGGTAGGTCCTGTCAGATGATATCGCCATTGAAAGTTCTAACTCCCACATGCTCATCTTGTGTAGGTTGTCAGTATACCCTCCCACCACCATTACTTGCAGTGAATCATACATTTTATTCTCCTCCAACTACCAGCGCTCAATCTCGAACTGCACAGTACTTCAGAGCAGCACTGATCAACTCTCGCTCCCTCCCCAAACACAGTTTATCTATCAGGGACTGTATTATCAACCAGGAATTGGATATTCTTTTTATTACGGAATCCTGGGGAGATGAGGCTTCAGGTCCCGATTTCGTCTCGGCTACCCCCGAGGGCTATTGCGTCGCTAGACAAGATAGAACTTCTGGGAGAGGTGGTGGCTTAGCCATCATCCATAAAGATGCTTATCGGATAAAATTTAAGCATATTCCAACGTCGAACTGCGAAGCTATCACGTTTGTTATTAATCTCACGCAGAAGCAAGCTTTTAAAGGGACATTGGTTTATAGGCCACCGGGTCCTCGAACAAATTTTCTAGCTGCACTCGCTGAAATCACCGAAGCTGTATTAGGATCCTTGGACTATACAATCCTTGGGGATTTTAACTTTCCGCTGGAAGATATGGAAAATAAGGATACAGTCCAACTTACTACAGACATGCAAGCAATAGGAATGCAACAGTTGGTAAGGGGCCCTACGCATGAAGCTGGGCATACACTTGATGGTCTGTTTACAAACAACCCAGGCATTGATCTGGTAGCAGTACTACCATTGGTATGGTCTGACCATCAAGCCATCATCTTTAGAATTCGAGCATTACAAGCTAACCCCCCCCAGACCAAAGCCCGGTCGTCACTGGGCATACGAGCTTGGAAAAATGTCGATGTTCCACATCTTTCAAATCTTCTAAGAACCTCGGTCCCGGTAAGCTCTTGTGATCCAGAAATCTTGTCCACTAACTTTCAGGGCTGGTTATTAAAGGCAGCCAATCAGGTGGCACCTGAGAAATCTTATCGCCCAAACAGATGTACTCCATCGGCCCAATGGTTTACAGAAGAATTGCGTCTCCAGCGTCAGTATTGTAGAAGCTTAGAAAGACACTGGAGAAAGCATTACAGTCCCTCCGCTAAGCAAACTTATAAAGATGCTTTAGCGATTTATAAGAAAGCTATCACCACTCAAAAAAATATATTTTTTACTGGTCAAATTGAACAGGCCCAGAATTCGTCGAGAATGCTATTCCAGGTGGTGAATTTTCTTTCAATTCCACCTACTGGACCTGTGACTGAACAATCACAGGAATTCTGTAACTCGCTGGCCACTTTCTTTACTACTAAGGTAATGGACATTTATTCCATTTTTCCACAGCAACCAGCGGTAGTTAGGACGGATTCTTCCTCTTGTCTGGCTGGGGCCTATCATGCTTTCTCTGGTTTTAAGCCAGTGACACAAGATCAGGTCAGTATACTAGCTGCCAAGATCAAATCGGGTTCTCCGCTCGATCCATGCCCTCCTGAAATAATGAATCAACTTTACAATACCATTTCTCTGCCGCTTACCACTATCTGTAACGCCATCTTCAAAACAGGTGTCTACCCAGAGATTTGGAAGAAGGCTATCGTTAAACCTTTGCTTAAAAAGCCTACCTTAGACCCTACGATCACGGCCAACTACAGACCCATTGCATGCCTTCCCTTTCCCGCTAAAATCATTGAGGCCATCATGAACCAACAGCTCTCAGAGTTCATTGACCAACACGAACTCTTGGATGACACACAGTTTGTCTTCCGGAGGGGACACGGAACGGAGACAGCACTGATAAAGGCCTCCGATGAAATCAGAGATATCTTGGATTCGGGAGGAGCAGCAGTGCTTATTCTGCTAGATCTCTCGGCGGCCTTCGACACGGTCGACCATGCCATCTTGGTCGACCGTGTCGCCGCCCTGGGGATTAACCATCTGGCCAAAGATCTTATAGCCTCCTTTCTAGCTAACCGCAAACAGGCAGTCAAATTGGGCAATCATTATTCACCGACCTCTGAACTGCCATGCGGAGTCCCCCAAGGATCCTCATTAAGTCCTGCACTTTTTAACATTTATGTCGCAGACTTGGCAAGGGTCATAAAATCTCATGGGTTTAACTTCTTACGCTGACGACACCCAACTTGTGCTGGCAGTGCATAAGAACGGCCCGATGGTGGCAGCTAAGTTCCAGGAGGGGATACTGGAGGTACAAGCATGGATGCATAGCAATTGCTTAAAATTGAATGCGGAGAAGACGGAGGTTATGACCTTTGGTAACGTCTCTCCTGAATGGTCCCAGTCCTGGTGGCCTACTCTGATGGGTCCTCCTCCGGTCCCAGTCGCAAAGGTCAGGAATCTTGGAGTGATTTTTGACAAACAGCTATCATTCAAACATCATGTAAATAAGGTTGTTTCAGCCGCCTTCTTTACGTTGAAAAAGATAAAAAAAACTGCTACCGTACTTACCAGCATCTGCTGGAAAAACCCTAATCACCACCTTGGTGTTTTCCAAGCTGGATTACGGAAATGCCCTCTTTTTCAATACTCATAAATATATTTTGAATAAGCTCCAATCTATTCAAAATATGGCTGCCAGAATCCTCCTCAATATTCCTAAGCGCCAGTCCACCTCGGCAGCTATACGGCATCTTCATTGGCTAAGAGTGGAGAGCAGGATAAAATTTAAAGCCTTATGCATTGCCTATAAGGCCATTTATCATACTGGCCCGAAATTCCTAAGACAGGCATTTCAGATTTATACCCCTAAAAGGAACCTAAGATCAGCAGCCAGCTGTTTACTATCTGTTCCCCGAACAAGAACGGCCACCTGGGGTGACAGACGATTTCTGGTAGCAACTCCCAGATTGTGGAATTCTCTCCCTTCACATATCAAAACCGCCCCTACTCTCATTTGCTTCCGTAGAGCCTTGAAAACATGGCTCTTCAATCAATAAGTTTGTGTACCAATTACTGTATCTTAGAGGATCTTACTGCGCCTAGACACCCTCGGGTATTAGTTGCGCACTAAAAATTCCATAAATAAATAAATAAAATAAATAAAACTTAAGACAAAATCCTAAACTTACTACTTTTGGTATTCACAGAAGTTAGGATTTTGTCTTAAGGTTGTCTTAAGACAAATTTAAGACAGACTTAAGACAAAATCCTAACTTAAGTCTGTCTTAAGTCAGTCTTAAGACAAACTTAAGACAGACTTAAGACAAAATCCTAACTTAAGTCTGTCTTAAGTCAGTCTTAAGACAAACTTAAGACAAAATCCTAACTTCTGTGAATACCAAAAGTAGTAAGTTTAGGATTTTGTGTTAAGTTAGTTCTGTGAATCTGGCCCCATGTGAGTTTCCCAGGTGAACGATATCTTCAGTAATTACGTGAGTAGCATCTGCAGGGAAGTGAAAACGCTCTGTGTGTAGCATCTGTGGGGAAGGAAAACTAAAGACAGACATCGCTACCAAAATCATTTGAAAACATTGGGGTATTTTGAACAGTGGGCAAATTAACATCCCAAAACCAATGTTATCCCTCAGAAGGGGGAAGAATGTGAGAGACATTTTGGTACATACACGCCCGAAATCAGGAACCAAACTATGCTAAGTACACCACCACGGGTCATTATCCCTGCGGCAATTGCAGTGTTTGCCATCTTACTACAGCCACCAAAAATGTGTCCTTCAATAATGGAATGAATTGGGAGTTGCGTAAGCTAACAAACTGTCACACAGCAGGAGTGGTATATCTCATCACTTGCCCCTGCAACCTACATTATGTTGTTATGACCTTGAGAAAAGTAAGCACCAGAGTGTGTGAACTCCGTAGTAACGTCCCGTGTCAGGGCATCACCACAAAAATGTCCTCACATTACAAGGAACAGAAACACACACCCAATGATTTGAAGTGGGTCGTCCTTGAACACCTGTGTTATAGTGATAATCTGGAACACAGACTTCTGGAAAAAGAACAGCGGTGGGTGTCCAAACTCCACACCGACAACATAGTACTTAATGACAATATCCCGTGGGACCTCTTACGTTGAAAATGCACAACATTGAGACTAGTGGAGACATCTTTAGGATTCTCTATACCACCCTGGTTTTTAGAGTACACGAGGACATAATAGTTCGAGATACTACTAACAATAACTATGAAGGAGTCCCACACCAAAATTTTGTACTATAAAGACTAGACACTTTAAAACAGTGACCCCCTGCTTACACATGATTAGTAATACGGGATAACACTGGGAATGAGAGATTCTTCTAATATACATCTATCTAACAGTGGTACATTTGCGCGTGATACGGGTGCATTACTATTCACCGGGAATGCATCATTGAGAGATCCTTCAGATAACATCTGTCCGATAATTGGACGTCTCACCGGTTGAAAAGAACCCACGAAACAGCCATTAATTTGAAATATCGTAAAATGCTGACCGCTGTGCCCACAGGTACATGCATGCAGTACTATCAAACATGGGAAGCATCCGCTCTACATTATAAGCGAGTAGCCTGGTTGAACTAATATCAACTTAGGTAGTAGCCATTACATCTAACCACCCAGAGTAGGACTTGTTTTCTGGGCAGGGAAACTGCGAAATACTATACCTGCATAACTCCCAATGTTTTTGTATGCATTCTGCATTACGTGAAACATTTTAATATCAACTCCTTTCATCATACATTTCCAGTAACTTAATGTTTGTCAGGATGGAAATTCTCCCAACATGGCGCTGCCACTACTCCGGCAACGGCGGCCATTTTGAACTAACCTAGCGGTTTAGTACTACGAAGCAAAATGGCAGGGCATTTTTTTCCCGCCTCATGGCTAGGAAAGAGCTGTATAAACGGAAATGGCTCATGCATCAGTTAGTATGCAGTCTCCAGGGAGAGAAGTAGGTTACTGTACCAGAGGCGGCTTTATCTAAGTGGCTGGGGGCTTCTCTTTTTTTCCTACAGATGGAGTACGCTACCCACTTGTTAATCAGCAACAAGAGTACATGATATATAGAAATGTTTCCCCTTCCCTCTTTTAGAGTGTGACTACAAGCCCCTCTACCCCTGGCTTTGACCATGATGCAATAATATAGCATCTACAGAAGTACGTCACAAGGATTATCTTTTCTATATTTTATGTTGTACTGACACATGGTGTCTTGTTTCACGAGTGCTATTTTACGAGTGGTGTCACCGATTACAGTGGGTGGCATGTTCATAACACACTATTTGAGCACAAAGGATAGACCATATGAGCACCCACAATCTACGGGTGCGACATTTTGATGTTGCATGCACAATCATGCTAATGCGACCTGCCAGGACTTCTGACAGGTCACTGTGTTTAATATATCTTTTTGCTTTCTAAGTACAGACACCGATTAATCACTAGAACCATATGTATACAGTGTGCATTAGGTGTGTATGGTTTGTGTCTTTATTACAGAATTCACTAGGAGTGGTACACACGGGGCCGGACCCCGCGGAGTCCTGATGAAGAGCTATTAGGGCAACAGCTCGAAACATGTTGACAAAAACACATTGCTGAGACAACCAGATTCATTAAGGTCAGGTTTCTTCTCAGTAAACGACCCCTGATTTTTAACCATACCAACTAGGGGCGGGAATAAAACAGTGGCCAACTAGTTAGGTATTTTACAATTTTCTTTCCCTTTCCACTCCACATCACTGCACTACACATAGTCTACAATAAAAGGTGCTCTGACTTAATTCACAAGTCGCAGCACGCCTCAATCCGTAGAGGATTGAGAGGAACCCCAATGATGAAGCAAGACACCTAGGGGCTACCCTGGTGGGTGAGGGGTCTCTACAGAAAAAATATTTTTTCTAGACACGGGATTACAACAAATTCTTGCTGTGTCCTATCTAATTCCCTAAGGAGAGGTTTTATCGATATACTCTATTTTTGTCTAACCAAGTAATGATTGCTCCAAGACCTGGACAAGTGGAACTCTCACCTGCCTCCCCCTCCCCCACCTCCTGATTACTGCCTCTGGAGCTAAGGGCAGGGCCTATTGTAATGTGCCTAGAAGCACATTTGTGTGCTTCTGAGGGATTCCCTCTCAATGCACAGATTTAACACTCTCACTTCTGGTTTGACTATCTAATGATGAACCAGGCACTCCTTATACAGCTCCACCGTGCAGGGAGACCTGGCGCTTTGACTGAACCGCAGACCCAGCCCCTCCCCACCCCAGCGCCTTGAGACCCTCACAGGTAAGTAGTTATGCTTTATAATTCTCTGATTGGTTGAGGGTGTTGGTTGCCTCACATTAGGCCTCGCCACCGGCCCCTCTGGTCATTGTTTCATTCTGCAGGGGTCTCCCTATGCCGACTGCTTTAAATGAGCAGGTGCTGTCAGGTACTCAGTGCCAGCACTTCTTTCATTTGGAAGGAATGGCATCAGCACTTCTCAGGACGGCGCCAATGCTCGTGATGGAATAGTACCCTCACTTCTCATCACGGCTCTAATGGTTCTGATGAGCAATGGTCGCAGTGGGAGGGATCCGTGGGGCACGACGTGCCCCTACTTTTTAAATTTCATAGAATCTGTTCCCCTACTTTTTTTATTATAGAAATGCATCCCAGGGCCACAGAAATAACAATGGCCTATATATAAGGCTCTGCCATACATGGATGGGCGGGGTGGGCAGAGAAGGAAAAAATGGCTTGTGATTCCACTTTTAAGCGTATTTTGTACATTCCGTGATTGGAAACGTATCCCACTTAATGGATACATTTAATGTCAATAACTCATACTAACCCTTAAATTAACATGTAACCATTGGTTGAATTCAATAACATAATAAGCTGTAACTGGTCAGTGAAATGCCAAACAAATACTAAAAAGTGGGATGTTTTGCTTTTTTCTGGCCACACCTCTTACTCCGCCCTCTGATTCTGCGCCCACAGTTTCCCCACTTTTTTTCCCACTCCGACCACTGCTGATGGGAGAGTAGCGGCACTTATCAGCACGCAGGGACTCTGGGTCAAGGAGTACCTGCACTTCTAGACTCCCATTCACGCGCTGCTCGTACCTGTATCGCTTGTCGTCCAGCGGCACGAAGTCCATTAGAAGCGCGTACTCCGCCGTCGGGTCCATCCCAAAAATCTTCACCTGGAAGGTGGGGAACATCCTCCTGTGGAGACAGGAACCCAGAGGTCAGTACCTGGAGGGGTCAAAAAACCCTGAGGTCACTGAGGTCTGTGGAGAGGTCAAGGGTAGTGGAGAGCAAGGGGGAGGGGTCATGGTGGGGGGCAGAGGTAACCCTGACCCTAAGGTCACTGAGGTCTGTGGAGAGGTCAAGGGTAGTGGAGAGCAAGGGGGGAGGGGTCATGGTGGGGGGCAGAGGCAACCCTGACCCTGAGGTCACTGAGGTCCAGGAGAGGTCAAGGGCAGTGGAGAGCAAGAGGGGAGGGTCATGGTGGGGGGCAGAGGCAAGCCTGACCCTGAGGTCACTGAGGTCCAGGAGAGGTCAAGGGCAGTGGAGAGCAAGGGGGAGGGTCATGGTGGGGGCAGAGGTAACCCTGACCCTGAGGTCACTGAGGTCTGTGGAGAGGTCAAGGGTAGTGGAGAGCAAGGGGGAGGGTCATGGTGGGGGGCAGAGGCAATCCTGACCCTGAGGTCACTGAGGTCCAGGAGAGGTCAAGGGCAGTGGAGAGCAAGGGGGGAGGGGTCATGGTGGGGGCAGAGGCAACCCTGACACTGAGGTCACTGAGGTCTGTGGAGAGGTCAAGGGCAGTGGAGAGCAAGGGGGAGGGGTCATGGTGGGGGGCAGAGGTAACCCTGACCCTGAGGTCACTGAGGTCTGTGGAGAGGTCAAGGGTAGTGGAGAGCAAGGGGGAGGGGTCATGGTGGGGGGCAGAGGCAACCCTGACCCTGAGGTCACTGAGGTCTGTGGAGAGGTCAAGGGTAGTGGAGAGCAAGGGGGGAGGGGTCATGGTGGGGGGCAGAGGCAACCCTGAGGTCACTGAGGTCTGTGGAGAGGTCAAGGGTAGTGGAGAGCAAGAGGGAGGGTCATGGTGGGGGGCAGAGGCAACCCTGAGGTCACTGAGGTCTGTGGAGAGGTCAAGGGTAGTGGAGAGCAAGGGGGGAGGGGTCATGGTGGGGGGCAGAGGCAACCCTGAGCCTGAGGTCACTGAGGTCACTGGAGAGGTCCAGGGTAGTGGAGAGCAAGGGGGAGGGGTCATGGTGGGGGGCAGAGGTAACCCTGACCCTGAGGTCACTGAGGTCTGTGGAGAGGTCAAGGGTAGTGGAGAGCAAGGGGGGAGGGGTCATGGTGGGGGGCAGAGGCAACCCTGACCCTGAGGTCACTGAGGTCTGTGGAGAGGTCAAGGGCAGTGGAGAGCAAGGGGGAGGGGTCATGGTGGGGGGCAGAGGCAACCCTGACCCTGAGGTCACTGAGGTCTGTGGAGAGGTCAAGGGCAGTGGAGAGCAAGGGGGATGGTCATGGTGGGGGGCAGAGGTAACCCTGACCCTGAGGTCACTGAGGTCTGTGGAGAGGTCAAGGGTAGTGGAGAGCAAGGGGGAGGGGTCATGGTGGGGGGCAGAGGCAACCCTGACCCTGAGGTCACTGAGGTCACTGGAGAGGTCAAGGGCAGTGGAGAGCAATAGCGGAGGGTCATGGTGGGGGGCAGAGGCAACCCTGACCCTGAGGTCACTGAGGTCACTGGAGAGGTCCAGGGTAGTGGAGAGCAAGGGGGAGGGTCATGGTGGGGGGCAGAGGCAACCCTGACCCTGAGGTCACTGAGGTCTGTGGAGAGGTCAAGGGTAGTGGAGAGCAAGGGGGGAGGGGTCATGGTGGGGGGCAGAGGCAACCCTGACCCTGAGGTCACTGAGGTCTGAGGAGAGGTCAAGGGTAGTGGAGAGCAAGGGGGAGGGGTCATGGTGGGGGGCAGAGGCAACCCTGACCCTGAGGTCACTGAGGTCTGTGGAGAGGTCAAGGGCAGTGGAGAGCAAGGGGGAGGGTCATGGTGGGGGGCAGAGGTAACCCTGACCCTGAGGTCACTGAGGTCTGTGGAGAGGTCAAGGGTAGTGGAGAGCAAGGGGGAGGGTCATGGTGGGGGGCAGAGGCAACCCTGACACTGAGGTCACTGAGGTCACTGGAGAGGTCAAGGGCAGTGGAGAGCAATAGCGGAGGGTCATGGTGGGGGGCAGAGGCAACCCTGACCCTGAGGTCACTGAGGTCACTGGAGAGGTCAAGGGTAGTGGAGAGCAAGGGGGGAGGGGTCATGGTGGGGGGCAGAGGCAACCCTGACCCTGAGGTCACTGAGGTCCAGGAGAGGTCAAGGGCAGTGGAGAGCAAGAGCGGAGGGTCATGGTGGGGGGCAGAGGCAACCCTGACCCTGAGGTCACTGAGGTCCAGGAGAGGTCAAGGGCAGTGGAGAGCAAGAGCGGAGGGTCATGGTGGGGGGCAGAGGCAATCCTGACCCTGAGGTCACTGAGGTCCAGGAGAGGTCAAGGGCAGTGGAGAGCAAGAGCGGAGGGTCATGGTGGGGGGCAGAGGCAACCCTGACCCTGAGGTCACTGAGGTCCAGGAGAGGTCAAGGGCAGTGGAGAGCAAGAGCGGAGGGTCATGGTGGGGGGCAGAGGCAATCCTGACCCTGAGGTCACTGAGGTCCAGGAGAGGTCAAGGGTAGTGGAGAGCAAGGGGGAGGGGTCATGGTGGGGGGCAGAGGCAACCCTGACCCTGAGGTCACTGAGGTCCAGGAGAGGTCAAGGGCAGTGGAGAGCAATAGCGGAGGGTCATGGTGGGGGGCAGAGGCAACCCTGACCCTGAGGTCACTGAGGTCTGTGGAGAGGTCATGGGCAGTGGAGAGCAAGGGGGGGTCATGGTGGGGGGCAGAGGCAACCCTGACCCTGAGGTCACTGAGGTCCAGGAGAGGTCAAGGGCAGTGGAGAGCAATAGCGGAGGGTCATGGTGGGGGGCAGAGGCAACCCTGACCCTGAGGTCACTGAGGTCCAGGAGAGGTCAAGGGTAGTGGAGAGCAGGGGGGGGTCATGGTGGGGGCAGAGGCATGGGACATGAATGTGGGGGGGGCATAGAAGGAGGAAGCGGCACAGGGCGGAGCAAAGAAAATACAGTGGTAAAATCGTCCATGAGGCAGCTTGACGTTAGAGCCAGGTACAGGATATCTGCCCTTTTTGTGGGATCACACCTGATGTTTCACCTTTTTCTGAACCCTATTTTTGCTAATATTCAGAAGTGCTCTCCCCTAAATTGAAAAAGTGAAATGGTTGTCATCTACATGTTGTTGCCTTTGCCGATGCTTGTTGGTAATACAGCATTGTTGCACCAATATAATTAATAATTTTCATAAATAAGCCACAATTCATTCTCAATGCACAACAGCTCAGGGTTTAATTATTCACGCTTTCCTGAAATGATAACAGTGATGTCATTGAGAGGACTGTCAACGAACAGCTGACCCGCTACCTCGAGGAGAACAACAACTTGGACCCTTCCCAGTCCGGGTTCCGCAGCAAACACAGCACCGAGACTGCCCTCATCCCCGCCACCGATGATATCAAGTCCCTGCAGGACAACAGAGAAACGGCTGCCCTCATCCTCCTGGACCTGTCAGCAGCCTTCGACACAGTCTGCCACAACACACTACGAACACGATTCCCCAATGCCGAGATCCAAGAGAAGGCCCTGGCCTGGACCACCTCCTTCCTCTTTGGCAGAACACAGAGCATCCGTCTCCCCCCTTCCGCTCCAAAGCCACTGAGATCATCTGCGCATACCCCAGGGCTCATCCCTCAGCCCAACGCTGTTCAACATCTACATGGCACCGCTCGCCCACGTCGCCCGTCGGCAGGACCTCAACATCATCTCCTACGCCGACGACACCCAGCTGATCATCACCCTCACCAAGGACCCCCACACCGCCAAAACCAACCTTCACGAAGGAATGAAGGCCATTGCTGAATGGATGAGGAATAGCCGACTGAAGCTGAACTCGGACAAGATGGAGGTCCTCCTCCTCGGATCCACCTCTTCGGCCTGGGACAACTCCTGGTGGCCGACCACACTGGGAACCGCCCCATCACTCACCTGCCATGCACGCAATCTAGGGGTCATCCTCGACTCCACCCTCTCTATGACTAAACAGGTCAACGCCGTCTCCTCCTCCTGCTTCAAGACCCTCCGCATCCTCCATAGGACCTACAAGTGGATCCCCACTGAAACGAGAAGAACATCACACCCCACCTGAGAGACCTGCACTAGCTCCCGGTGAACAAGAGGATAACTTTCAAGCTCCTCACCCATGCACCTCAACAGACGACTCAGCTTCTACACCCCCACCTGCCAGCCCTGCTCCGCCGACCTCGCCCTCGTCACAGTCCCCCGCTTCCGAAGAGCGGCCTCCGGCGGCAGATCGCTCTCCCACCTCGCCGCCAAGACATAAAACACCCTCCCACTGAGCCTACGACAGACCCAAGACCTGATGACCTTCAGGAGGATATTCAAGACCTGGCTGTTCGATCAGTAGCAGCATTCCCCACCCCAGCGCCCTGAGACCCTCACGGGTGATTAGTGCGCTTTACAACTGATATGATTGATTGATTGATTGAACGATTGTCAAATACTGTCATGATAAACCCAAGGTTGGATCCCTTTGAATGAATGAAAGAGAGGAATAAAGAAAGAAAGAGAAAGAGAGAAAGAATGAATGAATGAATGAGTGAAAGAATGGATAGATGCAACTTTCATACTTGAGCAGCAGTACAGCTGATTGTGATTATAATTCTCAGAGGGTCCTAGCATGGGTAGCCTTCATCCACAGCAAGCCAGAAACAGACCTCTCCGGAGAAACAACAACACAAGCATAGCCTGAGAGAAAGAACGCCATAAGACCTTCCTATACTTTCAGACAGGCGCCCTCACCCCTGTAAAGGAATAAACATAGTGACGAGTGACCACAGAGATCTGGCCCCATCACTAGGACTGCTGCTGTGAAGCATTATAGTCATTAACGCATTAACGCCAATGGGGGCTTAATCTGATAATCCACCCCCCATTGACTATAGAGGTAAGTCGACTTTTTTAGCAGGCAATAGATTCTAGCGATAATCGCGCTTAGCACGATTTTTTTTTATCGCTTCGACTGCCTTGCTAATAGGCGATAGCTGTGTTATCGACTGTTTTCAGTCGCTAACAGTGTGGGTACGCCCACTTTGCATGTCATTAGCGATAAATATCGCTGACATGCAAAGCGGGCCCCAAACCTGTAGCTATCGCCTAAAAGCTGTCGCTAACTGCTGAAAGGGTGATAAAATTATCGCCGCTTTAGCGGGAAAAGGTCCCGCTAAAGCGGCGATATCGCCCTTGCTAATATGCCACAGTGTTCACTAAAGTAATTCTGGTGCCAGTCCCGGGTTCAAGTGGCGCTGGGTCCTCACTCGCAGCTGCGTTGCCCAAAGGGCTTGTATTGGGTCTGTGGGTGGCAGCTACATTTTGGGGGTGCGACGCCTCATAATCAAGGGACAGTCTGGGCTCGGTCAGGCCAGCCACGACCCCAACCACTCATCCGAAAATCCTATCAATGCTATTATGAAAATTATTATCATTATTACTATAACTATTACTACTACTATTATTGCCATTACAATTATTGTTTCAACTACTACTACTATTAGTATCATTAGTGATAGTATTGCCACTACTACCATTAATATTATTATTGTTAATATTACTCTTTCATTATTATCAGTATTATTAGTATTTCTATTAGTATACATTGTTAGCTGCGTTGTTATTATTGTTATTATAATTATTAATAAGCTCTTGTTTTATAGTCAGAATTGTTATCTGTGTTGTAATGCTACAAGTATTATAAATATTGATGTAACTATTATTATTAGAGTCTTTTTATTACTGATTTTAGGAAACAGGAGATGACTTCAAGTACAGTGTACACTAGTTCATAAAAACATTAGGAATATTCATTCATAATTGCAGTGGAGGGTTCACCTTAAATGTAACACTATTAGCATTATATCAGCACAGAGAAGAGTCTGAACTGCCTTCAAACCCATAAACAGCAGGTGTCGTCCATCCCTGTGGTGGATAATGCAACATGCGGGTGACATAGTGATCACCGCAGCAAGCACAGTGACCCACTGTGCAATCACATCAAACAACAGTGAAAGGTAGAAAAGCTGAGACAAATTACCTTGGGGGTCATTACGATGCAGGTTGGACCAACCATCCGACCATCGCTGCCACTATCCGATTCCGACCACCGAAGCCGGGAACGTTTGCCCGACATATTACGATGCAACCGGTGCTACAGCAGCCGTCTCATCTATGGCGGTGCACATATCCCCAAATATGTCACTGCAAGTTCTCATAAAATCACAGAAAACATGTAAATTGTAGACACATGCATGACATATGTGAGGATATGCCTTGTGCTCCGTGTACCCCATTCCTGGAGTGTGGGGAAATGTGCACAGTCCAGTCAATGAGGATACGTGCCGCAGAAGGACAACCCTGTGGATTCCAGCTCCTCAGGGTTGTAGACATCAGTGTACAGATGCTCAGGTGAAGGAGACCTGGAGAAAGGGATCCAAAGAGGAGACTGCTGGGGAGAAGTGGACTTGGATAATGTGCACCCCAAAACTTTCACTTGCGATAACTCGAGGCCGGCCGTCAGACTGCCATGATCATGTCGTCAGACATCCATATCGTTATCCAACAGAGGTCGGGGATCCCTGACCTGCCCTACGGCTGCTGTTTTTTCTCTGACAGCCATCTCGGCGATCAAGGAAAGGCTGTCCGCAGTCGGTCGGAGTACACAATGCATGCATCGTAATTCAGCCATCAGACCGACTCATTCTGAAGAGACCACGGCGGTCCAACCACCTCTAAAAGGACACTAGTCACTAGAGGTCCCTAGTAAGAGAAACAGATGCTTTCTCTCGCAGGCTGCAGTACCCTGGGTGGTCAGTAGAGGTCCCCGGTAAGAGAAACAGATGCTTTCTCTTACAGGCTGCAGTACCCTGGGTGGTCAGTAGAGGTCCCCGGTAAGAGAAACAGATGCTTTCTCTCGCAGGCTGCAGTACCCTGGGTGGTCAGTAGAGGTCCCCGGTAAGAGAAACAGATGCTTTCTCTTACAGGCTGCAGTACCCTGGGTGGTCAGTAGAGGTCCCCGGGAAGAGAAACAGATGCTTTCTCTCGCAGGCTGCAGTACCCTGGGTGGTCAGTAGAGGTCCCCGGTAAGAGAAACAGATGCTTTCTCTCGCAGGCTGCAGTACCCTGGGTGGTCAGTAGAGGTCCCCGGTAAGAGAAACAGATGCTTTCTCTCGCAGGCTGCAGTACCCTGGGTGGTCAGTAGAGGTCCCCGGTAAGAGAAACAGATGCTTTCTCTCGCAGGCTGCAGTACCCTGGGTGGTCAGTAGAGGTCCCCGGTAAGAGAAACAGATGCTTTCTCTCGCAGGCTGCAGTACTCTGGGTGGTCAGTAGAGGTCCCCGGTAAGAGAAACAGATGCTTTCTCTCGCAGGCTGCAGTACCCTGGGTGGTCAGTAGAGGTCCCCGGTAAGAGAAACAGATGCTTTCTCTCGCAGGCTGCAGTACCCTGGGTGGTCAGTAGAGGTCCCCGGTAAGAGAAACAGATGCTTTCTCTTACAGGCTGCAGTACCCTGGGTGGTCAGTAGAGGTCCCCGGTAAGAGAAACAGATGCTTTCTCTCGCAGGCTGCAGTACTCTGGGTGGTCAGTAGAGGTCCCCGGTAAGAGAAACAGATGCTTTCTCTCGCAGGCTGCAGTACCCTGGGTGGTCAGTAGAGGTCCCCGGTAAGAGAAACAGATGCTTTCTCTCGCAGGCTGCAGTACCCTGGGTGGTCACTGGGGCAGTAGCGGCCAGTGGTGGGAGTGCTCTGGGAGGTGGGGCGGGGCAGGGGTGGAGCAGGGTGGGGGGTAGTAAACTATGGAATACAGCCCAACAGAGGTAAGTAAACAAATAAATAAATAAAGCGAGTTTCATTGCGCGCGCTGCATTGCCAAATGTGTTGCAGCGCACGCAACGAAATTTGTTTTATTTATTCATTTGTTTACTTGCCTGCGTTGGGCCGTATGCCATAGCTTACTACCGCCCACCCTGCTCCACCCCTGCCCTGCCTCACCGCCCCGCAGCACTCCCACCACCATCCGCTACTGCACTAGGGGTCCCCGGCAAGAGAAACACATACTTTCTCTAATAGTCTAAAGTACCCTGGGTGGTCACTAGAGTACCCCGGTAAGAATGTGAATGCAATTTATAAAGCGTGACTCATGCCCGAGGAAGTCTTGGTGCTATTGGATGAAGGATAGGTGCAGAAGTAATTTGAGAGCATAGATCCTTGTAAGAGATCGGCTAAAACTTAGGGGTCCATTAGGATGGCGGACGGACAAAGTCCGTCCGCCATCCTGTCGGGGGCAGGTACCGTCCGCCACAAGGGCGGAGGCACCGTGCCCCCAATTAGGATGCACCCGCCACAGTGGCGGGTGCATCCCGCATTTTTAACATTGCGGCGGACGGTGCTTAAAGCACCGGCCGCCGCAATGTGAAAAAAGCATGTTGTGCGTTTCACAGCACAACGTGACAGGCACCGCCCAGTGCCTGCCATGTTGTGCTGTGAAACGCAGGGGGTTACCATAGGTACCCCCCATGTTCACCCACCGCCCCCCCCTCCTTCACCCTGGGGGTCCGCAACGGGCCCCTAAGCAGGAACCGTATGCCTTTTCGTGGCGGAGTTGCCGCCACGGAAAGGCATTCCCCTTAGGCCATCCCAATATGGCTGGTGTTGTCTGATAGACACCGCCACCATATCAGGCCTTTTGCGGTGGAAAAGCGGCAGACGGTCTTCCCGTCCGCCACGGTCCCCCCGCCATTGTAATATGGCGGGGGAAAAAAGGTGGCAGACAGGCAAGGATGGGGGACGGATCGCCACCGCCTGCATGGCGGTGGCGATCCGTACGCCATCCTAATGTACCCCTTAGTCTTGTGAGAAAAGCAGGTCTTTAGAGACTTTCTGAAGATAAGTACGGAGGGGCAGTTTTTAGTGTTAGTGGTAAGTTGTTCCAGACCACAGCAGTAGCCCCAAAGGAGCTCCTTCCACCCCATGTGGTCCTCTTATTACTGGGGACTATCAGATTCTTGGCGGAACCTGAACGGAGAGTCCTTCCTGGGGTATACCATGTGAGCTTATCCGTGAAGCAATCTGATCCATACAATGATTTGAAGGCCAGACAGAGGGCTCTGAACTCACAGCGTTTTCTGCCTGGAAGCCCGTGAAGTTTCCTGATGGCTTCCTTACCCGATTCGTATTCTGGTATTTTGAAAAGAAAGCGTGCAGCTGCATTTTGCAGAGTCTGGAGCCTCTTCATAGGACCTACTGCAAGATGAAGATATAGACTGTTGCAGTCGTCAATCCTCGAGAGTACCAGAGAAATAATCACAGTTTTTGGGAGCTCCGGGGGTAAGTATTTTTCGATCTTCCTTACCATTCTCAAGGAGCAGAAAGAAGCAGAAGGAGTTCTTTTCACCTGCTCTTTGCTTTTTATTTATTTATTTATTTAGTTATTGAAAAGTTTTCTATAGCGCGAACAAGACCCTTGGGTATCCGAGCGCTTAACAAAACAAGAAATATATTGGAGACACGTTTTATATAATAAACGATATGACAGTGGAGAAATTAGTTGGGCATACTTCCTAGATGAAAGGAAGATAGAGTAGGCTCCAAATAAATAGCAGACCTGTACGAGGTTAAAAAATGAATATTCAATGTTCTGAGGTAGGTTAGGGATTAATTATATTATATATGTTGTACGAGGTCTTCTGTATATGGTTGTTTTTGATGACTTATCCTTAATCCTCTGTGCTTTCCAGATCCAAAGTTAGAAACGCGTCGACCTCTGGTATCAGCATAGAGTCGGTGATTTCCTATTTCCTTCCCGTATAGTTATCACTTAGTCACCTCTTTGTCAAGGCTTAGGTGATGAATTGACTTGACGATGGAAGGAACTTACTCATGAGAAAGATCTTAGTTTCCCTTTTAAATGATGCAGTGTTTGGAATTTTTCTAATGTTCGGAGGGAGTGAGTTCCAGATTCTGCGGGCCGCTCCTGAAAACGCTCGATCGTAGGTTTTTCTTTTCTTGAAGATGGGCGGCCTCAGCATCAGTTCCTTGGCACTCCTGGCCGGTCTGTTTCCTCCAGATATTTCTATTTTCTGGGCAAGGTATCTAGGTGTGTTGTAGTGAATCGCTTTATGGGTGATACATGCCATTTTTAGCTGTATTCTAGCTTCGCAAGGTAGCCAATTTAATGCTTTCAGGTGCGGGGAGATATGGTCAAATTTCCTCGTTCCTGTGATAAGTCTTGCTGCTGCATTAAGGCATGCCTTTAATGGTGCTGTGAACATTTTTGGTAGTCCTGCTAGCGTTGTACACCCATATTCAATCCTCGAGATAACCAGTGATTGCACTGCTAGTTTTAGGCCCGTCTCAGTTAAAAATGATTTCGTTTTTCTTAGGTAATTCAAATGGAAACGGGCGCTTTTTGCCATTGCTTTGATGTTGGCTTTCATGTCTAGGTTCTCGTCCAATGTGATTCCAAGTGATTTCGCGGAATCAACTAGAGTGGGGGTGCAGTTTAATGCTGTGATCATTTTCAACCATTCCTTCACTTCTGATTGATTCTTTTGTGGCGAGATAAGTAAGAATTCTGTTTTATGTGCGTTTAGCTTCAGATGATTGATAGTTAGCCATTTTAGCGTCGTTTTGAGGGCCTCATTCATTAAGATGATGTCTTCCAGGGCAGTGATCTTAATGTAAATCTGCGTGTCATCCGCGTACATATGGTAAGATATTTTGGAATTTCGCTGAATTTCTTTGAGGGGTTAGATGTATAAATTAAATAGTGATGGAGATAATATGGATCCTTGAGGTACTCCAATTGTGTTTGGACATGAGGGTGAGAGTGATTGGTTGATCAGGAATCTCTGACTTCTATTCTGTAGGAAGGACTCAAACCATCTCAGTACTTTGCCAGATAATCCCATCCTGTCCTGGAGTCTGTTCAGTAATTTTTCATGGTTAACTGTATCAAATGCAGATGATAAGTTGAGGAAGATGAGTAGACAAGATCTGTTTTGATCTAGTGCCTGAAGTGCATCATCGACAATGTGTAGGATTGCCGTTTCCGTGCTGTGACCTGTTCTAAATCCTGATTGGCAGTCATCTAATAGTGAGAAATTCTCGATGTGTTGGCTCAGCTGATTCCGTACACATTTCTCTATTAATTTGGCAAGAAGTGGGATGTTGGTCACTGGACGATAGTTGTTTGGATCTGCTGGGTCCGCTGTAGGTTTTTTGATGATCGGCACTACTTGACCTGTTTTTAGACATTCTGGAAGGATCCCCTGTGCAAGCGAGGCGTTAACGATTTCTGTCCATATAGGAATCACGAGCCGGCTGATTTCTTTCAGGCATTTTGATGGTAGTGGGTCGTTATAGTGATTGTTAGGTTTGATGTCAGATAGCGTTTTAGCAATGTCATGTTGGTTCAATAATTTGAAGGTGTCCCAGTGTGCCTTGTTTTTTATCAAATTATCCACATCTTTAGATGTAGTATTGTACCCTGATGGAGTGTGGTAGTCAGGGTTGTCTGCTGCAATCTTGAGTTCTCTTTCCAGCTTGTTGGCTTTGTCGGTGAAAACGTTTGAAAATTCTTTGCGGCTAAGTTAGCAGATTTGGCCTGCTTGTTTGATTGTTGTTTAATGATCTCAAATAATTTCCGTGGTTTTTTTTTGGCGTTAACCAGTTCTGTTCTAATAAATTCCTTTTTAGAGTTGAGGATCTTTTTGTTGTATTCATTTCTAATTTTTCTGAGGGATTTCTGCTCAGGGGATGATGGGTGTTGTCTCCATTTTCTTTCCGCACGTCTCAATTTTCGCCTATCTTCATTCAATGTCCCATTGAACCATGGGTTTTTAACCTTCTCTGTGACTCTTTTCAATTTTAGCAGTATGGTGGCGTTGACTAGTCTCGTTACTGAAGTAGTGTAGTGGTTTGTTAAATCATTCACATTCTGCACGTTGTGCGGTAGAGTTAGGCCTTTTTTGAAGTTTTCAATTAGTAGTTCCATGTTCGAGTCTCTGGTATCCCGCATCCATCTTTTGATTTTAATAGGTTGCGTAGTTTGCATCTTCATCCAAGTGGGTATCAGGAAGGTTATGGCATGGTTATCTGACCAGTCGCACGGCTCTATTGCGAGGATTGAGATGTTATCATTTTGAGAGAATATCCAGTCCAATGTTGCTCCTTTCGAGTGTGTTGGTTGTAAGCATGCTTGGGATAAGTTTAGTTCGGTTAAAAAGTCTTTCAGAGTGTTGACCTGTTTGTCGTTGTTGTTGTTCCAGTGTAGATTAAAATCGATTATTAGCGTCAGTGTTAGCGTTAGCCTTGATTATCTCCATTAGTTGGTCAACGAAGGTCATATTATTTCCCAGTGGGTGATATAGTGCATGTAAGTTACAACTTTGTTTGTTATCCGATCTTATATTGAGACCTAGATATTCGCATGACTCTAGAGGGTCGGATTGTATTTGGCTAATTTCTAAGTCCGATCTGTGTATGCAGGCTATACCACCCCCTGTCTTTTTTTGTCTATCAAGTCTCACAATGTTGTAATGAGGGGGCACCAGAAGGTCCATGACTGGGGATGAGGATTCAGATAGCCATGTTTCCTTGAGGATTGTTATGTCTATTTCCTTGTTAATAATGATGTCAGCTATGTCAGACGCATGTTTAGCTGCTGATCGACAATTGAGCAGTAGGCATTTTAAAGACTTCTCTGTTCTACGTGGGTTCATATTTTGCGATTCAGGGATTAGTTGGACTTGTTGTAGGTTGTTGGGATTGGGTTTCCTTTCATTCAGCTTAGATATTCTGTTGGCGTCTATCAGTACTATTTTGATTTCTTTCCCTCTACTGCTGTCAGTAGGCATCATAGTCCCGTAGTAGGGATAGGATTTCTTCTTCAGTTAAATATTTCTGATTCCTATCTGGTCTATTTTGTCTGTTTGAAAAAGGCATCGCCTTCTTATTGCTCCTGCATTGAGATGTGATTAACAGCTCTCGGATTTGCTCGACTTCTGTGTGAGTGTTTTCCGTAATATCCTGTAGTTTCTCCATTCCTTTAAAGTTGCTTTGTAAGTTCTGTGACAGGTTGCTCATTTGTGTTTGGAGCTCTATGATTTTTATTAAGATCTTAGGTGATGTTCTGTGATCGCTCATCCGCTTATTTCGAGTTTCACGATTTTTGTTCCTTATTTTTTGTTCTGAGCTTTTTATCTGTATCTTGTTCTGTTTGCCCTCAGATCGGTTGTCTCCCCTACCATTGTTTGCCGTGTTTGGCGCTCTATCTTTGTTTTGTGTTCCTAGACTCTTATTAGTGGAGTATCTCGTTCTAGGTGAACTTTGTGTAGACGTACTTGGGGGTATGGAAAGGGCAGCTCTTTCCATGTGAGCTATTCCTAGGTTTTCATTTTGTAATTTGCTTCATCTCAGTATCTGAGAGAAAGACGGGATTCTTCACTTTATTAGTGGGTTCAGGAAGAGGGCCCAGATCGGACGGCCATCAATCCGTTGTCCAAAAAGAGGGGTCACTGCCGAAGATCATAGCCTCCAGTTTTTGTAGCATTCAATTTCAGACAGTTTTTACGCATCCATTCGCTGACATTGCTCACGCACATACTGAAGGCAGAGCTTGACTTCTTATCAGCATTTGTTCGTGACACCTCAATTAGGGTATCATCAGGACATGATACCAGGGAGAAACCAGAATTTCTAATGAAGGTGGCGAATGGAGTAACATAAAGATTAAAAAGCGTTGGGCTCAGGACTGAACTCTGCGGAACTCCGCAGGGTAGGGAGAACGGACTAGATGTAAAATTGAACAGTGACACGTTTCGGCGTCTATTTACCAAAAATGATTGGAGAAGCTCTAGTGTCCCTAAACTCTGCATACGGCCAACCAGAATCTCATGGTTCAACGTATCAAATGCTGCGGAGAGATACGGCAGGATCAGGGCCCCTGTTCTTCCATTGTCAAGTTTTTCTCAGATGTCTTTTGTCGCTATTATCAGAGCAGATTCTGTGCCCCGATATTTTCTAAACCTGGCTCAATGTATTGCAAGAGTTGTTCATTCATCACTTTGTCAGCCAGTTTGGCACTGAAGGGGAGTCCAGATATAGGGCGATAGAGAAACAGATACTTTCTCTCGCAGGCTACAGTACCCCAGCTTGTCGCTTGAGGTCTCCATTAGCAGAAACAGATACTTTCGCTTATAGGCTGCAGTACCTTAGGCTATCACTAGAGGTCCCGGTAGACAGACGCATGTCCTGCCAGTAACCAAGCTGCAGTACCATAGGATGTCACTAGAGGTCCCTGTAGCCAGACATATGTCCTGCCAGTAACCAGGCTGCAGTACCGTAGGCTGTCAGTAGAGGTCCTGGTAGCCAGACACACAGTCACTCAAGGTCCCACAGGTGTCCGAAGCCATCCCTTCAGTCTCAGCAGACCAGAGAACTGTGACTGCAGCAGAAGCCCTTGAATGGCCTTTGTTGAAGTAGAAAAAAACAATGGCAAAAATGTGACTCTGTGCTTGTTTTTGGAAAGCCAGATCACAGGAGGTGTGGCTTCTGCTTAAATTTGCATATTCCCTATCACAAGTCGCTCCTCTTTTGCTGAATATCGATGCTCTAAACAGACAAGCTGCTGCGGTGTTGTGTGTGTTCGTCCTTTCAATGGCTCTACCTGGAGTCCCGCATTTTCTGGTAGGTGTCGCCCTAACTTTCTCCGCTAATACCAGACACTTGAGTGTCAATATATACCTGCATGCTTCCAAACAAGGACAATACTCTCTTGGCTTAACAATGGCTCAGTAAAATCTAGTCATTTGGGATTGAAAGTGGAATAAATGAGGAGAAATAAAGATAATTCTTCTCGTTACGTTTTGATGCATTCCCAGGCCTGCCACTGATAGTAAATCTGGAAATACACCATATTCCATGGGTGGATGCATGGGAACACCCCCGCTCCACCCACGGAACGCCTTCCCAGGACAGAGTAGCACAAGGCAGCAGTTTGCGCTACGCTGGCTCCACCCACGGAACGTCTTCCCAGGACAGAGTAGCACAAGGCAGCAGTTTGCGCTACGCTGGCTCCACCCACGGAACGTCTTCCCAGGACAGAGTAGCACAAGGCAGCAGTTTGCGCTACGCTGGCTCCACCCACAGAACGTCTTCCCAGGACAGAGTAGCACAAGGCAACGGTTTGCGCTACGCTGGCTCCACCAACGGAACGTCTTCCCAGGACAGAGTAGCACAAGGCAACGGTTTGCGCTACGCTGGCTCCACCCACGGAACGTCTTCCCAGGACAGAGTAGCACAAGGCAACGGTTTGCACTGCGTTGGCTCCACCCACGGAACGCCTTCCCAGGACAGAGTAGCACAAGGTAGCAGTTTGCGCTACGCTGGCTCCACCCACGGAACGTCTTCCCAGGACAGAGTAGCACAAGGCAGCAGTTTGCGCTACGCTGGCTCCACCCACGGAACGTCTTCCCAGGACAGAGTAGCACAAGGCAACGGTTTGCGCTACGCTGGCTCCACCAACGGAACGTCTTCCCAGGACAGAGTAACACAAGGCAACGGTTTGCACTGCGTTGGCTCCACCCATGGAACGCCTTCCCAGGACAGAGTAACACAAGGCAGCGGTTTGCACTGCGTTGGCTCCACCCACGGAACGCCTTCCCAGGGCAGAGTAATATAAGACAGCAGTTTGCACTGCGTTGGCTCCACCCACGGAACGCCATCCCAGGACAGGGTAACACATGGCAGCAGTTTGCACTGCGTTGGCTCCACCCACGGAACGTCCTCCCAGGGCAGAGTAATATAAGACAGCAGATTGCAGTGTGTTGGCTCCACCCAAGGAACGCCTTCCCAGGACAGATTACACAAGACAGCAGTTTGCACTGCGTTGGCTCCACCCACGGAACGCCTTCATAGGATTGACTAACACAAGGCAACGGTTTGCACTGCGTTGGCTCCACCCATGGAACGCCTTCCCAGGAAAGAGTAACACAAGGCAGCGGTTTGCACTGCGTTGGCTCCACCCACGGAACGCCTTCCCAGGGCAGAGTAATATAAGACAGCAGTTTGCACTGCGTTGGCTCCACCCACGGAACGCCATCCCAGGACAGGGTAACACATGGCAGCGGCTTGCACTGCGTTGGCTCCACCCACGGAACGTCCTCCCAGGGCAGAGTAATATAAGACAGCAGTTTGCAGTGTGTTGGCTCCACCCACGGAACGCCTTTCCAGGGCAGAGTAGCACAAGGCAACGGTTTGCGCTACGCTGGCTCCACCAACGGAACGTCTTCCCAGGACAGAGTAACACAAGGCAACGGTTTGCACTGCGTTGGCTCCACCCATGGAACGCCTTCCCAGGACAGAGTAACACAAGGCAGCGGTTTGCACTGCATTGACTCCACCCACGGAACGCCTTCCCAGGGCAGAGTAATATAAGACAGCAGTTTGCACTGCGTTGGCTCCACCCACGGAACGCCATCCCAGGACAGGGTAACACATGGCAGCGGTTTGCACTGCGTTGGCTCCACCCACGGAACGTCCTCCCAGGGCAGAGTAATATAAGACAGCAGATTGCAGTGTGTTGGCTCCACCCAAGGAACGCCTTCCCAGGACAGAGTACACAAGACAGCAGTTTGCACTGCGTTGGCTCCACCCACGGAACGCCTTCATAGGATTGACTAACACAAGGCAACGGTTTGCACTGCGTTGGCTCCACCCATGGAACGCCTTCCCAGGACAGAGTAACACAAGGCAGCGGTTTGCACTGTGTTGGCTCCACCCACGGAACGCCTTCCCAGGGCAGAGTAATATAAGACAGCAGTTTGCACTGCGTTGGCTCCACCCACGGAACGCCATCCCAGGACAGGGTAACACATGGCAGGGGCTTGCACTGCGTTGGCTCCACCCACGGAACGTCCTCCCAGGGCAGAGTAATATAAGACAGCAGTTTGCAGTGTGTTGGCTCCACCCACGGAACGCCTTCCCAGGGCAGAGTAGCACAAGGCAGCAGTTTGCACTGCGTTGGCTCCACCCACGGAACGTCTTCCCAGGGCAGAGTAATACAAGACAACAGTTTGCAGTGTATTGTCTCCACCACGGAACGCCTTCCAAAGACACAGTAACACAAAGCAGAGGTTTGCACTGCGTTGGCTCCACCCACGGAACGCCTTCCCAGGACAGAGTAGCAGAAGGCAGCGGTTTGCACTGTGTTGGCTCCACCCACGGAACGCCATCCCAGGACAGGGTAACACATGGCAGCGGTTTGCACTGCGTTGGCTCCACCCACGGAACGTCCTCCCAGGGCAGAGTAATATAAGACAGCAGTTTGCAGTGTGTTGGCTCCACCCAAGGAACGCCTTCCCAGGACAGATTACACAAGACAGCTGTTTGCACTGCGTTGGCTCCACCCACGGAACGCCTTCATAGGATTGACTAACACAAGGCAGCGGTTTGCGCAACGTTGGCTCCACCTACGGAACGCCTTCCCAGGACAGAGTAACACAAGGCTGCGGTTTGCACTGCGTTGGCTCCACCCACGGAACGTCTTCCCAGGGCAGAGTAATACAAGACAACAGTTTGCAGTGTATTGGCTCCACCACGGAACGCCTTCCAAAGACACAGTAACACAAAGCAGCGGTTTGCACTGCGTTGGCTCCACCCACGGAACGCCTTCCCAGGACAGAGTAACGCAAGGCAGAGGTTTGCGCTACGTTGGCTGCACCAACGGAACGCCTTCCCATGACAGAGTAACACAGGCAGCGGTTTGCACTGCGTTGGCTCCACCCACGGAACGCCATCCCAGGACAGAGTAACACATGGCAGCGGTTTGCACTGCGTTGGCTCCACCCACAGAACGCCTTCCCAGGACAGATTACACAAGGCAGCGGTTTGCACTGCGTTGGCTCCGCCCACGGAACGCCTTCTTAGGATTGACTAACACAAGGCAGCGGTTTGCGCAACGTTGGCTCCACCCACGGAACGCCTTCCCAGGACAGAGTAATACAAAACAACAGTTTGCAGTGTACTGGCTCCACCCACGGAACGCCTTCCAAGGACACAGTAACACAAAGCAGCGGTTTGCAGTGCATTGGCTCCACCCACGGAACGCCTTCCAAGGACACAGTAACACAAAGCAGCGGTTTGCACTGCATTGGCTCCACCCACGGAACGCCTTCCCAGGACAGAGTAATACAAGACAACAGTTTGCAGTGTATTGGCTCCACCCACGGAACGCCTTCCAAGGACACAGTAACACAAAGCAGCGGTTTGCACTGCGTTGGCTCCACCCACGGAACGTCTTCCCAGGGCAGAGTAATACAAGACAGCAGTTTGCAGTGTATTGGCTCCACCCACGGAACGCCTTCCAAGGACACAGTAACACAAAGCAGCGGTTTGCACTGCGTTGGCTCCACCCACGGAACGCCTTCCAAGGACACAGTAACACAAAGCAGCGGTTAGCACTGCGTTGGCTCCACCCACGGAACGCCTTCCCAGGACAGATTACACAAGACAGTGGTTTGCACTGCGTTGGCTCCACCAACGGAACGCCTTCCCAGGACAGATTACACAAGACAGCGGTTTGCACTGCGTTGGCTCCACACACGGAATGCCTTCCCAGGACAGTGTAACACAAGGCAGCGGTTTGTAGAGCGCGTGGCTGCCCGTGAGCGTCCCAGCGCTAGTGATAGAAATAACAGAAATGAGGGAGAAAAGTATTATGGGAACAGCCAGGTCTTGAGTGCCTTACGAAATGAAAGAAGATGGGGCTGAGCCCGGATGTTTAGGGGCAGTGAATTCCATAGCTTGGAAGCATTATAGGCAAAAAGTCGGCCTCCAGAGCGGGCCTTCCTGATTCTGGGTACGGATGCCAGGTTGCAATGTGAGGACCGGAGAGTTCTATTAGTTTTGTAAGGGGTGATGAGGTCTTTTAGAATAGGAGGAGCCTTTCCCTGCAAGATTTTGTAGGCCGTACAAAGAGCTTTGAAATGCACTCTTTCCTGGATGGGCAGCCAGTGCAGGGCTTTAAGGGCTCGTTTGGCTGAGCAGCGGCGCTGGGTTCCTGTGAGAAGGCGGGCGGCAGTATTTTGTACTATCTGGAGTTTTGCTAGTACCTTTTTGGGGGCCCCCAAATAGAGGGCATTGCCGTAGTACAAACGGGACATCTCAAGGCCTTGAATCAAAAGTTTTTGGGATTGTATTGGGAGTAAGGGAAGGATTTTTCTGGCAGTTTGTGATAGGCCATGGCATACGCCGGCCGTTTTCCTTGCTTGGGTGGTGCCTCTTACCTCCCTCAGGAACCTCTTACCTCCCTCAGGAACCTCTTACCTCCATCAGGGGCCTCTTACATCTCTCAAGGCCCTCTTACATCCCACAGGGCCCTGTACCTCCCTCAGGGCCCCTTACTTCCCTAAGGACCCTCTTATGACCTCAGGGCCCCCTTACCTCCCTCTGGCCCCCTTACTTCCCTAAGGGCCCTCTTACCTCCCTTGAGCCCTATACCCTCCCTAAGGGCCCCCGTACCTCCCTCAGGGCCTCCTTACCCCCCTCTGGCCCCCTTACTTCCCTAAGGGCCCTCTTACCTCCCTTGAGCCCTATACCCTCCCTAAGGGCCCCCGTACCTCCCTCAGGGCCTCCTTACCCCCCTCTGGCCCCCTTACTTCCCTAAGGGCCCTCTTACCTCCATAAAGGCTATCTTACCTCCATTGGGCCCTCCCTAAGGGCCCCTGAACATCCCTCAGGGTCCCCTTACCTCCCTCAAGGCCCTCTTACCCCCTCAGGGCCCTGTTACCCCCTCAGGGCCCTCTTACCCCCTCAGGGCCCTCTTACCTTCCTCAAGGCCCTCCTACCTCCCAAAGGGCCCTCGTACCTCCCTCACGGCCCTCTTACACCCTAAGGGCCCTGTACCTCCCTCTGGCCTTCTTACCCCCCCCAGGGCCCTCTTACCTCCCAGCCTTGGTCACGATCATCTCGGTGCCCAGTCGGTCAAACTCCTCCCAGAGGGCCTGCATCTCCAGCTCCACGCGGACCCCTTGAACCCGGGGGTTCTTCGGGGGGCCCTTGGGTCTTTGTCGGGCTTCACTGCAGTGCTCTTCGCTGTTCACGCCTGACGAGCAGTACCTGCCACAGGCCTGTGGGGGGCAGGTGGAGCTCACAACCCCACACCAGTCGGGACCAGTGGGCACTGGGTAGGCCTCGGCCGAGGTCAGGATGCTCAGGCTGGTGGCTGTGAAGACTGTGGAGACAGAGGAAAGGGGTAAACGAGCATGAACCGGGGGCAAAGGCAAACATCACAGGGACCTGCAAACATCACAGGGTCCTAAAACATCACAAGATCCTAAAACATCACAGGGTCCTAAAACATCACAGGGACCTAAAACATCACAGGGACCTGCAAACATCACAGGGTCCTAAAACATCACAAGATCCTAAAACATCACAGGGTCCTACAAACATCACAGGGTCCTAAAACATCACAGGGGCCTACAAACATCACAGGGACCTAAAACATCACAGGGTCCTACAAACATCACAGGGACCTAAAACATCACAGGGTCCTACAAACATCACAGGGACCTGCAAACATCACAGGGACCTAAAACATCACAGGGTCCTACAAACATCACAGGGCCCTAAAACATCACAAGATCCTAAAACATCACAGGGTCCTACAAACATCACAGGGTCCTGCAAACATCACAGGGGCCTGCAAACATCACAGGGCCCTAAAACATCACAGGGTCCTACAAACATCACAGGGGCCTGCAAACATCACAGGGGCCTGCAAACATCACAGGGACCTGCAAACATCACAGGGACCTAAAACATCACAAGATCCTAAAACATCACAGGGTCCTACAAACATCACAGGGACCTGCAAACATCACAGGGACCTAAAACATCACAGGGGCCTGCAAACATCATATGGTCCTAAAACATCACAGGGTCCTACAAACATCACAGGGACCTAAAACATCACAGGGCCCTACAAACATCACAGGGACCTAAAACATCACAGGGCCCTACAAACATCACAGGGACCTAAAACATCACAGGGTCCTACAAACATCACAGGGTCCTGCAAACATCACAGGGTCCTAAAACATTACAGGGGCCTACAAACATCACAGGGGCCTGCAAACATCACAAGGTCCTAAAACATCACAGGGTCCTGCAAACATCACAGGGGCCTGCAAACATCACAGGGACCTGCAAACATTACAGGGGCCTACAAACATCACAGGGATCTGCAAACATCACAGGGTCCTAAAACATCACAAGATCCTAAAACATCACAGGGTCCTACAAACATCACAGGGTCCTAAAACATCACAGGGTCCTACAAACATCACAGGGACCTAAAACATCACAGGGCCCTACAAACATCACAGGGACCTAAAACATCACAGGGCCCTACAAACATCACAGGGACCTAAAACATCACAGGGTCCTACAAACATCACAGGGTCCTGCAAACATCACAGGGTCCTAAAACATTACAGGGGCCTACAAACATCACAGGGGCCTGCAAACATCACAAGGTCCTAAAACATCACAGGGTCCTGCAAACATCACAGGGGCCTGCAAACATCACAGGGACCTGCAAACATTACAGGGGCCTACAAACATCACAGGGATCTGCAAACATCACAGGGTCCTAAAACATCACAGGGGCCTGCAAACATCACAGGGACCTAAAACATCACAGGGACCTACAAACATCACAGGGTCCTGCAAACATCACAGGGACCTGCAAACATCACAGGGGCCTGCAAACATCACAGGGGCCTGCAAACATCACAGGGTCCTGCAAACATCACAGGGACCTGCAAACATCACAGGGTCCTAAAACATCACAGGGACCTGCAAACATCACAGAGTCCTAAAACATCACAGGGTCCTGCAAACATCACAGGGTCCTGCAAACATCACAGGGGCCTACAAACATCACAGGGTCCTAAAACATCACAGGGACCTGCAAACATCACAGGGGCCTGCAAACATCACAGGGGCCTACAAACATCACAGGGTCCTGCAAACATCACAGGGTCCTAAAACATCACAGGGTCCTAAAACATCACAGGGACCTGCAAACATCACAGGGGCCTGCAAACATCACAGGGTCCTGCAAACATCACAGGGTCCTACAAACATCACAGGGACTTACAAACATCACAGGGTCCTGCAAACATCACAGGGTCCTACAAACATCACAGGGTCCTGCAAACATCACAGGGTCCTACAAACATCACAGGGTCCTGTAAACATCACAGGGGCCTGCAAACATCACAGGGTCCTAAAACATCACAGGGACCTGCAAACATCACAGGGTCCTACAAACATCACAGGGTCCTGTAAACATCACAGGGGCCTGCAAACATCACAGGGTCCTAAAACATCACAGGGGCCTGCAAACATCACAGGGTCCTAAAACATCACAGGGTCCTAAAACATCACAGGGTCCTACAAACATCACAGGGTCCTGCAAACATCACAGGGTCCTAAAACATCATATGGTCCTAAAACATCACAGGGTCCTGCAAACATCACAGGGCCCTAAAACATCACAGGGTCCTGCAAACATCACAGGGACCTGCAAACATCACAGGGTCCTAAAACATCACAGGGTCCTGCAAACATCACAGGGTCCTACAAACATCACAGGGTCCTGTATATATCACAGGGGCCTGCAAACATCACAGGGACCTAAAACATCACAGGGGCCTGCAAACATCACAGGGGCCTGCAAACATCACAGGGTCCTAAAACATCACAGGGACCTGCAAACATCACAGGGTCCTACAAACATCACAGGGTCCTGTAAACATCACAGGGGCCTGCAAACATCACAGGGTCCTAAAACATCACAGGGTCCTGCAAACATCACAGGGTCCTAAAACATCACAGGGTCCTGCAAACATCACAGGGTCCTGCAAACATCACAGGGTCCTAAAACATCATAGGGTCCTAAAACATCACAGGGTCCTGCAAACATCACAGGGCCCTAAAACATCACAGGGTCCTGTAAATATCACAGGGACCTAAAACATCACAGGGTCCTAAAACATCACAGGGTCCTAAAACATCACAGGGTCCTACAAACATCACAGGGTCCTGCAAACATCACAGGGTCCTAAAACATCACAGGGGCCTGCAAACATTACAGGGTCCTAAAACATCACAGGGTCCTGTAAATATCACAGGGACCTAAAACATCACAGGGTCCTACAAACAACACAGGGTCCTACAAACATCACAGGGTCCTAAAACATCACAGGGACCTGCAAACATCACAGGGACCTAAAACATCACAGGGTCCTGCAAACATCACAGGGTCCTGCAATCATCACAGGGCCCTAAAACATCACAGGGGCCTGCAAACATCACAGGGCCCTACAAACATCACAGGGTCCTGCAAACATCACAGGGTCCTAAAACATCACAGGGGCCTGCAAACATCACAGGGTCCTGCAAACATCACAGGGGCCTGCAAACATCACAGGGTCCTGCAAACATCACAGGGTCCTGCAAACATCACAGGGTCCTGCAAACATCACAGGGTCCTGCAAACATCACAGGGTCCTGCAAACATCACAGGGTCCTGCAAACATCACAGGGTCCTGCAAACATCACAGGGGCCTGCAAACATCACAGGGTCCTAAAACATCACAGGGGCCTGCAAACATCACAGGGTCCTGCAAACATCACAGGGTCCTACAAACATCACAGGGTCCTGCAAACATCACAGGGGCCTGCAAACATCACAGGGTCCTGTAAACATCACAGGGGCCTGCAAACATCTCAGGGTCCTAAAACATCACAGGGACCTGCAAACATCACAGGGTCCTACAAACATCACAGGGTCCTGTAAACATCACAGGGGCCTGCAAACATCACAGGGTCCTAAAACATCACAGGGGCCTGCAAACATCACAGGGTCCTAAAACATCACAGGGTCCTAAAACATCACAGGGTCCTACAAACATCACAGGGTCCTGCAAACATCACAGGGTCCTGCAAACATCACAGGGTCCTAAAACATCACAGGGTCCTGCAAACATCACAGGGTCCTAAAACATCACAGGGGCCTGCAAACATCACAGGGCCCTACAAACATCACAGGGTCCTGCAAACATCACAGGATCCTAAAGCATCACAGGGTCCTACAAACATCACAGGGGCCTGCAAACATCACAGGGTCCTACAAACATCACAGGGTCCTACAAACATCACAGGGTCCTGCAAACATCACAGGGTCCTGCAAACATCACAGGATCCTAAAGCATCACAGGGTCCTACAAACATCACAGGGTCTTACAAACATCACAGGGTCCTGCAAACATCACAGGGCCCTACAAACATCACAGGGGCCTGCAAACATCACAGGGTCCTGCAAACATCACAGGGTCCTACAAACATCAAAGGGTCCTACAAACCTCACAGGGTCCTGCAAACATCACAGGGTCCTGCAAACATCACAGGATCCTAAAGCATCACAGGGTCCTACAAACATCACAGGGTCTTACAAACATCACAGGGTCCTGCAAACATCACAGGGTCCTGCAAACATCACAGGGACCTGCAAACATCACAGGGTCCTAAAACATCACAGGGTCCTGCAAACATCACAGGGTCCTACAAACATCACAGGGTCCTGCAAACATCACAGGGTCCTGCAAACATCACAGGATCCTAAAGCATCACAGGGTCCTACAAACATCACAGGGTCTTACAAACATCACAGGGTCCTGCAAACATCACAGGATCCTAAAGCATCACAGGGTCCTACAAACATCACAGGGTCTTACAAACATCACAGGGTCCTGCAAACATCACAGGGCCCTACAAACATCACAGGGGCCTGCAAACATCACAGGGTCCTGCAAACATCACAGGGTCCTACAAACATCACAGGGTCCTACAAACATCACAGGGTCCTGCAAACATCACAGGGTCCTGCAAACATCACAGGATCCTAAAGCATCACAGGGTCCTACAAACATCACAGGGTCTTACAAACATCACAGGGTCCTGCAAACATCACAGGGTCCTGCAAACATCACAGGGACCTGCAAACATCACAGGGTCCTAAAACATCACAGGGTCCTGCAAACATCACAGGGTCCTGCAAACATCACAGGGTCCTACAAACATCACAGGGTCCTGCAAACATCACAGGGTCCTGCAAACATCACAGGATCCTAAAGCATCACAGGGTCCTACAAACATCGGTGAGGATCTGCGCGATACGAGATCTGTGGGTACCCCTCTCAGTGCCTTGGTATGACCCCAGCTCCACAAGAGTAATGTAATTGTAGTCCACCGCAGGAAAGACACAGTCTCAGCGCCAGGATACCCTTTGGGTGGCAGCCGCGCTTAATAAGCAAATAAATACATACATACAAGTGATTCTGCGTGACATCAGGTATGTACGTACCCCTCTGAGGGGCATATTTACAAGTCCCTATCGCCATATGATCGTCACTTTTAACGACTTTCCCTGATACGTGTTAAATGCCACCTTGTAAATAAGGCCCCTTTCACGCTATACTTAGCATGCGTGAAAGAGGTGAGCAACGGGTGTTGTGGTGGGCGTTCCAACACAACACCCATTTATTTTAAACCTGCTCCATATTTACAAGGGTGGTGTAAATATGGGACATTAGCCATTCCCTTTTAAATATGCCCCTTCGTATCTGGGTCTGACCCCCAGCACCGCCAGTGACTCGGTGTGATATGAGTATGCACGTAACCCTCTGAGGGGCATATGTACAACAGAATGACAGAGCGTGGCGTTAAGCAAAATGTGCTAATGCCACGCTCCGCCATTCTGAAAACACAGGGATGCACCATATTTACAAAGATAGGGTGCACCCCTGAATTTCCCCTAGCGCCGGCGGTAAATTAAGCTGCCTAGCACCAACGCAGGCCCCCTTGCAGCATAGTGCAATGGAGCCTGCGTTGGGACGAAGGATTATTTATGTGCCAGACAGTGTCCCTTCCTGCACTTGATCTCAAATGGTGCAGCAGACACTGAAGTTGCAAATTGTCATTCTTTAATGATTGTTTATGTGCAGAAAGGGTCACCTTCCTGCACATAAACTATCATTCATGGCGCTTTGCTGCTTCTATGTGTGCTGCACAATGCAGCACGCAAGGAAACAGCAAAGCAAGGACAAATAACGCATTTCTCCTCACGGCGCCATGTTAAGACCTGGTGTTGTCCTAGTCTTAATGTTGGCGCTTCCCCATCTTTACGTCACGCTTGTAAATAGGTGGCAGCGTCAGAATCAATGGGTGTTGTAGTGGAACACCTAGCACGACACCAATTGCACGCCCCTTTCACGCTATGTATATCGGGAAAGGGGCCTTATTTATAAAGCATTTAATCCATGTTAAGTGGCTTAACGCCACCTAGCAAATAAGGCGAAGCCCGTATCACCACAGGAACGTCACAAAAAGTGATTTCTTGTGGCGATAGTGGCTTGTAAATATGCCCCTTAGTGTCTTGGTCTGATCCCAGCTATACCACTTTGACTTTGTCGCAGGGGAAGAGAGAGAGAGAGAGGTAAAAGAGGAAGAAAGAAGGAGGAAGTTAAACCTACGGAAACAGCGGCAAAGGTAGAACTCAGGGACGAAAAACCCGCAAGACTGAGACAAAGCGTGGAGGGTGGAGGAGAAGGAGGCGTGACGTGGCATCAGGACTTGGCAGCCTTAGTATTCGGCCGCCCTGCCATTCTTTAGTGCCGGCAAAAGGATCCTGAAAAGTCTGGCGGTCCTGCACAATTATAAAAATGTTAATTACAAGTTAAGCATGGAGGGGCAGATTTACAAGCCCCTTGCGCCCCTTTTACGCCGCCGTTGCATCACTTTTGTGACGCAGCGGCGGCGCAAGAGATGCGCCATGGTGCGGGGGTACTTACAACGTGACGCATCTGGGAGATGCGTCACGTTGTAAAGCCCTGCGCCAGAAGGAGGCGTTCCTGCGCAGGGGAGACGTTCCGGCGCAGGAACGGTACCTAAAAGTGGCTGAGTGGAATCTACAAGATTTCACTCAGTCACTTTGGGGCCCATGCTGCGTCAAAACCCTGCGCCTGCTTGAAGCAGGCGTAAGGCTTGACGCAGCATTGTAACAATAGGGCCCCCCAGAGCATTGCTGAAGCTGCGACACGCTTGCGCGGGAACTCCAGCAATGCGCCGCTTTTACGGCACAGATGCGTGACGCATCGGTGCCGTTTTTGCCCCATGGTGCGCCGCATTGTAAATACGGCGCACCAATGGTGGAGGCATGGCGCATAATAACTGGCGCATCCCTGCTGATATGCAGGGATGCGCCAGTTATTGTAAATCTGCCCCTAACTGTCCTCTATCTGGGTCGCCGCGGTCAGTCCTGCCCCCTCATCAGTGGTATAACACAAACTGATGGGGGCCCCCTGCAAAATGTGATGAGTGGCCCTATTGTCTCCCAGATTGCCCAGATACTCATTGGTCTTTGGCTCAATGGGGCCCCTTGATTGGTGGGCCCCCTATGCTTCAGGGGGCCTGCTCAGGAAGTTTTCACTTATTTCTTCATCCATGCATTCACACACATTCTGCAGGGCATGCAATGGCATGGCTTTGAGAGGTGAGGGGGCCCCCCCAAAACAAGGAACCCTGGGGAATCCTTCGCATTGCAGGGGATGCGGGGGTCTCCGATACACCCCTGTCCTCATTGCTCTGAGAGGACCTTAGGATGGCATGAGGCGCTATCCCATTGACTGCCATATTATGATCATTCATTTATCAAACACCCCACGTGCTTCCATACTGGCTGCTGTGGGCCCCCCTACGAGGACGCACACGCCTGGGACTATCAATGGCACATGGTGGAGAGACGGAGAAGGACTTCCTCTGTTTCAAGTCCAACAAACATAGGAACCCCACTTTCCCTTTCTCGACTCTCCGTCTCCCCCTTCCCATAACTCTATCTCCTCCCCAACTTTCTCCTCCAGTGTGTGTTTCTTTCCTCTCTTTCTCGCTCTCTTCCTCTGTGTATCGCCCTCTGACAGGACCTTTATGTTCATTTGTGATCTGCTGGACCTGATACTCGCCAGGCAGTGGAGACTGCTGGAGCTGATACTCGCCAGGTAGTGGGGACTGCTGGAGCTGATACTCGCCAGGCAGTGAGGACTGCTGGACCTCATACTCGCCAGGTAGTGGAGACTGCTGGACCTGATACTCGCCAGGCAGTGGAGACTGCTGGAGCTGATACTCGCCAGGCAGTGGAGACTGCTGGAGCTGATACTCGCCAGGCAGTGGGGACTGCTGGAGCTGATACTCGCCAGGCAGTGAGGACTGCTGGACCTGATACTCGCCAGGCAGTGGGGACTTCTGGAGCTGATACTCGCCAGGTAGTGGGGACTGCTGGACCTGATACTCGCCAGGCAGTGGGGACTGCTGGAGCTGATACTCGCCAGGCAGTGGAGACTGCTGGACCTGATACTCGCCAGGCAGTGGAGACTGCTGGACCTGATACTCGCCAGGCAGTGGGGATTGCTGGACCTGATACTCGCCAGGCAGTGGGGACTGCTGGACCTGATACTCGCCAGGCAGTGGGGACTGCTGGACCTGATACTCGCCAGGCAGTGGGGACTGCTGGAGCTGATACTCGCCAGGCAGTGGGGACTGCTGGACCTGATACTCGCCAGGCAGTGGGGACTGCTGGAGCTGATACTCGCCAGGCAGTGAGGACTGCTGGACCTGATACTCGCCAGGCAGTGGGGACTGCTGGAGCTGATACTCGCCAGGCAGTGGAGACTGCTGGATCTGATACTCGCCAGGCAGTGGAGACTGCTGGACCTGATTCTCGCCAGGCAGTGGGGACTGCTGGAGCTGATACTCGCCAGGCAGTGGAGACTGCTGGAGCTGATACTCGCCAGGCAGTGGGGACTGCTGGAGCTGATACTCGCCAGGCAGTGGAGACTGCTGGACCTGATACTCGCCAGGCAGTGGGGACTGCTGGAGGTGATACTCGCCAGGCAGTGGGGACTGCTGGAGCTGATACTCGCCAGGCAGTGGGGACTGCTGGAGCTGATACTCGCCAGGCAGTGGAGACTGCTGGACCTGATACTCGCCAGGCAGTGGGGACTGCTGGAGCTGATACTCGCCAGGCAGTGGGGACTGCTGGAGCTGATACTCGCCAGGCAGTGGGGACTGCTGGAGCTGATACTCGCCAGGCAGTGGAGACTGCTGGACCTGATACTCGCCAGGCAGTGGAGACTGCTGGACCTGATACCCGCCAGGCAGTGGAGACTGCTGGACCTGATACTCGCCAGGCAGTGGGGACTGCTGGAGCTGATACTCGCCAGGCAGTGGAGACTGCTGGACCTGCTACTCGCCAGGCAGTGAGGACTGCTGGAGCTGATACTCGCCAGGCAGTGGGGACTGCTGGAGCTGATACTCGCCAGGCAGTGGGGACTGCTGGGGGTGATACTCGCCGGGCAGTGGAGACAGCTGGAGCTGATACTCGCCAGGCAGTGGGGACTGCTGGAGGTGATACTCGCCAGGCAGTGGGGACTGCTGGAGCTGATGCTCACCAGGCAGTGGAGACTGCTGGACCTGCTACTCGCCAGGCAGTGAGGACTGCTGGAGCTGATACTCGCCAGGCAGTGGGGACTGCTGGAGCTGATACTCGCCAGGCAGTGGGGACTGCTGGAGGTGATACTCGCCAGGCAGTGGGGACTGCTGGAGCTGATACTCACCAGGCAGTGGAGACTGCTGGACCTGATACTCGCCAGGCAGTGGAGACTGCTGGACCTGCTACTCGCCAGGCAGTGGAGACTGCTGGACCTGATATTTGCCAGGCAGTGGAGATGCTGGACCTGCTACTCGCCAGGCAGTGGGGACTGCTGGAGCTGATACTCGCCAGGCAGTGGAGACTGCTGGACCTGATACTCGCCAGGCAGTGGAGACTGCTGGACCTGATACTCGCCAGGCAGTTGAGACTGCTGGACCTGATACTCGCCAGGCAGTGGAGACTGCTGGAGCTGATACTCGCCAGGCAGTGGAGACTGCTGGACCTGATACTGGCCAGGCAGTGGAGACTGCTGGACCTGATACTCGCCAGGCAGTGGAGACTGCTGGAGCTGATACTCGCCAGGCAGTGGGGACTGCTGGAGCTGACACTCGCCAGGCAGTGGAGACTGCTGGACCTGATACTCGCCAGGCAGTGGGGACTGCTGGAGCTGATACTCGCCAGGCAGTGGAGACTGCTGGACCTGCTACTCGCCAGGCAGTGAGGACTGCTGGAGCTGATACTCGCCAGGCAGTGGGGACTGCTGGAGCTGATACTCGCCAGGCAGTGGGGACTGCTGGGGATGATACTCGCCAGGCAGTGGGGACTGCTGGAGCTGATACTCGCCAGGCAGTGGAGACTGCTGGACCTGATACTCGCCAGGCAGTGGAGACTGCTGGACCTGATACTCGCCAGGCAGTGAGGACTGCTGGACCTGATACCCGCCAGGCAGTGGAGACTGCTGGACCTGATACTCGCCAGGCAGTGGGGACTGCTGGAGCTGATACTCGCCAGGCAGTGGAGACTGCTGGACCTGCTACTCGCCAGGCAGTGAGGACTGCTGGAGCTGATACTCGCCAGGCAGTGGGGACTGCTGGAGCTGATACTCGCCAGGCAGTGGGGACTGCTGGGGGTGATACTCGCCAGGCAGTGGAGACTGCTGGAGCTGATACTCGCCAGGCAGTGGGGACTGCTGGAGGTGATACTCGCCAGGCAGTGGGGACTGCTGGAGCTGATACTCACCAGGCAGTGGAGACTGCTGGACCTGCTACTCGCCAGGCAGTGAGGACTGCTGGAGCTGATACTCGCCAGGCAGTGGGGACTGCTGGAGCTGATACTCGCCAGGCAGTGGGGACTGCTGGAGGTGATACTCGCCAGGCAGTGGGGACTGCTGGAGCTGATACTCACCAGGCAGTGGAGACTGCTGGACCTGATACTCGCCAGGCAGTGGAGACTGCTGGACCTGCTACTCGCCAGGCAGTGGAGACTGCTGGACCTGATATTTGCCAGGCAGTGGAGATGCTGGACCTGCTACTCGCCAGGCAGTGGGGACTGCTGGAGCTGATACTCGCCAGGCAGTGGAGACTGCTGGACCTGATACTCGCCAGGCAGTGGAGACTGCTGGACCTGATACTCGCCAGGCAGTTGAGACTGCTGGACCTGATACTCGCCAGGCAGTGGAGACTGCTGGAGCTGATACTCGCCAGGCAGTGGAGACTGCTGGACCTGATACTGGCCAGGCAGTGGAGACTGCTGGACCTGATACTCGCCAGGCAGTGGAGACTGCTGGAGCTGATACTCGCCAGGCAGTGGGGACTGCTGGAGCTGATACTCGCCAGGCAGTGGAGACTGCTGGACCTGATACTCGCCAGGCAGTGGGGACTGCTGGAGCTGATACTCGCCAGGCAGTGGAGACTGCTGGACCTGCTACTCGCCAGGCAGTGAGGACTGCTGGAGCTGATACTCGCCAGGCAGTGGGGACTGCTGGAGCTGATACTCGCCAGGCAGTGGGGACTGCTGGGGATGATACTCGCCAGGCAGTGGGGACTGCTGGAGCTGATACTCGCCAGGCAGTGGAGACTGCTGGACCTGATACTCGCCAGGCAGTGGAGACTGCTGGACCTGATACTCGCCAGGCAGTGAGGACTGCTGGACCTGCTACTCGCTAAGCAGTCAGTGAGGACTGCTGGAGCTGATACTCGCCAGGCAGTGGGGACTGCTGGAGCTGATACTCGCCAGGCAGTGGGGACTGCTGGAGCTGATACTCGCCAGGCAGTGGGGACTGCTGGAGCTGATACTCACCAGGCAGTGGGGACTGCTGGAGCTGATACTCGCCAGGCAGTGGGGACTGCTGGAGCTGATACTCGCCAGGCAGTGGGGACTGCTGGAGCTGATAGTCGCCAGGCAGTGGGGACTGCTGGAGCTGATACTCGCCAGGCAGTGAGGACTGCTGGAGCTGATACTCGCCAGGCAGTGGGGACTGCTGGAGCTGATACTCGCCAGGCAGTGGGGACTGCTGGAGCTGATACTCGCCAGGCAGTGGGGACTGCTGGAGCTGATACTCGCCAGGCAGTGGAGACTGCTGGACCTGATACTCGCCAGGCAGTGGAGACTGCTGGACCTGCTACTCGCCAGGCAGTGAGGACTGCTGGAGCTGATACTCGCCAGGCAGTGGGGACTGCTGGAACTGATACTCGCCAGGCAGTGGGGACTGCTGGAGGTGATACTCGCCAGGCAGTGGGGACTGCTGGAGCTGATACTCGCCAGGCAGTGGAGACTGCTGGACCTGATACTCGCCAGGCAGTGGAGACTGCTGAACCTGCTACTCGCCAGGCAGTGGAGACTGCTGGACCTGCTACTCGCCAGGCAGTGGAGACTGCTGGAGCTGATACTCGCCAGGCAGTGGGGACTGCTGGAGCTGATACTCGCCAGGCAGTGGGGACTGCTGGAGCTGATACTCGCCAGGCAGTGAGGACTGCTGGAGCTGATACTCGCCAGGCAGTGGGGACTGCTGGAGCTGATACTCGCCAGGCAGTGGGGACTGCTGGAGCTGATACTCGCCAGGCAGTGGGGACTGCTGGAGCTGATACTCGCCAGGCAGTGGAGACTGCTGGACCTGATACTCGCCAGGCAGTGGAGACTGCTGGACCTGCTACTCGCCAGGCAGTGAGGACTGCTGGAGCTGATACTCGCCAGGCAGTGGGGACTGCTGGAGCTGATACTCGCCAGGCAGTGGGGACTGCTGGAGGTGATACTCGCCAGGCAGTGGGGACTGCTGGAGCTGATACTCGCCAGGAGACTGCTGGACCTGATACTCGCTAGCCAGTGGAGACTGCTGGACCTGATACTCGCCAGGCAGTGGAGACTGCTGGACCTGCTACTCGCCAGGCAGTGGAGACTGCTGGACCTGCTACTCGCCAGGCAGTGGAGACTGCTGGACCTGCTACTCGCCAGGCAGTGGAGACTGCTGGACCTGCTACTCGCCAGGCAGTGGAGACTGCTGGACCTGCTACTCGCCAGGCAGTGAGGACTGCTGGAGCTGATACTCGCCAGGCAGTGGGGACTGCTGGAGCTGATACTCGCCAGGCAGTGGGGACTGCTGGAGCTGATACTCGCCAGGCAGTGGGGACTGCTGGAGCTGATACTCGCCAGGCAGTGGGGACTGCTGGAGCTGATACTCGCCAGGCAGTGGAGACTGCTGGACCTGATACTCGCCAGGCAGTGGAGACTGCTGGACCTGATACTCGCCAGGCAGTGAGGACTGCTGGACCTGCTACTCGCTAGGCAGTCAGTGAGGACTGCTGGAGCTGATACTCGCCAGGCAGTGGGGACTGCTGGAGCTGATACTCGCCAGGCAGTGGGGACTGCTGGAGCTGATACTCGCCAGGCAGTGGGGACTGCTGGAGCTGATACTCGCCAGGCAGTGGGGACTGCTGGAGCTGATACTCGCCAGGCAGTGGGGACTGCTGGACCTGATACTCGCCAGGCAGTGGGGACTGCTGGAGCTGATACTCGCCAGGCAGAGGAGACTGCTGGACCTGATACTCGCCAGGCAGTGGAGACTGCTGGACCTGATACTCGCCAGGCAGTGGAGACTGCTGGACCTGATACTCGCCAGGCAGTGGAGACTGCTGGACCTGATACTCGCCAGGCAGTGGGGACTGCTGGAGCTGATACTCGCCAGGCAGTGGAGACTGCTGGACCTGATACTCGCCAGGCAGTGGAGACTGCTGGACCTGATACTCGCCAGGCAGTGGAGACTGCTGGACCTGATACTCGCCAGGCAGTGGAGACTGCTGGAGCTGATACTCGCCAGGCAGTGGAGACTGCTGGACCTGATACTCGCCAGGCAGTGGAGACTGCTGGACCTGATACTCGCCAGGCAGTGGAGACTGCTGGACCTGATACTCGCCAGGCAGTGAGGACTGCTGGACCTGCTACTCGCCAGGCAGTGGAGACTGCTGGACCTGCTACTCGCCAGGCAGTGAGGACTGCTGGACCTGCTACTCGCCAGGCAGTGGAGACTGCTGGAGCTGATACTCGCCAGGCAGTGGAGACTGCTGGAGCTGATACTCGCCAGGCAGTGGGGACTGCTGGAGCTGATACTCGCCAGGCAGTGGGGACTGCTGGAGCTGATACTCGCCAGGCAGTGGGGACTGCTGGAGCTGATACTCGCCAGGCAGTGGGGACTGCTGGAGCTGATACTCGCCAGGCAGTGGGGACTGCTGGAGCTGATACTCGCCAGGCAGTGGAGACTGCTGGACCTGATACTCGCCAGGCAGAGGAGACTGCTGGACCTGATACTCGCCAGGCAGTGGAGACTGCTGGACCTGATACTTGCCAGGCAGTGGAGACTGCTGGACCTGATACTCGCCAGGCAGTGGAGACTGCTGGACCTGATACTCGCCAGGCAGTGGGGACTGCTGGAGCTGATACTCGCCAGGCAGTGGAGACTGCTGGACCTGATACTCGCCAGGCAGTGAGGACTGCTGGAGCTGATACTCGCCAGGCAGTGGGGACTGCTGGAGCTGATACTCGCCAGGCAGTGGGGACTGCTGGAGCTGATACTCGCCAGGCAGTGGGGACTGCTGGAGCTGATACTCGCCAGGCAGTGGAGACTGCTGGAGCTGATACTCGCCAGGCAGTGGAGACTGCTGGACCTGATACTCGCCAGGCAGTGGAGACTGCTGGACCTGATACTCGCCAGGCAGTGGAGACTGCTGGACCTGATACTCGCCAGGCAGTGGAGACTGCTGGACCTGATACTCGCCAGGCAGTGAGGACTGCTGGACCTGCTACTCGCCAGGCAGTGGAGACTGCTGGACCTGCTACTCGCCAGGCAGTGAGGACTGCTGGACCTGCTACTCGCCAGGCAGTGGAGACTGCTGGAGCTGATACTCGCCAGGCAGTGGAGACTGCTGGAGCTGATACTCGCCAGGCAGTGGGGACTGCTGGAGCTGATACTCGCCAGGCAGTGGGGACTGCTGGAGCTGATACTCGCCAGGCAGTGGGGACTGCTGGAGCTGATACTCGCCAGGCAGTGGGGACTGCTGGAGCTGATACTCGCCAGGCAGTGGGGACTGCTGGAGCTGATACTCGCCAGGCAGTGGAGACTGCTGGACCTGATACTCGCCAGGCAGAGGAGACTGCTGGACCTGATACTCGCCAGGCAGTGGAGACTGCTGGACCTGATACTTGCCAGGCAGTGGAGACTGCTGGACCTGATACTCGCCAGGCAGTGGAGACTGCTGGACCTGATACTCGCCAGGCAGTGGGGACTGCTGGAGCTGATACTCGCCAGGCAGTGGAGACTGCTGGACCTGATACTCGCCAGGCAGTGAGGACTGCTGGAGCTGATACTCGCCAGGCAGTGGGGACTGCTGGAGCTGATACTCGCCAGGCAGTGGGGACTGCTGGAGCTGATACTCGCCAGGCAGTGGGGACTGCTGGAGCTGATACTCGCCAGGCAGTGGGGACTGCTGGAGCTGATACTCGCCAGGCAGTGGGGACTGCTGGACCTGATACTCGCCAGGCAGTGGGGACTGCTGGAGCTGATACTCGCCAGGCAGAGGAGACTGCTGGACCTGATACTCGCCAGGCAGTGGAGACTGCTGGACCTGATACTTGCCAGGCAGTGGAGACTGCTGGACCTGATACTCGCCAGGCAGTGGAGACTGCTGGACCTGATACTCGCCAGGCAGTGGAGACTGCTGGACCTGATACTCGCCAGGCAGTGGGGACTGCTGGAGCTGATACTCGCCAGGCAGTGGAGACTGCTGGACCTGATACTCGCCAGGCAGTGGAGACTGCTGGACCTGATACTCGCCAGGCAGTGGAGACTGCTGGAGCTGATACTCGCCAGGCAGTGGAGACTGCTGGACCTGATACTCGCCAGGCAGTGGAGACTGCTGGACCTGATACTCGCCAGGCAGTGGAGACTGCTGGACCTGATACTCGCCAGGCAGTGGAGACTGCTGGACCTGATACTCGCCAGGCAGTGAGGACTGCTGGACCTGCTACTCGCCAGGCAGTGGAGACTGCTGGACCTGCTACTCGCCAGGCAGTGAGGACTGCTGGACCTGCTACTCGCCAGGCAGTGGAGACTGCTGGAGCTGATACTCGCCAGGCAGTGGAGACTGCTGGAGCTGATACTCGCCAGGCAGTGGGGACTGCTGGAGCTGATACTCGCCAGGCAGTGGGGACTGCTGGAGCTGATACTCGCCAGGCAGTGGGGACTGCTGGAGCTGATACTCGCCAGGCAGTGGGGACTGCTTGAGCTGATACTCGCCAGGCAGTGGGGACTGCTGGAGCTGATACTCGCCAGGCAGTGGAGACTGCTGGACCTGATACTCGCCAGGCAGAGGAGACTGCTGGACCTGATACTCGCCAGGCAGTGGAGACTGCTGGACCTGATACTCGCCAGGCAGTGGAGACTGCTGGACCTGATACTCGCCAGGCAGTGGAGACTGCTGGACCTGATACTCGCCAGGCAGTGGAGACTGCTGGACCTGATACTCGCCAGGCAGTGGGGACTGCTGGAGCTGATACTCGCCAGGCAGTGGAGACTGCTGGACCTGATACTCGCCAGGCAGTGGAGACTGCTGGAGCTGATACTCGCCAGGCAGTGGGGACTGCTGGACCTGATACTCGCCAGGCAGTGGAGACTGCTGGACCTGATTTTCGCCAGGCAGTGGAGACTGCTGGACCTGCTACTCGCCAGGCATTGGAGACTGCTGGACCTGCTACTCGCCAGGCAGTGAGGACTGCTGGAGCTGATACTCGCCAGGCAGTGGGGACTGCTGGAGCTGATACTCGCCAGGCAGTGGGGACTGCTGGGGATGATACTCGCCAGGCAGTGGGGACTGCTGGAGCTGATACTCGCCAGGCAGTGGAGACTGCTGGACCTGATACTCGCCAGGCAGTGGAGACTGCTGGACCTGATACTCGCCAGGCAGTGAGGACTGCTGGACCTGCTACTCGCTAAGCAGTCAGTGAGGACTGCTGGAGCTGATACTCGCCAGGCAGTGGGGACTGCTGGAGCTGATACTCGCCAGGCAGTGGGGACTGCTGGAGCTGATACTCGCCAGGCAGTGGGGACTGCTGGAGCTGATACTCACCAGGCAGTGGGGACTGCTGGAGCTGATACTCGCCAGGCAGTGGGGACTGCTGGAGCTGATACTCGCCAGGCAGTGGGGACTGCTGGAGCTGATAGTCGCCAGGCAGTGGGGACTGCTGGAGCTGATACTCGCCAGGCAGTGAGGACTGCTGGAGCTGATACTCGCCAGGCAGTGGGGACTGCTGGAGCTGATACTCGCCAGGCAGTGGGGACTGCTGGAGCTGATACTCGCCAGGCAGTGGGGACTGCTGGAGCTGATACTCGCCAGGCAGTGGAGACTGCTGGACCTGATACTCGCCAGGCAGAGGAGACTGCTGGACCTGCTACTCGCCAGGCAGTGAGGACTGCTGGAGCTGATACTCGCCAGGCAGTGGGGACTGCTGGAACTGATACTCGCCAGGCAGTGGGGACTGCTGGAGGTGATACTCGCCAGGCAGTGGGGACTGCTGGAGCTGATACTCGCCAGGCAGTGGAGACTGCTGGACCTGATACTCGCCAGGCAGTGGAGACTGCTGAACCTGCTACTCGCCAGGCAGTGGAGACTGCTGGACCTGCTACTCGCCAGGCAGTGGAGACTGCTGGACCTGCTACTCGCCAGGCAGTGAGGACTGCTGGAGCTGATACTCCCCAGGCAGTGGAGACTGCTGGACCTGCTACTCGCCAGGCAGTGGAGACTGCTGGACCTGCTACTCGCCAGGCAGTGGAGACTGCTGGACCTGCTACTCACCAGGCCGTGGAGACTGCTGGACCTGATACTCGCCAGGCAGTGGAGACTGCTGGACCTGCTACTCGCCAGGCAGTGGAGACTGCTGGACCTGATACTCGCCAGGCAGTGGAGACTGCTGGACCTGATTGATACTCGCCAGGCAGTGGAGACTGCTGGAGCTGATACTCGCCAGGCAGTGGGGACTGCTGGAGCTGATACTCGCCAGGCAGTGGGGACTGCTGGAGCTGATACTCGCCAGGCAGTGGGGACTGCTGGAGCTGATACTCGCCAGGCAGTGGGGACTGCTGGAGCTGATACTCGCCAGGCAGTGGGGACTGCTGGAGCTGATACTCGCCAGGCAGTGGGGACTGCTGGAGCTGATACTCGCCAGGCAGTGAGGACTGCTGGAGCTGATACTCGCCAGGCAGTGGGGACTGCTGGAGCTGATACTCGCCAGGCAGTGGGGACTGCTGGAGCTGATACTCGCCAGGCAGTGGGGACTGCTGGAGCTGATATTTGCCAGGCAGTGGAGACTGCTGGACCTGATACTCGCCAGGCAGTGGAGACTGCTGGACCTGCTACTCGCCAGGCAGTGAGGACTGCTGGAGCTGATACTCGCCAGGCAGTGGGGACTGCTGGAGCTGATACTCGCCAGGCAGTGGGGACTGCTGGAGGTGATACTCGCCAGGCAGTGGGGACTGCTGGAGCTGATACTCGCCAGGAGACTGCTGGACCTGATACTCGCTAGCCAGTGGAGACTGCTGGACCTGATACTCGCCAGGCAGTGGAGACTGCTGGACCTGCTACTCGCCAGGCAGTGGAGACTGCTGGACCTGCTACTCGCCAGGCAGTGGAGACTGCTGGACCTGCTACTCGCCAGGCAGTGGAGACTGCTGGACCTGCTACTCGCCAGGCAGTGGAGACTGCTGGACCTGCTACTCGCCAGGCAGTGAGGACTGCTGGAGCTGATACTCGCCAGGCAGTGGGGACTGCTGGAGCTGATACTCGCCAGGCAGTGGGGACTGCTGGAGCTGATACTCGCCAGGCAGTGGGGACTGCTGGAGCTGATACTCGCCAGGCAGTGGGGACTGCTGGAGCTGATACTCGCCAGGCAGTGGAGACTGCTGGACCTGATACTCGCCAGGCAGTGGAGACTGCTGGACCTGATACTCGCCAGGCAGTGAGGACTGCTGGACCTGCTACTCGCTAGGCAGTCAGTGAGGACTGCTGGAGCTGATACTCGCCAGGCAGTGGGGACTGCTGGAGCTGATACTCGCCAGGCAGTGGGGACTGCTGGAGCTGATACTCGCCAGGCAGTGGGGACTGCTGGAGCTGATACTCGCCAGGCAGTGGGGACTGCTGGAGCTGATACTCGCCAGGCAGTGGGGACTGCTGGACCTGATACTCGCCAGGCAGTGGGGACTGCTGGAGCTGATACTCGCCAGGCAGAGGAGACTGCTGGACCTGATACTCGCCAGGCAGTGGAGACTGCTGGACCTGATACTCGCCAGGCAGTGGAGACTGCTGGACCTGATACTCGCCAGGCAGTGGAGACTGCTGGACCTGATACTCGCCAGGCAGTGGGGACTGCTGGAGCTGATACTCGCCAGGCAGTGGAGACTGCTGGACCTGATACTCGCCAGGCAGTGGAGACTGCTGGACCTGATACTCGCCAGGCAGTGGAGACTGCTGGACCTGATACTCGCCAGGCAGTGGAGACTGCTGGAGCTGATACTCGCCAGGCAGTGGAGACTGCTGGACCTGATACTCGCCAGGCAGTGGAGACTGCTGGACCTGATACTCGCCAGGCAGTGGAGACTGCTGGACCTGATACTCGCCAGGCAGTGGAGACTGCTGGACCTGATACTCACCAGGCAGTGAGGACTGCTGGACCTGCTACTCGCCAGGCAGTGGAGACTGCTGGACCTGCTACTCGCCAGGCAGTGAGGACTGCTGGACCTGCTACTCGCCAGGCAGTGGAGACTGCTGGAGCTGATACTCGCCAGGCAGTGGAGACTGCTGGAGCTGATACTCGCCAGGCAGTGGGGACTGCTGGAGCTGATACTCGCCAGGCAGTGGGGACTGCTGGAGCTGATACTCGCCAGGCAGTGGGGACTGCTGGAGCTGATACTCGCCAGGCAGTGGGGACTGCTGGAGCTGATACTCGCCAGGCAGTGGGGACTGCTGGAGCTGATACTCGCCAGGCAGTGGAGACTGCTGGACCTGATACTTGCCAGGCAGAGGAGACTGCTGGACCTGATACTCGCCAGGCAGTGGAGACTGCTGGACCTGATACTCGCCAGGCAGTGGAGACTGCTGGACCTGATACTCGCCAGGCAGTGGAGACTGCTGGACCTGATACTCGCCAGGCAGTGGAGACTGCTGGACCTGATACTCGCCAGGCAGTGGGGACTGCTGGAGCTGATACTCGCCAGGCAGTGGAGACTGCTGGACCTGATACTCGCCAGGCAGTGAGGACTGCTGGAGCTGATACTCGCCAGGCAGTGGGGACTGTTGGAGCTGATACTCGCCAGGCAGTGGGGACTGCTGGAGCTGATACTCGCCAGGCAGTGGGGACTGCTGGAGCTGATACTCGCCAGGCAGTGGGGACTGCTGGAGCTGATACTCGCCAGGCAGTGGGGACTGCTGGACCTGATACTCGCCAGGCCGTGGGGACTGCTGGAGCTGATACTCGCCAGGCAGAGGAGACTGCTGGACCTGATACTCGCCAGGCAGTGGAGACTGCTGGACCTGATACTCGCCAGCCAGTGGAGACTGCTGGACCTGATACTCGCCAGGCAGTGGAGACTGCTGGACCTGATACTCGCCAGGCAGTGGAGACTGCTGGACCTGATACTCGCCAGGCAGTGGGGACTGCTGGAGCTGATACTCGCCAGGCAGTGGAGACTGCTGGACCTGATACTCGCCAGGCAGTGGAGACTGCTGGACCTGATACTCGCCAGGCAGTGAGGACTGCTGGACCTGATACCCGCCAGGCAGTGGAGACTGCTGGACCTGATACTCGCCAGGCAGTGGGGACTGCTGGAGCTGATACTCGCCAGGCAGTGGAGACTGCTGGACCTGCTACTCGCCAGGCAGTGAGGACTGCTGGAGCTGATACTCGCCAGGCAGTGGGGACTGCTGGAGCTGATACTCGCCAGGCAGTGGGGACTGCTGGGGGTGATACTCGCCAGGCAGTGGAGACTGCTGGAGCTGATACTCGCCAGGCAGTGGGGACTGCTGGAGGTGATACTCGCCAGGCAGTGGGGACTGCTGGAGCTGATACTCACCAGGCAGTGGAGACTGCTGGACCTGATACTCGCCAGGCAGTGGAGACTGCTGGAGCTGATACTCGCCAGGCAGTGGAGACTGCTGGACCTGATACTGGCCAGGCAGTGGAGACTGCTGGACCTGATACTCGCCAGGCAGTGGAGACTGCTGGAGCTGATACTCGCCAGGCAGTGGGGACTGCTGGAGCTGATACTGGCCAGGCAGTGGAGACTGCTGGACCTGATACTCGCCAGGCAGTGGAGACTGCTGGAGCTGATACTCGCCAGGCAGTGGGGACTGCTGGAGCTGATACTCGCCAGGCAGTGGAGACTGCTGGACCTGATACTCGCCAGGCAGTGGGGACTGCTGGAGCTGATACTCGCCAGGCAGTGGAGACTGCTGGACCTGCTACTCGCCAGGCAGTGAGGACTGCTGGAGCTGATACTCGCCAGGCAGTGGGGACTGCTGGAGCTGATACTCGCCAGGCAGTGGGGACTGCTGGGGATGATACTCGCCAGGCAGTGGGGACTGCTGGAGCTGATACTCGCCAGGCAGTGGAGACTGCTGGACCTGATACTCGCCAGGCAGTGGAGACTGCTGGACCTGATACTCGCCAGGCAGTGAGGACTGCTGGAGCTGATACTCGCCAGGCAGTGGGGACTGCTGGAGCTGATACTCGCCAGGCAGTGGGGACTGCTGGAGCTGATACTCGCCAGGCAGTGGGGACTGCTGGAGCTGATACTCGCCAGGCAGTGGGGACTGCTGGAGCTGATACTCGCCAGGCAGTGGGGACTGCTGGAGCTGATACTCGCCAGGCAGTGGGGACTGCTGGAGCTGATAGTCGCCAGGCAGTGGGGACTGCTGGAGCTGATACTCGCCAGGCAGTGAGGACTGCTGGAGCTGATACTCGCCAGGCAGTGGGGACTGCTGGAGCTGATACTCGCCAGGCAGTGGGGACTGCTGGAGCTGATACTCGCCAGGCAGTGGGGACTGCTGGAGCTGATACTCGCCAGGCAGTGGAGACTGCTGGACCTGATACTCGCCAGGCAGTGGAGACTGCTGGACCTGCTACTCGCCAGGCAGTGAGGACTGCTGGAGCTGATACTCGCCAGGCAGTGGGGACTGCTGGAACTGATACTCGCCAGGCAGTGGGGACTGCTGGAGGTGATACTCGCCAGGCAGTGGGGACTGCTGGAGCTGATACTCGCCAGGCAGTGGAGACTGCTGGACCTGATACTCGCCAGGCAGTGGAGACTGCTGAACCTGCTACTCGCCAGGCAGTGGAGACTGCTGGACCTGCTACTCGCCAGGCAGTGGAGACTGCTGGACCTGCTACTCGCCAGGCAGTGAGGACTGCTGGAGCTGATACTCCCCAGGCAGTGGAGACTGCTGGACCTGCTACTCGCCAGGCAGTGGAGACTGCTGGACCTGCTACTCACCAGGCAGTGGAGACTGCTGGACCTGATACTCGCCAGGCAGTGGAGACTGCTGGACCTGCTACTCGCCAGGCAGTGGAGACTACTGGACCTGATACTCGCCAGGCAGTGGAGACTGCTGGACCTGATTGATACTCGCCAGGCAGTGGAGACTGCTGGAGCTGATACTCGCCAGGCAGTGGGGACTGCTGGAGCTGATACTCGCCAGGCAGTGGGGACTGCTGGAGCTGATACTCGCCAGGCAGTGGGGACTGCTGGAGCTGATACTCGCCAGGCAGTGGGGACTGCTGGAGCTGATACTCGCCAGGCAGTGGGGACTGCTGGAGCTGATACTCGCCAGGCAGTGAGGACTGCTGGAGCTGATACTCGCCAGGCAGTGGGGACTGCTGGAGCTGATACTCGCCAGGCAGTGGGGACTGCTGGAGCTGATACTCGCCAGGCAGTGGGGACTGCTGGAGCTGATACTCGCCAGGCAGTGGAGACTGCTGGACCTGATACTCGCCAGGCAGTGGAGACTGCTGGACCTGCTACTCGCCAGGCAGTGAGGACTGCTGGAGCTGATACTCGCCAGGCAGTGGGGACTGCTGGAGCTGATACTCGCCAGGCAGTGGGGACTGCTGGAGGTGATACTCGCCAGGCAGTGGGGACTGCTGGAGCTGATACTCGCCAGGAGACTGCTGGACCTGATACTCGCTAGCCAGTGGAGACTGCTGGACCTGATACTCGCCAGGCAGTGGAGACTGCTGGACCTGCTACTCGCCAGGCAGTGGAGACTGCTGGACCTGCTACTCGCCAGGCAGTGGAGACTGCTGGACCTGCTACTCGCCAGGCAGTGGAGACTGCTGGACCTGCTACTCGCCAGGCAGTGGAGACTGCTGGACCTGCTACTCGCCAGGCAGTGAGGACTGCTGGAGCTGATACTCGCCAGGCAGTGGGGACTGCTGGAGCTGATACTCGCCAGGCAGTGGGGACTGCTGGAGCTGATACTCGCCAGGCAGTGGGGACTGCTGGAGCTGATACTCGCCAGGCAGTGGGGACTGCTGGAGCTGATACTCGCCAGGCAGTGGAGACTGCTGGACCTGATACTCGCCAGGCAGTGGAGACTGCTGGACCTGATACTCGCCAGGCAGTGAGGACTGCTGGACCTGCTACTCGCTAGGCAGTCAGTGAGGACTGCTGGAGCTGATACTCGCCAGGCAGTGGGGACTGCTGGAGCTGATACTCGGCAGGCAGTGGAGACTGCTGGACCTGATACTCGCCAGGCAGTGGAGACTGCTGGACCTGATACTCGCCAGGCAGTGAGGACTGCTGGACCTGCTACTCGCTAGGCAGTCAGTGAGGACTGCTGGAGCTGATACTCGCCAGGCAGTGGGGACTGCTGGAGCTGATACTCGCCAGGCAGTGGGGACTGCTGGAGCTGATACTCGCCAGGCAGTGGGGAATGCTGGAGCTGATACTCGCCAGGCAGTGGGGACTGCTGGAGCTGATACTCGCCAGGCAGTGGGGACTGCTGGACCTGATACTCGCCAGGCAGTGGGGACTGCTGGAGCTGATACTCGCCAGGCAGAGGAGACTGCTGGACCTGATACTCGCCAGGCAGTGGAGACTGCTGGACCTGATACTCGCCAGGCAGTGGAGACTGCTGGACCTGATACTCGCCAGGCAGTGGAGACTGCTGGACCTGATACTCGCCAGGCAGTGGAGACTGCTGGACCTGATACTCGCCAGGCAGTGGGGACTGCTGGAGCTGATACTCGCCAGGCAGTGAGGACTGCTGGACCTGCTACTCGCCAGGCAGTGGAGACTGCTGGACCTGCTACTCGCCAGGCAGTGAGGACTGCTGGACCTGCTACTCGCCAGGCAGTGGAGACTGCTGGAGCTGATACTCGCCAGGCAGTGGAGACTGCTGGAGCTGATACTCGCCAGGCAGTGGGGACTGCTGGAGCTGATACTCTCCAGGCAGTGGGGACTGCTGGAGCTGATACTCGCCAGGCAGTGGGGACTGCTGGAGCTGATACTCGCCAGGCAGTGGGGACTGCTGGAGCTGATACTCGCCAGGCAGTGGGGACTGCTGGAGCTGATACTCGCCAGGCAGTGGAGACTGCTGGACCTGATACTCGCCAGGCAGAGGAGACTGCTGGACCTGATACTCGCCAGGCAGTGGAGACTGCTGGACCTGATACTCGCCAGGCAGTGGAGACTGCTGGACCTGATACTCGCCAGGCAGTGGAGACTGCTGGACCTGATACTCGCCAGGCAGTGGAGACTGCTGGACCTGATACTCGCCAGGCAGTGGGGACTGCTGGAGCTGATACTCGCCAGGCAGTGGAGACTGCTGGACCTGATACTCGCCAGGCAGTGGAGACTGCTGGAGCTGATACTCGCCAGGCAGTGGGGACTGCTGGACCTGATACTCGCCAGGCAGTGGAGACTGCTGGACCTGATACTCGCCAGGCAGTGGAGACTGCTGGACCTGCTACTCGCCAGGCAGTGGAGACTGCTGGACCTGCTACTCGCCAGGCAGTGAGGACTGCTGGAGCTGATACTCGCCAGGCAGTGGGGACTGCTGGAGCTGATACTCGCCAGGCAGTGGGGACTGCTGGGGATGATACTCGCCAGGCAGTGGGGACTGCTGGAGCTGATACTCGCCAGGCAGTGGAGACTGCTGGACCTGATACTCGCCAGGCAGTGGAGACTGCTGGACCTGATACTCGCCAGGCAGTGAGGACTGCTGGACCTGCTACTCGCTAAGCAGTCAGTGAGGACTGCTGGAGCTGATACTCGCCAGGCAGTGGGGACTGCTGGAGCTGATACTCGCCAGGCAGTGGGGACTGCTGGAGCTGATACTCGCCAGGCAGTGGGGACTGCTGGAGCTGATACTCACCAGGCAGTGGGGACTGCTGGAGCTGATACTCGCCAGGCAGTGGGGACTGCTGGAGCTGATACTCGCCAGGCAGTGGGGACTGCTGGAGCTGATAGTCGCCAAGCAGTGGGGACTGCTGGAGCTGATACTCGCCAGGCAGTGAGGACTGCTGGAGCTGATACTCGCCAGGCAGTGGGGACTGCTGGAGCTGATACTCGCCAGGCAGTGGGGACTGCTGGAGCTGATACTCGCCAGGCAGTGGGGACTGCTGGAGCTGATACTCGCCAGGCAGTGGAGACTGCTGGACCTGATACTCGCCAGGCAGAGGAGACTGCTGGACCTGCTACTCGCCAGGCAGTGAGGACTGCTGGAGCTGATACTCGCCAGGCAGTGGGGACTGCTGGAACTGATACTCGCCAGGCAGTGGGGACTGCTGGAGGTGATACTCGCCAGGCAGTGGGGACTGCTGGAGCTGATACTCGCCAGGCAGTGGAGACTGCTGGACCTGATACTCGCCAGGCAGTGGAGACTGCTGAACCTGCTACTCGCCAGGCAGTGGAGACTGCTGGACCTGCTACTCGCCAGGCAGTGGAGACTGCTGGACCTGCTACTCGCCAGGCAGTGAGGACTGCTGGAGCTGATACTCCCCAGGCAGTGGAGACTGCTGGACCTGCTACTCGCCAGGCAGTGGAGACTGCTGGACCTGCTACTCGCCAGGCAGTGGAGACTGCTGGACCTGCTACTCACCAGGCCGTGGAGACTGCTGGACCTGATACTCGCCAGGCAGTGGAGACTGCTGGACCTGCTACTCGCCAGGCAGTGGAGACTGCTGGACCTGATACTCGCCAGGCAGTGGAGACTGCTGGACCTGATTGATACTCGCCAGGCAGTGGAGACTGCTGGAGCTGATACTCGCCAGGCAGTGGGGACTGCTGGAGCTGATACTCGCCAGGCAGTGGGGACTGCTGGAGCTGATACTCGCCAGGCAGTGGGGACTGCTGGAGCTGATACTCGCCAGGCAGTGGGGACTGCTGGAGCTGATACTCGCCAGGCAGTGGGGACTGCTGGAGCTGATACTCGCCAGGCAGTGGGGACTGCTGGAGCTGATACTCGCCAGGCAGTGAGGACTGCTGGAGCTGATACTGGCCAGGCAGTGGGGACTGCTGGAGCTGATACTCGCCAGGCAGTGGGGACTGCTGGAGCTGATACTCGCCAGGCAGTAGGGACTGCTGGAGCTGATACTCGCCAGGCAGTGGAGACTTCTGGACCTGATACTCGCCAGGCAGTGGAGACTGCTGGACCTGCTACTCGCCAGGCAGTGAGGACTGCTGGAGCTGATACTCGCCAGGCAGTGGGGACTGCTGGAGCTGATACTCGCCAGGCAGTGGGGACTGCTGGAGCTGATACTCGCCAGGAGACTGCTGGACCTGATACTCGCTAGCCAGTGGAGACTGCTGGACCTGATACTCGCCAGGCAGTGGAGACTGCTGGACCTGCTACTCGCCAGGCAGTAAAGACTGCTGGACCTGCTACTCGCCAGGCAGTGGAGACTGCTGGACCTGATACTCGCCAGGCAGTGGAGACTGCTGGACCTGCTACTCGCCAGGCAGTGGAGACTGCTGGACCTGCTACTCGCCAGGCAGTGAGGACTGCTGGAGCTGATACTCGCCAGGCAGTGGGGACTGCTGGAGCTGATACTCGCCAGGCAGTGGGGACTGCTGGAGCTGATACTCGCCAGGCAGTGGGGACTGCTGGAGCTGATACTCGCCAGGCAGTGGGGACTGCTGGAGCTGATACTCGCCAGGCAGTGGAGACTGCTGGACCTGATACTCGCCAGGCAGTGGAGACTGCTGGACCTGATACTCGCCAGGCAGTGAGGACTGCTGGACCTGCTACTCGCTAGGCAGTCAGTGAGGACTGCTGGAGCTGATACTCGCCAGGCAGTGGGGACTGCTGGAGCTGATACTCGCCAGGCAGTGGGGACTGCTGGAGCTGATACTCGCCAGGCAGTGGGGACTGCTGGAGCTGATACTCGCCAGGCAGTGGGGACTGCTGGAGCTGATACTCGCCAGGCAGTGGGGACTGCTGGACCTGATACTCGCCAGGCAGTGGGGACTGCTGGAGCTGATACTCGCCAGGCAGAGGAGACTGCTGGACCTGATACTCGCCAGGCAGTGGAGACTGCTGGACCTGATACTCGCCAGGCAGTGGAGACTGCTGGACCTGATACTCGCCAGGCAGTGGAGACTGCTGGACCTGATACTCGCCAGGCAGTGGAGACTGCTGGACCTGATACTCGCCAGGCAGTGGGGACTGCTGGAGCTGATACTCGCCAGGCAGTGGAGACTGCTGGACCTGATACTCGCCAGGCAGTGGAGACTGCTGGACCTGATACTCGCCAGGCAGTGGAGACTGCTGGACCTGATACTCGCCAGGCAGTGGAGACTGCTGGAGCTGATACTCGCCAGGCAGTGGAGACTGCTGGACCTGATACTCGCCAGGCAGTGGAGACTGCTGGACCTGATACTCGCCAGGCAGTGGAGACTGCTGGACCTGATACTCGCCAGGCAGTGGAGACTGCTGGACCTGATACTCGCCAGGCAGTGAGGACTGCTGGACCTGCTACTCGCCAGGCAGTGGAGACTGCTGGACCTGCTACTCGCCAGGCAGTGAGGACTGCTGGACCTGCTACTCGCCAGGCAGTGGAGACTGCTGGAGCTGATACTCGCCAGGCAGTGGAGACTGCTGGAGCTGATACTCGCCAGGCAGTGGGGACTGCTGGAGCTGATACTCGCCAGGCAGTGGGGACTGCTGGAGCTGATACTCGCCAGGCAGTGGGGACTGCTGGAGCTGATACTCGCCAGGCAGTGGGGACTGCTGGAGCTGATACTCGCCAGGCAGTGGGGACTGCTGGAGCTGATACTTGCCAGGCAGAGGAGACTGCTGGACCTGATACTCGCCAGGCAGTGGAGACTGCTGGACCTGATACTCGCCAGGCAGTGGAGACTGCTGGACCTGATACTCGCCAGGCAGTGGAGACTGCTGGACCTGATACTCGCCAGGCAGTGGAGACTGCTGGACCTGATACTCGCCAGGCAGTGGGGACTGCTGGAGCTGATACTCGCCAGGCAGTGGAGACTGCTGGACCTGATACTCGCCAGGCAGTGAGGACTGCTGGAGCTGATACTCGCCAGGCAGTGGGGACTGCTGGAGCTGATACTCGCCAGGCAGTGGGGACTGCTGGAGCTGATACTCGCCAGGCAGTGGGGACTGCTGGAGCTGATACTCGCCAGGCAGTGGGGACTGCTGGAGCTGATACTCGCCAGGCAGTGGGGACTGCTGGACCTGATACTCGCCAGGCAGTGGGGACTGCTGGAGCTGATACTCGCCAGGCAGAGGAGACTGCTGGACCTGATACTCGCCAGGCAGTGGAGACTGCTGGACCTGATACTCGCCAGGCAGTGGAGACTGCTGGACCTGATACTCGCCAGGCAGTGGAGACTGCTGGACCTGATACTCGCCAGGCAGTGGAGACTGCTGGACCTGATACTCGCCAGGCAGTGGGGACTGCTGGAGCTGATACTCGCCAGGCAGTGGAGACTGCTGGACCTGATACTCGCCAGGCAGTGGAGACTGCTGGACCTGATACTCGCCAGGCAGTGGAGACTGCTGGACCTGATACTCGCCAGGCAGTGGAGACTGCTGGAGCTGATACTCGCCAGGCAGTGGAGACTGCTGGACCTGATACTCGCCAGGCAGTGGAGACTGCTGGACCTGATACTCGCCAGGCAGTGGAGACTGCTGGACCTGATACTCGCCAGGCAGTGGAGACTGCTGGACCTGATACTCGCCAGGCAGTGAGGACTGCTGGACCTGCTACTCGCCAGGCAGTGGAGACTGCTGGACCTGCTACTCGCCAGGCAGTGAGGACTGCTGGACCTGCTACTCGCCAGCAGTGGAGACTGCTGGAGCTGATACTCGCCAGGCAGTGGAGACTGCTGGAGCTGATACTCGCCAGGCAGTGGGGACTGCTGGAGCTGATACTCGCCAGGCAGTGGGGACTGCTGGAGCTGATACTCGCCAGGCAGTGGGGACTGCTGGAGCTCATACTCGCCAGGCAGTGGGGACTGCTGGAGCTGATACTCGCCAGGCAGTGGGGACTGCTGGAGCTGATACTCGCCAGGCAGTGGAGACTGCTGGACCTGATACTCGCCAGGCAGAGGAGACTGCTGGACCTGATACTCGCCAGGCAGTGGAGACTGCTGGACCTGATACTCGCCAGGCAGTGGAGACTGCTGGACCTGATACTCGCCAGGCAGTGGAGACTGCTGGACCTGATACTCGCCAGGCAGTGGAGACTGCTGGACCTGATACTCGCCAGGCAGTGGGGACTGCTGGAGCTGATACTCGCCAGGCAGTGGAGACTGCTGGACCTGATACTCGCCAGGCAGTGGAGACTGCTGGAGCTGATACTCGCCAGGCAGTGGAGACTGCTGGACCTGATATTCGCCAGGCAGTGGAGACTGCTGGACCTGCTACTCGCCAGGCAGTGGAGACTGCTGGACCTGCTACTCGCCAGGCAGTGAGGACTGCTGGAGCTGATACTCGCCAGGCAGTGGGGACTGTTGGAGCTGATACTCGCCAGGCAGTGGGGACTGCTGGAGCTGATACTCGCCAGGCAGTGGGGACTGCTGGAGCTGATACTCGCCAGGCAGTGGAGACTGCTGGACCTGATACTCGCCAGGCAGTGGAGACTGCTGGACCTGATACTCGCCAGGCAGTGGAGACTGCTGGACCTGATACTCGCCAGGCAGTGGAAACTGCTGGACCTGATACTCGCCAGGCAGTGAGGACTGCTGGACCTGCTACTCGCTAGGCAGTCAGTGAGGACTGCTGGAGCTGATAGTGGGGACTGCTGGAGCTGATACTCGCCAGGCAGTGGGGACTGCTGGAGCTGATACTCGCCAGGCAGTGGGGACTGCTGGAGCTGATACTCGCCAGGCAGTGGGGACTGCTGGAGCTGATACTCGCCAGGCAGTGGGGACTGCTGGACCTGATACTTGCCAGGCAGTGGGGACTGCTGGACCTGATACTCGCCAGGCAGAGGAGACTGCTGGACCTGATACTCGCCAGGCAGTGGAGACTGCTGGACCTGATACTCGCCAGGCAGTGGAGACTGCTGGACCTGATACTCGCCAGGCAGTGGAGACTGCTGGACCTGATACTCGCCAGGCAGTGGAGACTGCTGGACCTGATATTCGCCAGGCAGTGGGGACTGCTGGAGCTGATACTCGCCAGGCAGTGGAGACTGCTGGACCTGATACTCGCCAGGCAGTGGAGACTGCTGGACCTGATACTCGCCAGGCAGTGGAGACTGCTGGACCTGATACTCGCCAGGCAGTGGAGACTGCTGGACCTGATACTCGCCAGGCAGTGGAGACTGCTGGAGCTGATACTCGCCAGGCAGTGGAGACTGCTGGACCTGATACTCGCCAGGCAGTGGAGACTGCTGGACCTGATACTCGCCAGGCAGTGGAGACTGCTGGACCTGATACTCGCCAGGCAGTGGAGACTGCTGGACCTAATACTCGCCAGGCAGTGAGGACTGCTGGACCTGCTACTCGCCAGGCAGTGGAGACTGCTGGACCTGCTACTCGCCAGGCAGTGAGGACTGCTGGACCTGCTACTCGCCAGGCAGTGGAGACTGCTGGAGCTGATACTCGCCAGGCAGTGGGGACTGCTGGAGCTGATACTCGCCAGGCAGTGGGGACTGCTGGAGCTGATACTCGCCAGGCAGTGGGGACTGCTGGAGCTGATACTCGCCAGGCAGTGGGGACTGCTGGAGCTGATACTCGCCAGGCAGTGGGGACTGCTGGAGCTGATACTCGCCAGGCAGTGGGGACTGCTGGAGCTGATACTCGCCAGGCAGTGGAGACTGCTGGACCTGATACTCGCCAGGCAGAGGAGACTGCTGGACCTGATACTCGCCAGGCAGTGGAGACTGCTGGACCTGATACTCGCCAGGCAGTGGAGACTGCTGGACCTGATACTCGCCAGGCAGTGGAGACTGCTGAACCTGATACTCGCCAGGCAGTGGAGACTGCTGGACCTGATACTCGCCAGGCAGTGGGGACTGCTGGAGCTGATACTCGCCAGGCAGTGGAGACTGCTGGACCTGATACTCGCCAGGCAGTGGAGACTGCTGGACCTGATACTCGCCAGGCAGTGGAGACTGCTGGAGCTGATACTCGCCAGGCAGTGGAGACTGCTGGACCTGATACTCGCCAGGCAGTGGAGACTGCTGGACCTGATACTCGCCAGGCAGTGGAGACTGCTGGACCTGCTACTCGCCAGGCAGTGGAGACTGCTGGACCTGCTACTCGCCAGGCAGTGAGGACTGCTGGAGCTGATACTCGCCAGGCAGTGGGGACTGCTGGAGCTGATACTCGCCAGGCAGTGGAGACTGCTGGACCTGATACTCGCCAGGTTGTGGTTCTCTGAACATTTTTTCTATTTCCACCTGGGTTTTGCTGATTCTCTTATGTGGCCTCAGGCCTTTGGGCACTTTCCCACCACAACTACGGTGTGAAAGTGCGCGCACCCTTCCTCTCCGTGGTGGGAAATGGTGCTGATGCCATGTTCTGAAACACAGGCCGATCTATCCTTGCAGACTGGTGGGTGCATATTTCTATGCTTCAAATGTATATAAGTGACCGCATGAATAAGGAAATATTTTATCATAATTATTTATCTAAAATTGCTTCACTATTGAATACAAGCATTGGCATTGCCAATAGGTCTCGCTTGTGGGACCTTATAAGTGTTTAGTTTTGCAGCACAATATCCTTGTAACTAAATACTTATAAGGTCCCACAAGCGAGACCTATTGGCTATGCCAATGCTTGTTTATTTTTATTTGTGTGTTAAATCAAGGTTTCTGAACGCTTCCCATTTTAAGAAATTGTTTTGTAGCTTTGCTGTCAGTGTTTGGCATCCGATTGATGTAGTTAACACGGCAGTTGCTGTGGAATGTGGTCGTTGATGTTTACAGTACGTTTTAAGTCACTTGCTGATTTATTAATTTTACTTCTCATCAGGACTGCAGTGAAGTGTTTTATATAGTGCTCACGAACCAACATGTTTAAATGTTTAATAGCGCTACGTGTAAGCGTACATATATACATCAGCCTTTGAAAGAAGAAAGCACTGCTGCCACAGTTCAAACGTGGGACTTCCAAGCTACACAGATTTCAGCAGAGAGCATTTAGCTAACTGAGCCGTACGCCAACGTCAGGAGGCCAAAGCACTCAACATTTGAAAGCGGCAGACAGTTTACCTTTTTTTCCCTGAAGGGTTGGTTTCACTCAATTCTTTCAACAGCACTCGGAGATGTACAGCCAGGTGTGGTGGGTCGTTTGAGGAGTCACAGTCTGTGCAAATACTGAAGGTGTAGCGGTATGAAGAGGAAGTAGGACAGGCAAAGAGAGAGGATGTGAAAAGGTAGAGGAAGGAAGAACAAATGGAGAGGAATTGGAGAAAGGGAGCCGAGGGGGTGCGAGGGATGAGGGAACACGGCCTGGGGGAAGCTGGCTGGGGAGGGGGAGGAGAAATGCAAGGAAGGCTGTGTGCGGCGTAATTAGGGGAGGAGAAGCCGAGAAGCCGCAGAGCGCACGCTGGGCGAAGCCCTTTGATGTGCTGTGCGGCAAATGGAGGGAGGCTGATGCGCGTTCATGTTTGAACACGTGGTTCACATGAACTGCATGAAAACGCCAGCAAAAAGCTGGTGGTTTCATGATGTTTTCGCCACTTGAATTCTCGCTCCGCTCGATGCGCATGCGCGCATCGATAGGTCGCGAGACCTAAAAAACCAAACAAATAAATGAATTGAAAGTACAGAAACACTTGAAAGTCCGGGTTTATTAAATGCATCTTTAATCTACATATATTACCTTCATTATACACGCATACCTTCCATGTACTTATGTATCTTTGAATGTATTACTTTGCTTCTAATTCAGCATATCCAATGCACTATCCTATATGTCACCCTACACCTCTCTCAATATATCCTCTACCTCAACTCTGACTCATCTCAAACCACTTTCTACTACTCTTTCCAATGCACCACCCTGGTTCTCTACCTATACCTCTATCCATACATCCTTTACCTCCGCTCTTTCATTCATCCCAAAACCGATACCACTACTGCGATCCCCAGAATAACCCTTTTTTGACTCTCCCCTACTCTACCCCTCCTTGCATCATCTCAGACCTCTTTTACTGTTCCGATCCCCAACAACAAGCCTTTCTAAACCTTTCCCTCCGACTATTCCCCTACACACACATTTTACTCATCCCAAACCCCCTCCTACTGCTGTGAACTCAAAAACACACTTCCTAGCCCCTTCCCTCTTCTATCCCTCCACTATTCCTTTTACAATCCAAATAACAGACTAACATGTCCACCGCTCAAATCAAATTAATTCCATATTTCACTCTACTAATTCACCACTAATCCTTTTTAAATCCAGAGTAGCCTGATACTCGCTGAAAAGTGCTACAACACCTCATCAGAGGAGCAAGCGCTATATGATGACAAACTGACATTTGCCGCTCATGCAAATACCATCGTCTCAGCCTCCTTTTACAAACTCAAAATCATCAAAAAAATCCTCCCCTATCTCCCCCCCAACTCAGGAAAAACATTGGTCACAGCATTTGTAATGTCTTCTCTGGACTATTGCAACGGACTCCTTATCAATGCCCAGCAAAAGCGTATTCGAAAACTGCAGTCCGTACAAAACGCAGCAGCAAGAATGCTCTCAGGTACCCCAAAGTTCAAACCCATTGCCCAAGTCATTAAAGGCTATCATTGGCTAGCGGTGAAAAACCGAATACAATTTAAGGCACTGTGCTTTGCCTACAAAGCCTCCCGCAAGCAAGGACCACGCTTTCTCCTCAATTCTCTAGCCTTTCATGTTCCTAACAGACCACTACGATCTACCAATGCTCTCCTGATGTCCGTGCCACCGTCCACAACCGCCCCCTGGGGCGATCGCCGATTCACTGTCTACAGCCAAACTTTGGAATTCCCTGGATAAGGACACTAGATCCTGGCCCACACTTATCGCCTTCGGGAGAAAAATAAAAACTTGGCTGTTTAATCAATAAACCCTTTTTTCACTTCTCTTTTCTGCCACGTTCACAGCGCTGAGACGCCCTCGGGCAATTGTTGCGCTTTATAAATCTCATAAATCAATAAATAAATAAATATATAAATGCACACCCCTCCATCTTCTATCCCTCCACTATCCTTTTACAATCCAAATAACAGACTAACATATCCACCGCTCAAATTACTTTCATAGTTTACTGTACTAATTCACCACTAATCCTTTTCTGGTTCCGGAGTAGTGTGCTACTCTCGAAAAGCGCTTCAACACCTCATCAGGGGCAGCAAGCGCTGTATAAATGCAAACCTTTCCCCTCTTCTATCCCTCCGCTATCCTTCTCAATCCAAATAACAGACTAACATATCCACTGTTAAAATTAATTTCATATTTCATTATAATAATTCACCACTAATCTTTTTTGGGTTCCAGAGTAGCGTGCTACTTACCAAAAAAGTGCTTTGACGCCTCGTCAGGGGTGGTAAGCGCTATATAATGCAATTACAATACAATACTTATATTAATATGTTTTTCAAAGAGTCGTGGACGCCAGAAGTACACATGGTGGATCCCAAGGGATTTGCGGACCCCAAGTTAAGACCCACTGGTGCTTGCTGTTGGAGACCCCCACCCCCAGCATGAAGGCACTGGGGTCCGCCGCGCCAGGGGTCGAGACACCGATAGAGAGTCTTAGGGCAGAAATGCGTGGGGTTCCTTACTGCAGAGTTGAGGGTCCTTACAAGAGGGCGGGGGCTCCTGGAGGAAGCTATGGGGCAATTTACAAACGGAGTAAGGTTGTAACATGAGGCCATGGGGTCCTTATTGGAAGGAGTAGGGGGTCATTAGAGAGAGGCGAGGGGTCGTACAGGATATCATGGTGCCATAGGAAGATAGGGGTCATTACCGGAAGGTAAGGGAGCCTCAAAGAAAGGTGTGAGATCATTATAAGAAGGTAAGGGGTCATCACCTGAAGGTAAGGGCGCCTACAGGAGGCATTAGGAGTCACTATATTAAGGTAAGGGGTCTTCATGGGAAGACAAGGACGCCTTACAGGGAGGTATTGGGAGTCACTATATTAAGGTAAGGGGTCTTCACGGGAAGACAAGGACGCCTTACAGGGAGGTATTGGGAGTCACTATAGGAAGGTAAGGGGTCATCACCGGAAGGTAAGGGAGCCTTACAGGAGGTATTAGGAGTCACTATAGGAAGGTAAGGGGTCATCACTGGAAGGTAAGGGCGCCTACAGGAGGCATTGGGAGTCACTATGGGAAGCTAAGGGAGCCCACAGGAGGTATTGGGAGTCACTATAGGAAGGTAAGGGGTCATCACCGGAAGGTAAGGGAGCCTTACAGGAGGTATTGGGAGTCATTATAGGAAGGGAAGGGGTCATCACCTGAAGGTAAGGGCGCCTACAGGAGATATTGGGAGTCACTATAGGAAGGTAAGGGGTCATCACCGGAAGGTAAGGGAGCCTTACAGGAGGTATTGGGAGTCATTATAGGAAGGTAAGGGGTCTTCACAGGAAGGTAAGGGCGCCTACAGGAGGTATTGGGAGTCACTATAGGAAGGTACGGGGTCATCAACGGAAGGTAAGGGAGCCTACAGGAGGTATAGGCTATAGGGAATAAAGAAGTTATTACCGGTAGATAATAGGAAGGTAAGGAGTCATTACCGGAAGGTAAGGGAGCCTACAGGAGATATGGGGAGTCACTAGAGGAAAATGCGTTAGGTGACATTGCCATACTATGGTTGGGCGATTTTAACTGTGCCCTGGACCCACGAAGGAATTTGTGGTCTAGGAGATAATAAGCAGGACAGCCCCACGCGTTGTACACATTCGAAGCCAGGGGAACTGCTGAAAAACCTGATTTTTCATTTTGATTTGTCCCACGTGAATGAAGTATGTTCACCTCCGTTATCATTCCTGCCTACTTTTCATGGGAGAGGGTGCAACACTACTATCGATTTTGCACTCCTATCATCCAGGTATTCAGCACAAGTGTCCTCATGGCAAATAATTGATACCTTATTGAGTGATCACTATCCAATTTCTCTGGCTCTGAAAATGAAAGGTGTGGAGGAACACATGAAGGGAGACGTGATATATAATCTTGCCACCAGCCTCGCGAGTTCGAATGGCCACTCCATTAAATGGGCTAATATTGAACCTGAGGTGTTTCTCCAAAACCTTATTAAACAGACCTTTAATAACATGGAATTATGCCTTTCACAAACCGAGGATCACAACATTGTTTTTGATTCTTTCCTTAAAATAGCGGAGGAAATAAGGAAATTGTTAACTAATGATCGTCGCAATAATTCTAATAAAACCCAAAGGTGGTTTGATAAGGATTGTACAAAGGTACATATTAATTTGAAACGCGCCTTACACGAAGTACCTAGATCTAATGATTTAGTGCGAAATGCCAGAAAACTGTACCGTGTAACAATTGCCAAAAGGAAAAAACTATTAAAAAGGGAAGCCTGGCAGATGCTACACGAAGCGTGTGTTAGGGATGATAATATATCCTTTTGGAAAGTGGTCAATGCTCCTTTCCTTTCAAACCAAGAGACAGATATAATAGACCTAGCCATACCTGGAGAAATCTGGGTCAGACATTTCTCTGGTCTTTATGATAAGGTTACAACAGATGAAAGTTATATGGATATTTTAGCTAACACATCTGATGATAATAGACAATCCAGTATGTTTCCTTTGGGCATAGTATTTGAGTGTCAGGAAGTCCACAGAGCTATCAAAGAAAGCGCATCAGGAAAAGCGCCAGGGCCTGATGGCGTCCCGATTGACGTCTATAAATTTGAAATAGACCTATGGGATGTATGACGTTATAACGCAGGCTATTACAACGCCTGCCTTTACAACGCGGTTTTTACATCGCAAACCTTTACAACGCATAGCGCTCAGAGGTGCTGGATAGTGGTAAGTATAATTTTCTATTCCAACTCCAGTCCCCGTGGACACTAGGGAAGGTGTTGGATAGAAAATTAAACTTATTCCCTATCCTAGAGCGCCCCCCAGCGCAATGCGTTGTAATGGTTTGCGTTGTAATGACCGCGTTGTAATGGTAGTGCGTTGTAATAGTTTCGTTGTAACGGTTGTTCACCGACCTATGGGCTCCCTTGTTAACTAATGTGTTAACCTGTTTTAATAGATACAAATTGAATCCAACTTGGTTGGAAGCCATTGTAGTTCCTTTTTTATAAAAAGGGGGACAGAAATAATCCAACTTGTTATCGTCCCATATCCTTACTGGATGCCTTAATGGCAGTGGCCGGTAGGATAATTTTAAATAGGTTACAAGAATGGGCAGAGGAGAAGGAAGTCATTTCCAATTTACAGTATGGGTTTCGGACAAAGAAAGGTACCATAGAACAGGGTCTCAACCTTGCCTTGATAATTGAAAAATACACCGAGGCTCAGAAGGGGAATCTTTTCCAGACGTTCGTTGATCTAAGCTCAGCTTTCGATTGTGTGGAGCACGAAAAATTATGGAGCACACTCAGTGATGTGGGTGTAGACCCCCAGATCCTCCTATTCATTAAGGAATTGTATCGGGGCGGAAGCTAGGGTACGGTTTGGCAGAGGGGGGAGTGTTCAACTAAATTCGAAATAAAAAGAGGTGTGAGACAAGGGTGCATTTTAGCAGCCTTTCTCTTCACCCTCTATATCAACAGTATAGGACCGTATCTCAGCGAATTCCAACATGACTATCCAAGAGTTGGAGACGGGAAACATCCTTTACAACGCAACTTTTACCACGCAGTGCCTTTACGACGCTACTTTTACAACGCAAACCATTACAAGGCATTGCGCTGGGGGGCGCTCTAGGATAGGGAATAAGTTTAATTTACTGTCCAACACCTTCCCTAGTGTCCACGGGGACTGGAGTTGGAATAGTAAATTAAACTATTCACTATCCAGCACCCCAAAGCGCTATGCGTTGTAAAGGTTTTCGTTGTAAAAACCGCATTGTAAAGGCATGCGATGTAAAAGTATGCTTTGTAACGTCATACATCCGTTGGAGACACCCCGATCCCTATCCTCTTGTACGCGGATGATGCCGTAATAATGTCACGGACCAAGATTGGTCTTCAGAGGGCGGTAACAAAATTCGCAACATACATGAATGCAAGAGGGTTAAAAATAAATGTGCCTAAAGCATATACTATGATATGTGGAAGCAGGATAAAGACTATACATGCTATTTTCTTGGGTAAAAACAAGATTGCGAATTCCAACAGATTTTCTTACCTAGGCATCAACTTTGATAAAAATGGGACGCGGCAGGCTGCTGCGACCGCAAGAAAATTGGCCTTTTCTAGGGCCCTAGGTGCCGTGGCAAATTTTGCAAAGAAACTGGGAGGGAGACACTATAGGAAGGTAAGGGAGCCTTGCAGGAGGTATTGGGAGTCACTATAGGAAGGTAAGGGAGCCTTGCAGGAGGTATTGGGAGTCACTATAGGAAGGTAAGGGAGCCTTGCAGGAGGTATTAGGAGTCACTATAGGAAGGTAAGGGAGCCTTGCAGGAGGTATTGGGAGTCACTATAGGAAGGTAAGGGAGCCTTGCAGGAGGTATTGGGAGTCACTATGGGAAGGTAAGGGGTCATCAACGGAAGGTAAGGGCGCCTTACAGGAGGCATTGGGAGTCACTAAGGGAAGGTAAGGGGTCATCAACGGAAGGTAAGAGAGCCTTACAGGAGGCATTGGGAGTCAGTATAGGAAGGTAAGGGGTCATCGCGGGAAGGTAAGGGGGCCTTACAGGAGGCATTGGGAGTCATTATAGGAAGGTAAGGGGTCATCAACGGAAGGTAAGGGCGCCTTACAGGAGGCATTGGGAGTCACTATGGAAAGGTAAGGGGTGATCACTGGAAGGTAAGGAGCCTTACAGGAGGCATTGGGAGTCACTATGGGAAGGTAAGGGGTCATCAACGGAAGGTAAGGAGCCTTACGGGAGGCATTGGGAGTCACTATGGGAAGGTAAGGGGTCATCAACGGAAGGTAAGGGCGCCTCCAGGAGGTAGTGGGAGTCACTAGAAAAAGGTAAGGGGTCATCAACGGAAGGTAAGGAGCCTTACAGGAGGCATTGGGAGTCACTATGGGAAGGTAAGTAAGGGGTCATCAACGGAAGGTAAGGGCACCTTACAGGAGGTATTGGGAGTCACTATAGGAAGGTAAGGGAGCCTTGCAGGAGGTATTGGGAGTCACTATAGGAAGGTAAGGGAGCCTTGCAGGTGGTATTGGGAGTCACTATAGGAAGGTAAGGGAGCCTTGCAGGAGGTATTGGGAGTCACTATAGGAAGGTAAGGGAGCCTTGCAGGAGGTATTGGGAGTCACTATAGGAAGGTAAAGGAGCCTTGTAGGAGGCATTGGGAGTCACTATGGGAAGGTAAGGGGTCATCAACGGAAGGTAAGGTCGCCTTACAGGAGGCATTGGGAGTCACTATGGGAAGGTAAGGGGTCATCAACGGAAGGTAAGGGCACCTTACAGGAGGCATTGGGAGGCATTATAGGAAGGTAAGAGGTCATCAACGGAAGGTAAGGGCGCCTTACAGGAGGCATTGGGAGTCACTATGGGAAGGTAAGGGGTCATCAATGGAAGGTAAGGGCGCCTACAGGAGGCATTGGGAGTCATTATAGGAAGGTAAGAGGTCATCAACGGAAGGTAAGGGCGCCTCCAGGAGGCATTGGACAAGGGCTTCTCAGTCATCTTGGTTCTATTAGATCTATCAGCAGCGTTCGACACCGTGTCTCATACCATCTTGACACAACGGTTGTCGAACGCTGGCATTAAGAACAAAGCTCTTGACTGGCTAAAGAGTTTCCTGACTGACCGCACCCAGAGAGTCACCATGGGTGCATATCGCTCGGTGGAAATAGAGATTTCCAAGGGGGTGCCACAGGGCTCATGTTTGAGCCCTACTCTTTTTAATATCTATGTGGCACCCCTGGCAGGAGTTCTGCGTAGATACGGCTTTATCCCCGTATCATACGCAGATGATACACAGCTCCTCTTCCCCTTTAAAACTCTCACCACGGAGGTCAGGAACTCTTTCTCAACAGGCATGAAAGAAGTGGCAAAATGGATGGCTACCAACTATCTCCAATGTAACGTCACCAAAACAGAGATCATGCTATTTGGAGAGGCTAAAATACTATGGACCCCTGAATGGTGGCCGTCAGAACTTGGAGCAGTCCCGGAACCCAAACAGGTTGTGAAGAATCTGGGAATCCGGCTTGATCACGACCTGTCACTTAAACAACACACTAACTACATATCGGGGATCTGCTTCCACACCATCGGACTCCTCCGTAAGGTCTTTCCACTTCTACCTGATTCAGTAAGGAAAACGCTTGTTCAAGCGTTGATCCTCAGTCGGATTAATTATTGTAACGGTCTGTTACTATCAGCCAATGAAGGAGTGCTGGATAAACTGCAAGTCATCCAGAACACGGCAGCTCGCCTTGTTCTGAACGCCCCTCCGAGAACTGCCTCCAAACCTCTCCTGAATCGCCTACACTGGCTTCCAATCCGACAGAGGGTCAAATTTAAAATATGCTGCCATATCCACAAATGTCTGAATAGACAGGGACCAATCTATCTAGAGCGGAAATTTATTCCTTATGTTCCAGCACGATCTCTCAGATCTAGCAATAATCTCCTTCTCGTGGTCCCTCATATTAAAAAAGTAAGACACGGAGGCAGAGCCTTATCAACCACTGGCCCCAAGCTGTGGAACAAGTTACCTTTGGCCTTAAGACAATGTAAAGAGCACCTGTCATTTCGTAAACTTTTAAAAACCACTCTCTTTAAAAATGAAGTCTAGTTTATCCCCGTATCATGTTGCTGATTTCCGGTCAAAAAGCGCAGAGATACTCCTGCCGGAGTGATTCAAGCGCTATACAAACTCACAAATAAATAAATAAATAAATTGGGAGTCACTACAGGAAGGTAACGGGCCATGACCAGAAGGTAAGGTCGCCTACAGGAGGAATTGGGAGTCACTATAGGAAGGTAAGGGGTCATCAACGGAAGGTAAGGTCGCCTTACAGGAGGCATTGGGAGTCACTATGGGAAGGTAAGGGGTCATCAACGGAAGGTAAGGGCACCTTACAGGAGGCATTGGGAGTCATTATAGGAAGGTAAGAGGTCATCAACGGAAGGTAAGGGCGCCTTACAGGAGGCATTGGGAGTCACTATGGGAAGGTAAGGGGTCATCAACGGAAGGTAAGGGCACCTTACAGGAGGCATTGGGAGTCATTATAGGAAGGTAAGAGGTCATCAACGGAAGGTAAGGGCGCCTTACAGGAGGCATTGGGAGTCACTATGGGAAGGTAAGGGGTCATCAACGGAAGGTAAGGGCGCCTTACAGGAGGCATTGGGAGTCATTATAGGAAGGTAAGGGGTCATCAACGGAAGGTAAGGGCGCCTTACAGGAGGCATTGGGAGTCACTATGGGAAGGTAAGGGGTCATCAACGGAAGGTAAGGGCGCCTTACAGGAGGCATTGGGAGTCACTATGGGAAGGTAAGGGAGCCTTACAGGAGGCATTGGGAGTCACTATGGGAAGGTAAGGGGTCATCACTGGAAGGTAGGGAGCCTTACAGGAGGCATTGTGAGTCATTATAGGATGGTACGGGAGCCTTACAGGAGGCATTGGGAGTCACTATGGGAAGGTAAGGGGTCATCAACGGAAGGTAAGGAGCCTTACGGGAGGCATTGGGAGTCACTATGGGAAGGTAAGGGGTCATCACTGGAAGGTAAGGAGCCTTACAGGAGGCATTGGGACTCACTATGGGAAGGTAAGGGGTCATCACTGGAAGGTAAGGAGCCTTACGGGAGGCATTGGGAGTCACTATGGGAAGGTAAGGGGTCATCACTGGAAGGTAAGGAGCCTTACAGGAGGCATTGGGAGTCACTATGGGAAGGTAAGGGGTCATCACTGGAAGGTAGGGAGCCTTACAGGAGGCATTGGGAGTCATTATAGGAAGGTAAGGGAGCCTTACAGGAGGCATTGGGAGTCACTATGGGAAGGTAAGGGGTCATCAACGGAAGGTAAGGAGCCTTACGGGAGGCATTGGGAGTCACTATGGGAAGGTAAGGGGTCATCACTGGAAGGTAAGGAGCCTTACAGGAGGCATTGGGAGTCACTATGGGAAGGTAAGGGGTCATCAACGGAAGGTAAGGGCGCCTCCAGGAGGTAGTGGGAGTCACTATAGGAAGGTAAGGGAGCCTTGCAGGAGGTATTGGGAGTCACTATAGGAAGGTAAGGGAGCCTTGCAGGAGGTATTGGGAGTCACTATAGGAAGGTAAGGGAGCCTTGCAGGTGGTATTGGGAGTCACTATATGAAGGTAAGGGAGCCTTGCAGGAGGCATTGGGAGTCACTATTGGAAGGTAAGGGAGCCTTGCAGGAGGCATTGGGAGTCACTATGGGAAGGTAAGGGGTCATCAACCGAAGGTAAGGGCGCCTTACAGGAGGCATTGGGAGTCATTATAGGAAGGTAAGAGGTCATCAACGGAAGGTAAGGGCGCCTTACAGGAGGCATTGGGAGTCACTATGGGAAGGTAAGAGGTCATCAACGGAAGGTAAGGAGCCTTACAGGAGGCATTGGGAGTCACTATGGGAAGGTAAGGTGTCATCACTGGAAGGTAAGGAGCCTTACAGGAGGTATTGGGAGTCACTATGGGAAGGTAAGGAGTCATCAACGGAAGGTAAGGAGCCTTACAGGAGGCATTGGGAGTCATTATAGGAAGGTAAGGGGTCATCACTGGAAGGTAAGGAGCCTTACAGGAGGCATTGGGGGTCACTATGGGAAGGTAAGGGGTCATCACTGGAAGGTAAGGAGCCTTACGGGAGGCATTGGGAGTCACTATGGGAAGGTAAGGGGTCATCACTGGAAGGTAAGGAGCCTTACAGGAGGCATTGGGAGTCATTATAGGAAGGTAAGGGAGCCTTACAGGAGGCATTGGGAGTCACTATGGGAAGGTAAGGGGTCATCACTGGAAGGTAAGGAGCCTTACAGGAGGCATTGGGAGTCACTATGGGAAGGTAAGGTGTCATCACTGGAAGGTAAGGAGCCTTACAGGAGGTATTGGGAGTCACTATGGGAAGGTAAGGGGTCATCAACGGAAGGTAAGGAGCCTTACAGGAGGCATTGGGAGTCATTATAGGAAGGTAAGGGGTCATCACTGGAAGGTAAGGAGCCTTACAGGAGGCATTGGGAGTCACTATGGGAAGGTAAGGGGTCATCACTGGAAGGTAAGGAGCCTTACAGGAGGCATTGGGAGTCACTATGGGAAGGTAAGGGGTCAACACTGGAATGTAAGGAGCCTTACAGGAGGCATTGGGAGTCATTATAGGAAGGTAAGGGAGCCTTACAGGAGGCATTGGGAGTCACTATGGGAAGGTACGGGGTCATCACTGGAAGGTAAGGTCGCCTACGGGAAGGTAAGGGGTCATCAACGGAAGGTAAGGAGCCTTACAGGAGCTATTAGGAGTCACTATGGGAAGGTAAGGGGTCATGTTTGGAAGGTGAGGGCGCCTACAGGAGGTATGAAGGCCTAGGAGTCCCTGTAGGAAGGCATGGGAGTGGTGTGGCTCACTGGTTAGAGGCGGCAGACCCGTAAGCAGAGAACGGCCCGGGACCAGGGTTCAATTCCCGACGCGGCAGGGTCGTGGACCAGGGTCAGCGGACTCGACAATTCTCGCCTCGGTGCCTACTCTAACCTGGTGTCCCACTCGGCAACTCTGGGCATTAGCTTGCCTCATCTCTACAACGGCCCCCCACAGACGCCGGGGATGCCTGGTTTCACCCTGGAGATACCCAGTAGGGACCATCTCACAGGGAAAGCCAGGATGGGTTCCCCAGCGGTCTACAGCGCAGAGATACTCCTTCGGGAGTCGATTCTAGGCTTTAAAGAAACCCACAATTAAATGGGGGCTTAAAGCTGTAGGATCTAGGGAACCCGGGCTCCTCACTGAAAATGTAACTGAGAGGTCATAATACCCAGTCAGGGGGGCTCCATGGATGCATGGGGGCAGTGATAACGCAGGCTGGTTGCAGGGGGCAGGGGTCGTGGCCGGACAGCAGGCATCACTGCAGGGACGCGCGGGGGCTTTAGGGGACAGTGTGGGGTTTCTCACCTGACATCTTCCCAGCTGACAGGCTTGAAGCCTTCTTCGGGGTACGGGTCTCCCCCGTGCTGCACCGCCTCAGAAGTGTGCAAGGAGTCCACCCCCGGCCTCCTCAGGGGGAGCAGGAGGTATAGCGCCTCGTCGCCTCAAGAGTGCTCAGCGAGGAGCAGCGCTGTCAGCGCTATGTGCAGCCAGTGACCCCTGGACACCTCCAGGACGGATAGCGCCTTCTCCACGTGAGAGGCGCTCAGGGACTGACAGCAAGGCCAGCGCCTCGACAACCCCGGGCTTGGCGGCAGGCAGCACGGCAGATAGCGCCTCGACTCGAGAGCAGGAAAGATGGTGCCTCGTGTTGTTCCTCAGGGTTTACGACAAAGAGCAGGACAGATAGCGCCTTGTTAACCCCTCAAGGCTTTGCAGCACATGGCGGATAGTCCAATGTCTTCATGAAGGCGCGGGACACGGTGCAGAGCAGATAGCGCCTCGTCGTCTTCAGGAGATGCGCCCACTCATTACCATCCTTCAGCTTGACCGTGGCTCGTCTGCCTCAAGCCTTCTAGGCGCACACCAGGGTGTGTAGCGCCTACCCGGCCATACCAGACCTCTAGGAAGATCGGGGTAGATAGCGTCTCGTGCAGCTCAAGCGTCTTCTTGGGGCTCAGGGTGAACCCCGGCCCGTGCGCCTGGAGGCGCCTCCTCTGCTGTCGAGGCGCTCCCGGCCCGGGCGTCCAACCTTCAAGAGAGGAGCAGGTCCCACGTCACCAGCCCTAGAGCATTTCCCCCCCCCCCAGGCAGCGGGACACCCCTGCTCCCTAAACCCCTTTTATCTTATCCCCTCCTCTGTGGGGGTCTCTGCACCGGTTTCGTCTGTCTTCACATCACTTGTCCTGTCCTTTCTTCTTTTCGCTTTCCTTTTCTCTGTCTGTTCTTTTCTTTCCCTTTCGTCTCCCTACTTTAATGTTTTTTTCTCGTCAAGTGTTCCCTTTAACCCTTCTTCATGTCTCTGTATTCTTTTAGTTTCTTAGTTCACCTCGCCTCTTTGCCCCTACCTCACCCTGTCTCTTCGCCCCTACCTCACCTCGCCACTTCACCCCTATTTCACCTCATCTCTTTAGCACTGCCTCACCTTGCCTCTACGCCTGGCCTCATCCTATCAATGCGCCCCAACTCACTATGTTTCTTCTCTTCTGTCTCACTCTCTCCTCACCCCACCTCACCTGTCTCTTCGCCCCCACCTCACCCTCTATCTTTCTCTCCTCACCCCACCTCACCCTGTCACTTCACCCCTACCTCACAATCTCTCTTCGCCCCTACCTCACCCCGCCTCTTCGCCCCTACCTCAACCTGTCCCTTCGTCCCCCCTAACCCTGTCTCTTTGCCCCTACCTCACCTCTCCTCTCCCTCACCCTGACTTCCCTTCTCTCCTCTCCTCCCCCTCCTCTCCTCTCCTCTCCTCTCCTCCCCTCTTCCCTCCCCCTTCTCTCTTCTCTTCACTTCTCTTCTCTTCTCTTCTCTCCTCTTCTCTTCCCTTCTCTCCTCCCCTCTTCCCTCCCCCTTCTCTCTTCTGTTCTCTTCTCTTCTCTTCTCTTCTCTTCTCTTCTCTCCTCTCCTCTCCTCTCCTCACCCTGTCTTCTTCTCTTCTCTTCTCTCTTCTCCTCTCCCCTCCTGTACCTCACTCCTTCTCTCCTCTCCTCTCCTCTCCTCTCCTCTCCCCTCCTCTCTTCTCTCTCTCTCTCTCTCCCTCCTCTCCTCTCCCCCTCCTCTCCCCTCCTCTCCTCTCCTCTCCTCTCCTCTCCCTCTTCTCTTCTCTTCTCTTCTCTTCTCTTCTCTTCTCTTCTCTTCTCTTCTCTTCTCTTCTTTTCTCTTCTCCTCTCCTCTACACTCCTCTCCTCTTCTCTTCTCTTCTCTTCTCTTCTCTTCTTTTCTCTTCTCCCCTCCTCTCCTCTCCTCTCCTCTCCTCTCCCTCTTCTCTCCTCTTCTCTCCTCTCCCTCTTCTCTTCTCTTCTCTTCTCTTCTCTTCTCTTCTCTTCTCTTCTCTTCTCTTCTCTTCTCTCCTCTTTCCTCCTCCCCTCTCCTCTCCTCTCCTCACCCTGTCTTCTTCTCTTCTCTTCTCTCCTCTCCTCTCCTCACCCTGTCTTCTTCTCTTCTCTTCTCTCTTCTCCTCTCCTCTCCTCTCCTCTCCTCTCCTCTCCCCTCCTCTCCCCTCCTCTCCTCTTCTCTTCTCTTCTCTTCTCTTCTCTTCTCTTCTCTTCTCTTCTCTTCTCTCCTCTTTCCTCCTCCCCTCTCCTCTCCCCTCCTCTCCCCTCCTCTCCTCTTCTCTTCTCTTCTCTTCTCTTCTCTTCTCTTCTCTTCTCTTCTCTTCTCTTCTCTTCTCTTCTCTTCTCTTCTCTTCTCTTCTCTTCTCTTCTCTTCTCTTCTCTTCTCTTCTCTTCTCTTCTCTTCTCTTCTCTTCTCTTCTCTTCTCTTCTCTTCTCTTCTCTTCTCTTCTCTTCTCTTCTCTTCTCTTCTCTTCTCTTCTCTTCTCTTCTCTTCTCTCCCCTCCTCTCCTCTCCTCTCCTCTCCTCTCCTCTCTTCTCTTCTCTTCTCTTCTCTTCTCTTCTCTTCTCTTCTCCTCTCCCTCTCGCTCGTCGGGCGAGGACTGAAGTCCACCCCTCGGCACCCTCGCTCTTCTGTCCGGATTTGAAGATGAGTTTGTCCCCGGGGAGGGGATCAGTGGAGGGGGTGGGGGCAGTTAATGGACAGCTAGATATTGAGATCCAATACTGGCCCCCACCCACGACCCCCAGAATACATATTGCAAATCACGGATCAGATGAAAGGCGGAGCCGCCGCCGGAGGCCCGGCCTGTTGTCTCGATGGGACGGATGTTTGGAACACAAAATATAACATAGGTGCAAACCCTCAGGAGTTTAACTACCGGTATAAGATAGAAGTTATAAGAAGTAACTTGTGTTTAAATGCACTTACGAGCATAGTGTTTCCGTTTCTAAGCGCTATCAATGGCAAGGGTTAATACCACCAAATGTAATGGTAATAATGGGAAGTGATGGAGTGAAAATCTACCAAAGTCTGGACCAGCCTCCCCTGCAGCCTCTAACTCACAGCAGGTGTGAGCTGGTGTCACTCACAGCGCCTACTTCCTTTTATAGCGCACTGAAGCCCGGGCCCGTCTCTGGAAGCCTGGCTGTAATGTTACTGTGCAGTCTCATTACGATGGCGCTGCTCACCTGTAATAAGAAAGTTATGTTTAGTGGGTGTAAAATCCCACTGTTGTATTTGAGTCCCTGAGAGGGTGGTCTGTGTGCCGTCACCACACAGCCCGAACGACACACCTATGTTTCGTCACAGACCACAAGCTGCGTGGGGGTCAGTCTGTTTTCTGTAAAACTGGCCCCAGCCCTTCCTACATCACTACCTCCAAAGCCCTCGTCCATTGAAAGCAGTAAGAGGCCAAAAATACCATAGGGTGCTGAGGGGAGACTGCTCTTGCCACCAGCTATTATAAGGAATAAAATACCCCCCTTCTGTGACTTTCTAAGGATGCTGACCTCCGGGTTCCTATTATTGATATGGTCTCCAAAGGCCTCCATAACTTGCACTATTCTTACAGAATGCGGCGGGGGTGGGGGCTACACTTTTATCACTAGCGTGAGATGACTATTTCTACCACCAGATATGACTCATAGCCTATTAACTGATAGCCATGACTAGGTGAGATGACACCTCTCACTGCCGAGTATCACTCACCGACCAGTTTCGACCTACTTAGGTCTCGCCAGTGAGGTACAGCTTGAGTCCTGTGGTCCTCGGTGAGGTACAGCTTCAGTCCTGTGGTCCTCGGTGAGGTACAGCTTCAGTCCTGTGGTCCTCGGTGAGGTACAGCTTGAGTCCTGTGGTCCTCAGTGAGGTACAGCTTGAGTCCTGTGGTCCTCGTTGAGGTACAGCTTGAGTTCTGTTGCCCTCGGTGAGGTACAGCTTGAGTCCTGTGGTCCTCGGTGAGGTATAGCTTGAGTTCTGTTGCCCTCGGTGAGGTACAGCTTGAGTCCTGTGGTCCTCGGTGAGGTACAGCTTCAGTCCTGTGGTCCTCGGTGAGGTACAGCTTGAGTCCTGTGGTCCTCAGTGAGGTACGGCTTGAGTCCTGTTGTCCTTGGTGAGGTACAGCTTCAGTCCTGTGGTCCTCGGTGAGGTACAGCTTCAGTCCTGTGGTCCTCGGTGAGGTACAGCTTCAGTCCTGTGGTCCTCGGTGAGGTACGGCTTGAGTCCAGTGGTCCTCGGTGGGGTACGGCTTGAGTCCAGTGGTCCTCAGTGGGGTACAGCTTGAGTCCTGTGGTCCTCAGTGAGGTACAGCTTGAGTCCGGTGGTCCTCAGTGAGGTACAGCTTCAGTCCTGTGGTCCTCGGTGAGGTACAGCTTCAGTCCTGTGGTCCTCGGTGAGGTACAGCTTGAGTCCTGTGGTCCTCAGTGAGGTACAGCTTGGGTCCTGTGGTCCTCGGCGGGGTACAGCTTGAGTCCTGTGGTCCTCTCTGAGGTACAGCTTGAGTCCTGTGGTCCTCGGTGAGGTACAGCTTGAGTCCTGTGATCCTCGGTGAGGTACGGCTTGAGTCCTGTGGTCCTCAGTGGGGTACTGCTTGAGCCTTGTGGTCCTCGGTGAGGTACAGCTTGAGTCCTGCGGTCCTCAGTGAGGTACAGCTTGTGTCCTGTGGTCCTCGGTGAGGTACAGCTTGAGTCCTGTGGTCCTTGGTGGGGTACAGCTTGAGTCCTGTGGTCCTCGGTGAGGTACAGCTTGAGTCCTGTGGTCCTTGGTGAGGTATAGCTTGAGTCCTGTGGTCCTCGGTGAGGCACGGCTTGAGTCCTGTGGTCCATGGTGAGGTGTAGCTAGAGTCCTGTGGTCCTCAGTGAGGTACGGCTTGAGTCCTGTGGTCCTCGGTGAGGTACAGCTTGAGTCCTGTGGTCCTTGGTGAGGTATAGCTTGAGTCCTGTGGTCCTCGGTGAGGTACGGCTTGAGTCCAGTGGTCCTCGGTGAGGTACGGCTTGAGTCCAGTGGTCCTTGGTGAGGTACAGCTTGAGTCCGGTGGTCCTCAGTGAGGTATAGCTTGAGTCTTGTGGTCCTCCATGAGGTATAGCTTGAGTCCTGTGGTCCTTGGTGAGGTAGAGCTTGAGTCCTGTGGTCCTCGGTGAGGTAGAGCTTGAGTCCTGTGGTCCTCGGTGAGGTACAGCTCGAGTCCTGTGATCCTCGGTGAGGTACGGCTTGAGTCCTGTGGTCCTCGGTGAGGTACAGCTTGAGTCCTGTGGTCCTCGGTGAGGTACGGCTTGAGTCCTGTGGTCCTCGTTGAGGTACAGCTTGAGTCCTGTAGTCCTCAGTGAGGTACAGCTTGAGTCCTGTTGTCCTTGGTGAGGTACAGCTTGAGTCCTGTTGTCCTTGGTGAGGTACAGCTTGAGTCCTGTTGTCCTCGGTGAGGTACAGCTTGAGTCCTGTGGTCCTCAGTGAGGTACGGCTTGAGTCCTGTGGTCCTCAGTGAGGTACAGCTTGAGTCCTGTGGTCCTCGTTGAGGTACAGCTTGAGTCCTGTGGTCCTCAGTGAGGTACAGCTGGAGTCCTGTTGTCCTTGGTGAGGTACAGCTTGAGTCCTGTTGTCCTCGGTGAGGTACAGCTTGAGTCCTGTGGTCCTCAGTGAGGTACGGCTTGAGTCCTGTGGTCCTCGTTGAGGTACAGCTTGAGTCCTGTGGTCCTTAGTGAGGTACGGCTTGAGTCCTGTGGTCCTCCATGAGGTACGGCTTGAGTCCTGTGGTCCTCGTTGAGGTACAGCTTGAGTCCTGTGGTCCTCAGTGAGGTACGGCTTGAGTCCTGTGGTCCTCGGTGAGGTACAGGTTGAGTCCTGTGGTCCTCGTTGAGGTACAGCTTGAGTCCTGTGGTCCTTGGTGAGGTACAGCTTGAGTCCTGTTGTCCTCAGTGAGGTACGGCTTGAGTCCTGTGGTCCTCGTTGAGGTACAGCTTGAGTCCTGTGGTCCTCAGTGAGGTACGGCTTGAGTCCGGTGGTCCTTGGTGAGGTACGGCTTGAGTCCTGTGGTCCTCGTTGAGGTACAGCTTGAGTCCTGTGGTCCTCAGTGAGGTACAGCTTGAGTCCTGTGGTCCTCAGTGAGGTACAGCTTGAGTCCTGTGGTCCTCAATGAGGTATAGCTTGAGTCCTGTGGTCCTCGTTGAGGTACAGCTTGAGTCCTGTGGTCCTCAGTGAGGTACAGCTTGAGTCCTGTAGTCCTCAGTGAGGTACAGCTTGAGTCCTGTTGTCCTCGGTGAGGTACGGCTTGAGTCCTGTGGTCCTCGGTGAGGTACAGCTTGATTCCTGTGGTCCTCAGTGAGGTACAGCTTGAGTCCTGTGGTCCTCGTTGAGGTACAGCTTGAGTCCTGTGGTCCTCGGTGAGGTACAGCTTGAGTCCTGTGCTCCTCGTGGGGTACAGCTTGAGTCCTGTGGTCCTCGTTGAGGTACGGCTTGAGTCCTGTGGTCGTCAGTGAGGTATAGCTTGAGTCCTGTGGTCCTCGGTGAGGTATAGCTTGAGTGCTGTGGTCCTCGGTGAGGTACAGCTTGAGTCTTGTGGTCCTCAGTGGGGTACGGCTTGAGTCCTGTGGTCCTCAGTGGGGTACGGCTTGAGTCCTGTGGTCCTAGGAGAGGTATAGCTCGAGTCCTGTGGTCCTCAGTGAGGTATAGCTCAAGTCCTGTGGTCCTCGGTGGGGTACAGCTTGAGTCCGGTGGTCCTCAGTGAGGTACAGCTTCAGTCCTGTTGTCCTTGGTGAGGTACGGCTTGAGTCCTGTGGTCCAAGGTGAGGTATGGCTTGAGTCCTGTGGTCCTCGGTGAGGTACAGCTTGAGTCCTGTGGTCCTCGTTGAGGTACAGCTTGAGTCCTGTGGTCCTCGGTGAGGTACAGCTTTAGTCCTGTGGTCCTCGTTGAGGTACAGCTTGAGTCATATGGTCCTCGGTGAGGTACGGCTTGAGTCCTGTGGTCCATGGTGAGGTATAGCTCGAGTCCTGTGGTCCTCGGTGAGGTATAGCTCAAGTCCTGTGGTCCTGGGTGGGGTACAGCTTGAGTCCTGTGGTACTCGGTGAGGTACAGCTTGAGTCCTGTGGTCCTCAGTGAGGTACAGCTTGAGTCCTGTGGTCCTCAGTGAGGTACAGCTTGAGTCCTGTGGTCCTCAGTGAGGTACGGCTTGAGTCCTGTGGTCCTCGGTGAGGGACGGCTTGAGTCCTGTGGTCCATGGTGAGGTGTAGCTCGAGTCCTGTGGTCCTCAGTGAGGTACAGCTTGAGTCCTGTGGTCCTCGGTAAGGTACAGCTTGAGTCCTGCGGTCCTCAATGAGGTACAGCTTGAGTTCTGTGGGCCTGGGCGAGTTACAGCTTGAGTCCTGTGGTCCTCAGCGAGGTACGGCTTGAGTCCTGTGGTCCTCCGTGAGGTACAGCTAGATTTCTGTGGTCCTCGGTGAGGTATGGCTTGAGTACTGTGCTCCTCAGTGAGGTACGGCTTGAGTCCTGTGGTCCTCAGAGAGGTACATCATGAGTCATGTGGTCCTCATTTGGGTACAGTTTGAATCCTATGGCCCTCAATGAGGTACAGCTTCAGTCCTGTGGTTCTGGGTGAGGTAGAGCTTGAGTCCTGTGGTCCTCGGTGAGGTATAGCTTGAGTCCTGTGGTCCTCAGTGAGGTACAGCTTGAGTCCTGTGGTCCTCAGTGAGGTACAGCTTGAGTCCTGTGCTCGTCAGTGAGGTATAGCTTGAGTCCTGTGGTCCTCAGTGAGGTACAGCTTTAGTCCTGTGCTCCTCAGTGAGGTACAGCTTGAGTCCTGTGGTCCTCTGTGAGGTACAGCTTGAGTCCTGTGGTCCTCAGTGAGGTACAGCTTGGGTCCTGTGGTCCTCTGTGAGGTACGGCTTCAGTCCTGTTGTCCTTGGTGAGGTACGGCTTCAGTCCTGTTGGCCTTGCTGAGGTACGGCTTCAGTCCTGTGGTCCATGGTGAGGTATAGCTTGAGTCCTGTGGTCCTCGGTGAGGTACAGTTTGAGTCCTGTGGTCCTCGGTGTGGTATAGCTTGAGTCCTGTGGTCCTCGGTGAGGTACAGTTTGAGTCCTGTGGTCCTCGGTGTGGTATAGCTCAAGTCCTGTGGTCCTGGGTGGGGTACAGCTTGAGTCCTGTGGTACTCGGTGCGGTACAGCTTGAGTCCTGTGGTCCTCGGTGAGGTACAGCTTGAGTCCTGTGGTCCTCGGTGAGGGACGGCTTGAGTCCTGTGGTCCATGGTGAGGTGTAGCTCGAGTCCTGTGGTCCTCAGTGAGGTACAGCTTGAGTCCTGTGGTCCTCGGTAAGGTACAGCTTGAGTCCTGCGGTCCTCAATGAGGTACAGCTTGAGTTCTGTGGGCCTGGGTGAGTTACAGCTTGAGTCCTGTGGTCCTCAGTGAGGTACAGCTTGAGTCCTGTGGTCCTCAGTGAGGTACAGCTTGAGTCCTGTGGTCCTCTGTGAGGTACAGCTTGAGTCCTGTGGTCCTCGGTGAGGTATAACTTGAGTCCTGTGGTCCTCTGTGAGGTACAGCTTGAGTCCTGTGGTCCTCGGTGAGGTATAACTTGAGTCCTGTGGTCCTCAGTGAGGTATAGCTTTAGTCCTGTGCTCCTCAGTGAGGTACAGCTTGAGTCCTGTGGTCCTCTGTGAGGTACAGCTTGAGTCCTGTGGTCCTCAGTGTGGTACAGCTTGGGTCCTGTGGTCCTCTGTGAGGTACGGCTTCAGTCCTGTTGTCCTTGGTGAGGTACGGCTTCAGTCCTGTTGGCCTTGCTGAGGTACGGCTTCAGTCCTGTGGTCCATGGTGAGGTATAGCTTGAGTCCTGTGGTCCTCGGTGAGGTACAGTTTGAGTCCTGTGGTCCTCGGTGTGGTATAGCTTGAGTCCTGTGGTCCTCGGTGAGGTACAGCTAGATTCCTGTGGTCCTCGGTGAGGTATGGCTTGAGTCCTGTGCTCCTCAGTGAGGTACGGCTTGAGTCCTGTTGCCCTCGGTGAGTTACGGCTTGAGTCATGTGGACCTCTCTGAGGTACAGCTTGAGTCCTGTGGTCCTCCGTGAGGTACAGCTAGATTCCTTTGGTCCTCGGTGAGGTACAGCTAGATTCCTGTGGTCCTCGGTGAGGTATGGCTTGAGTCCTGTGCTCCTCAGTGAGGTACGGCTTGAGTCCTGTGGTCCTCAGTGGGGTACAGCTTGAGTCCTGTGGTCCTCGGTGGGGTACAGCTTGAGTCCTATGGTCCTCAAGGAGGTACAGCTTGAGTCCTGTGGTTCTTGATGAGGTACAGCTTGAGATGTGTGGTCCTCTGTGAGGTATGGCTTCAGTCCTGTTGCCCTCGGTGAGGTACGGCTTGAGACCTGTGGACCTCTCTGAGGTACAGCTTGAGTCCTGTGGTCCTCCGTGAGGTACACCTAGATTCCTGTGGTCCTCGGTGAGGTATGGCTTGAGTCCTGTGCTCCTCAGTGATGTACGGCTTGAGTCCTGTGGTCCTCAGAGAGGTACACCATGAGTTACGTGGTCCTCATTTGGGTGCAGCTTGAATCATATAGCCCTCAATGAGGTACAGATTTAGTCCTGTGGTTCTGGGTGAAGTATAGCTTGAGTCCGGTGGACCTCAGTGAGGTACAGCTTCAGTCCTGTTGTCCTTGGTGAGGTACGGCTTGAGTCCTGTGGTCCTTGGTGAGGTATAGCTTGAGTCCTGTGGTCCTCGGTGAGGTACAGTTTGAGTCCTGTGGTCCTCGGTGAGGTATAGCTTGAGTCCTGTGGTGCTCCGTGAGGTACAGCTAGAGTCCTGTGGTCCTCCGTGAGGTACAGCTAGATTCCTGTGGTCCTCGGTGAGGTATGGCTTGAGTCCTGTGCTCGTTAGTGAGGTATGGCTTGAGTCCTGTGCTCCTCAGTGAGGTACAGCTTGAGATTTGTGGTCCTCTGTGAGGTACGGCTTCAGTCCTGTTGTCCTTGGTGAGGTACGGCTTGAGTCCTGTGGTCCTCGGTGAAGTATAGCTTGAGTCCTGTGGTCCTCGGTGACGTACAGCTTGAGTCCTGTGGTCCTCAGTGAGGTACGGCTTAAGTCCTGCAGTCCTCGGTGAGGTACGGCTTGAGTCCTGCGGTCCTTGGTGAGGTACAGCTTGTGTCCTGTGGTCCTCGGTGAGGTACAGCTTGAGTCCTGCGGTCCTCGGTGAGGTAGAGCTTGAGTCCTGGGGTCCTCGGTGAGGTACAACTTGAATTCTGCGGTCCTTGGTGAGGTACAGCTTGAGTCCTGCGGTTCTCGGTGAGGTACTGCTTGAGGCCTGTGGCCCTTGGTGAGGTACAGCTTGAGTCCTGGGGTCCTCAGTGGGGTACAGCTTGAGCCTTGTGGTCCTCGGTGAGGTACAGCTTGAGTCCTGCGGTCCTCGGTGAGGTACAGCTTGAGTCTTGTGGTCCTCAGTGAGGTACAGCTTGAGTCCTGTGGTCCTCGGTGGGGTACGGCTTGAGTCCTGTGGTCCTAGGAGAGGTATAGCTCGAGTCCTGTGGTCCTCGGTGGGGTACAGCTTGAGTCCTGTGGTCCTCGGTGAGGTACGGCTTGAGTCCTATGGTCCATGGTGAGGTATAGCTCGAGTCCTGTGGTCCTCGGTGAGGTATAGCTTGAATCCTGTGGTCCTTGGTGAGGTACAGGTTGAGATCTGTGGTCCTCGGTGAGGCACGGCTTGAGTCCTGTGGTCCATGGTGAGGTGTAGCTAGAGTCCTGTGGTCCTCGGTGAGGTACAGCTTGAGTCATGTGGTCATCGGTGAGACACAGCTTGAGTCCTGTGGTCCTCCGTGGGGTACGGCTTGAGTCCTGTGGTCCTCGGTGAGGTACAGCTTGAGTCCTATGCTCCACGGTGAGATACGGCTTGAGTCCTGTGGTCCTCGGTGGGGTACAGCTTGAGTCCTGTGGTCCATGGTGAGGTATATCTTGAGTCCTGTGGTCCTCGGTGAGGTACAGCTTGAGTTTTGTGGTCCTCGGTGAGGTACAGCTTGAGTCCTGTGGTCCTCGGTGGGGTACGGCTTGAGTCCTGTGGTCCTAGGAGAGGTATAGCTCGAGTCCTGTGGTCCTCAGTGAGGTATAGCTCAAGTCCTGTGGTCCTCGGTGGGGTACATCTTGAGTCCTGTGGTCCTCGGTGAGGTACAGCTTGAGTCCTGTGGTCTTCGGTGAGGTACAGCTTGAGTCCTGTGGTCCTCGGTGAGGGACGGCTTGAGTCCTGTGGTCCATGGTGAGGTGTATCTCGAGTCCTGTGGTCCTCAGTGAGGTACAGCTTGAGTCCTGTGGTCCTTGGTAAGGTACAGCTTGAGTCCTGCGGTCCTCAATGAGGTACAGCTTGAGTTCTGTGGGCCTGGGTGAGGTACAGCTTGAGTCCTGTGGTCCTCAGCGAGGTACGGCTTGAGTCCTGTGGTCCTCCGTGAGGTAGAGCTAGATTTCTGTGGTCCTCGGTGAGGTATGGCTTGAGTCCTGTGCTCCTCAGTGAGGTACGGCTTGAGTCCTGTGGTCCTCAGAGAGGTACATCATGAGTCATGTGGTCCTCATTTGGGTACAGTTTGAATCCTATGGCCCTCAATGAGGTACAGCTTCAGTCCTGTGGTTCTGGGTGAGGTAGAGCTTGAGTCCTGTGGTCCTCGGTGAGGTATAGCTTGAGTCCTGTGGTCCTCAGTGAGGTACAGCTTGAGTCCTGTGGTCCTCGGTGAGGTACGGCTTGAGTCCTGTGGTCCTCGGTGAGGTATAGCTTGAGTCCTGTGGTCCTCAGTGAGGTACAGCTTGAGTCATGTGGTCCTCAGTGAGGTACAGCTTGAGTCCTGTGGTCCTCGGTGAGGTACGGCTTGAGTCCTGTGGTCCTCTGTGAGGTACAGCTTGAGTCCTGTGGTCCTCAGTGAGGTACAGCTTGGGTCCTGTGGTCCTCTGTGAGGTACGGCTTCAGTCCTGTTGTCCTTGGTGAGGTACGGCTTCAGTCCTGTGGTCCATGGTGAGGTATAGCTTGAATCCTGTGGTCCTCGGTGAGGTACAGGTTGAGATCTGTGGTCCTCGGTGAGGCACGGCTTGAGTCCTGTGGTCCTCGGTGAGGTACAGCTTGAGTCCTGTGGTCCTCGGTGAGGCACAGCTTGAGTCCTGTGGTCCTCCGTGGGGTACGGCTTGAGTCCTATGCTCCACGGTGAGATACGGCTTGAGTCCTGTGGTCCTCGGTGGGGTACAGCTTGAGTCCTGTGGTCCATGGTGAGGTATAGCTTGAGTCCTGTGGTCCTCGGTGAGGTACAGCTTGAGTTTTGTGGTCCTCGGTGAGGTACAGCTTGAGTCCTGTGGTCCTCGGTGGGGTACGGCTTGAGTCCTGTGGTCCTCAGTGAGGTACAGCTCGAGTCCTGTGGTCCTCAGTGAGGTACAGCTCGAGTCCTGTGGTCCTCAGTGAGGTACAGCTTGAGTCCTGTGGTCCTCGGTGAGGGACGGCTTGAGTCCTGTGGTCCATGGTGAGGTGTAGCTCGAGTCCTGTGGTCCTCGGTAAGGTACAGCTTGAGTCCTGTGCTCCTCAGTGAGGTACGGCTTGAGTCCTGTGGTCCATGGTGAGGTGTAGCTCGAGTCCTGTGGTCCTCGGTGAGGTATGGCTTGAGTCCTGTGCTCCTCAGTGAGGTACGGCTTGAGTCCTGTGGTCCTCAGAGAGGTACATCATGAGTCATGTGGTCCTCATTTGGGTACAGTTTGAATCCTATGGCCCTCAATGAGGTACAGCTTCAGTCCTGTGGTTCTGGGTGAGGTAGAGCTTGAGTCCTGTGGTCCTCGGTGAGGTATAGCTTGAGTCCTGTGGTCCTCAGTGAGGTACAGCTTGAGTCCTGTGGTCCTCAGTGAGGTACGGCTTGAGTCCTGTGGTCCTCTGTGAGGTACGGCTTGAGTCCTGTGGTCCTCTGTGAGGTACAGCTTGAGTCCTGTGGTCCTCAGTGAGGTACAGCTTGGGTCCTGTGGTCCTCTGTGAGGTACGGCTTCAGTCCTGTTGTCCTTGGTGAGGTACGGCTTCAGTCCTGTGGTCCATGGTGAGGTATAGCTTGAATCCTGTGGTCCTCGGTGAGGTACAGGTTGAGATCTGTGGTCCTCGGTGAGGCACGGCTTGAGTCCTGTGGTCCATGGTGAGGTGTAGCTAGAGTCCTGTGGTCCTCGGTGAGGTACAGCTTGAGTCCTGTGGTCCTCGGTGAGGCACAGCTTGAGTCCTGTGGTCCTCCGTGGGGTACGGCTTGAGTCCTATGCTCCACGGTGAGATACGGCTTGAGTCCTGTGGTCCTCGGTGGGGTACAGCTTGAGTCCTGTGGTCCTCGGTGAGGTACAGCTTGAGTCCTGTGGTCCTCGGTGAGGTACAGCTTGAGTTTTGTGGTCCTCGGTGAGGTACAGCTTGAGTCCTGTGGTCCTCGGTGGGGTACGGCTTGAGTCCTGTGGTCCTCGGTGAGGTATAGCTCGAGTCCTGTGGAACTCAGTGAGGTATAGCTCAAGTCCTGTGGTCCTCGGTGGGGTACAGCTTGAGTCCTGTGGTCCTCGGTGAGGTACAGCTTGAGTCCTGTGGTCCTCGGTGAGGTACAGCTTGAGTCCTGTGGTCCTCGGTGAGGGACGGCTTGAGTCCTGTGGTCCTCGGTGAGGTACAGCTTGAGTCCTGTGGTCCTCGGTGAGGTACAGCTTGAGTCCTGTGGTCCTCGGTGAGGTACAGCTTGAGTCCTGTGCTCCTCAGTGAGGTACGGCTTGAGTCCTGTGGTCCTCGGTGAGGTACAGGTTGAGTCCTGTGGTCCTCAGTGAGGTACAGCTTGAGTCCTGTGGTCCTCGGTAAGGTACAGCTTGAGTCCTGCGGTCCTCAATGAGGTACAGCTTGAGTTCTGTGGGCCTGGGTGAGGTACAGCTTAAGTCCTGTGGTCCTCAGCGAGGTACGGCTTGAGTCCTGTGGTCCTCCGTGAGGTACAGCTAGATTTCTGTGGTCCTCGGTGAGGTATGGCTTGAGTCCTGTGCTCCTCAGTGAGGTACGGCTTGAGTCCTGTGGTCCTCAGAGAGGTACATCATGAGTCATGTGGTCCTCATTTGGGTACAGTTTGAATCCTATGGCCCTCAATGAGGTACAGCTTCAGTCCTGTGGTTCTGGGTGAGGTAGAGCTTGAGTCCTGTGGTCCTCGGTGAGGTATAGCTTGAGTCCTGTGGTCCTCAGTGAGGTACAGCTTGAGTCCTGTGGTCCTCAGTGAGGTACGGCTTGAGTCCTGTGGTCCTCGGTGAGGTACGGCTTGAGTCCTGTGGTCCTCGGTGAGGTATAGCTTGAGTCCGGTGGTCCTCTGTGAGGTACAGCTTGAGTCCTGTGGTCCTCAGTGAGATACAGCTTGGGTCCTGTGGTCCTCTGTGAGGTACGGCTTCAGTCCTGTTGTCCTTGGTGAGGTACGGCTTCAGTCCTGTGGTCCTCGGTGAGGTATAGCTTGAATCCTGTGGTCCTCGGTGAGGTACAGGTTGAGATCTGTGGTCCTCGGTGAGGCACGGCTTCAGTCCTGTGGTCCATGGTGAGGTGTAGCTAGAGTCCTGTGGTCATCGGTGAGGTACAGCTTGGGTCCTGTGGTCCTCCGTGGGGTACGGCTTGAGTCCTATGCTCCACGGTGAGATACGGCTTGATTCCTGTGGTCCTCGGTGGGGTACAGCTTGAGTCCTGTGGTCCATGGTGAGGTATAGCTTGAGTCCTGTGGTCCTCGGTGAGGTACAGCTTGAGTTTTGTGGTCCTCGGTGAGGTACAGCTTGAGTCCTGTGGTCCTCGGTGGAGTACGGCTTGTGTCCTGTGGTCCTAGGAGAGGTATAGCTCGAGTCCTGTGGTCCTCAGTGAGGTATAGCTCAAGTCCTGTGGTCCTCGGTGGGGTACAGCTTGAGTCCTGTGGTCCTCGGTGAGGTACAGCTTGAGTCATGTGGTCCTCGGTGAGGGACGGCTTGAGTCCTTTGGTCCTCGGTGAGGGACGGCTTGAGTCCTGTGGTCCATGGTGAGGTGTAGCTCGAGTCCTGTGGTCCTCAGTGAGGTACAGCTTGAGTCCTGTGGTCCTCAGTAAGGTACAGCTTGAGTCCTGTCGTCCTCAATGAGGTACAGCTTGAGTTCTGTGGGCCTGGGTGAGGTACAGCTTGAGTCCTGTGGTCCTCAGCGAGGTACGGCTTGAGTCCTGTGGTCCTCCGTGAGGTACAGCTAGATTTCTGTGGTCCTCGGTGAGGTATGGCTTGAGTCCTGTGCTCCTCAGTGAGGTACGGCTTGAGTCCTGTGGTCCTCAGAGAGGTACATCATGAGTCATGTGGTCCTCATGTGGGTACAGTTTGCATCCTATGGCCCTCAATGAGGTACAGCTTCAGTCCTGTGGTTCTGGGTGAGGTAGAGCTTGAGTCCTGTGGTCCTCGGTGAGGTATAGCTTGAGTCCTGTGGTCCTCCGTGAGGTACAGCTAGATTCCTGTGGTCCTCGGTGAGGTATGGCTTGAGTCCTGTGCTCGTTAGTGAGGTATGGCTTGAGTCCTGTGCTCCTCAGTGAGGTATGGCTTGAGTCCTATGGTCCTCAAGGAGGTACAGCTTGAGTCCTGTGCTTCTTGATGAGGTATAGCTTGAGTCCTGTGGTCCTCAGTGAGGTACAGCTTGAGATTTGTGGTCCTCTGTGAGGTACGGCTTCAGTCCTGTTGTCCTTGGTGAGGTACGGCTTGAGTCCTGTGGTCCTCGGTGAAGTATAGCTTGAGTCCTGTGGTCCTCGGTGACGTACAGCTTGAGTCCTGTGGTCCTCAGTGAGGTACGGCTTAAGTCCTGCAGTCCTCGGTGAGGTACGGCTTGAGTCCTGCGGTCCTTGGTGAGGTACAGCTTGTGTCCTGTGGTCCTCGGTGAGGTACAGCTTGAGTCCTGCGGTCCTCGGTGAGGTAGAGCTTGAGTCCTGGGGTCCTCGGTGAGGTACAACTTGAATTCTGCGGTCCTTGGTGAGGTACAGCTTGAGTCCTGCGGTTCTCGGTGAGGTACTGCTTGAGGCCTGTGGCCCTTGGTGAGGTACAGCTTGAGTCCTGGGGTCCTCAGTGGGGTACAGCTTGAGCCTTGTGGTCCTCGGTGAGGTACAGCTTGAGTCCTGCGGTCCTCGGTGAGGTACAGCTTGAGTCTTGTGGTCCTCAGTGAGGTACAGCTTGAGTCCTGTGGTCCTCGGTGGGGTACGGCTTGAGTCCTGTGGTCCTAGGAGAGGTATAGCTCGAGTCCTGTGGTCCTCGGTGGGGTACAGCTTGAGTCCTGTGGTCCTCGGTGAGGTACGGCTTGAGTCCTATGGTCCATGGTGAGGTATAGCTCGAGTCCTGTGGTCCTCGGTGAGGTATAGCTTGAATCCTGTGGTCCTTGGTGAGGTACAGGTTGAGATCTGTGGTCCTCGGTGAGGCACGGCTTGAGTCCTGTGGTCCATGGTGAGGTGTAGCTAGAGTCCTGTGGTCCTCGGTGAGGTACAGCTTGAGTCATGTGGTCATCGGTGAGACACAGCTTGAGTCCTGTGGTCCTCCGTGGGGTACGGCTTGAGTCCTATGCTCCACGGTGAGATACGGCTTGAGTCCTGTGGTCCTCGGTGGGGTACAGCTTGAGTCCTGTGGTCCATGGTGAGGTATATCTTGAGTCCTGTGGTCCTCGGTGAGGTACAGCTTGAGTTTTGTGGTCCTCGGTGAGGTACAGCTTGAGTCCTGTGGTCCTCGGTGGGGTACGGCTTGAGTCCTGTGGTCCTAGGAGAGGTATAGCTCGAGTCCTGTGGTCCTCAGTGAGGTATAGCTCAAGTCCTGTGGTCCTCGGTGGGGTACAGCTTGAGTCCTGTGGTCCTCGGTGAGGTACAGCTTGAGTCCTGTGGTCCTCGGTGAGGGACGGCTTGAGTCCTGTGGTCCATGGTGAGGTGTATCTCGAGTCCTGTGGTCCTCAGTGAGGTACAGCTTGAGTCCTGTGGTCCTCGGTAAGGTACAGCTTGAGTCCTGCGGTCCTCAATGAGGTACAGCTTGAGTTCTGTGGGCCTGGGTGAGGTACAGCTTGAGTCCTGTGGTCCTCAGCGAGGTACGGCTTGAGTCCTGTGGTCCTCCGTGAGGTAGAGCTAGATTTCTGTGGTCCTCGGTGAGGTATGGCTTGAGTCCTGTGCTCCTCAGTGAGGTACGGCTTGAGTCCTGTGGTCCTCAGAGAGGTACATCATGAGTCATGTGGTCCTCATTTGGGTACAGTTTGAATCCTATGGCCCTCAATGAGGTACAGCTTCAGTCCTGTGGTTCTGGGTGAGGTAGAGCTTGAGTCCTGTGGTCCTCGGTGAGGTATAGCTTGAGTCCTGTGGTCCTCAGTGAGGTACAGCTTGAGTCCTGTGGTCCTCGGTGAGGTACGGCTTGAGTCCTGTGGTCCTCGGTGAGGTATAGCTTGAGTCCTGTGGTCCTCAGTGAGGTACAGCTTTAGTCCTGTGCTCCTCAGTGAGGTACAGCTTGAGTCATGTGGTCCTCTGTGAGGTACAGCTTGAGTCCTGTGGTCCTCAGTGAGGTACAGCTTGAGTCCTGTGGTCCTCGGTGAGGTACAGCTTGAGTCCTGTGCTCCTCAGTGAGGTACGGCTTGAGTCCTGTGGTCCTCGGTGAGGTACAGGTTGAGTCCTGTGGTCCTCAGTGAGGTACAGCTTGAGTCCTGTGGTCCTCGGTAAGGTACAGCTTGAGTCCTGCGGTCCTCAATGAGGTACAGCTTGAGTTCTGTGGGCCTGGGTGAGGTACAGCTTAAGTCCTGTGGTCCTCAGCGAGGTACGGCTTGAGTCCTGTGGTCCTCCGTGAGGTACAGCTAGATTTCTGTGGTCCTCGGTGAGGTATGGCTTGAGTCCTGTGCTCCTCAGTGAGGTACGGCTTGAGTCCTGTGGTCCTCAGAGAGGTACATCATGAGTCATGTGGTCCTCATTTGGGTACAGTTTGAATCCTATGGCCCTCAATGAGGTACAGCTTCAGTCCTGTGGTTCTGGGTGAGGTAGAGCTTGAGTCCTGTGGTCCTCGGTGAGGTATAGCTTGAGTCCTGTGGTCCTCAGTGAGGTACAGCTTGAGTCCTGTGGTCCTCAGTGAGGTACGGCTTGAGTCCTGTGGTCCTCGGTGAGGTACGGCTTGAGTCCTGTGGTCCTCGGTGAGGTATAGCTTGAGTCCGGTGGTCCTCTGTGAGGTACAGCTTGAGTCCTGTGGTCCTCAGTGAGATACAGCTTGGGTCCTGTGGTCCTCTGTGAGGTACGGCTTCAGTCCTGTTGTCCTTGGTGAGGTACGGCTTCAGTCCTGTGGTCCTCGGTGAGGTATAGCTTGAATCCTGTGGTCCTCGGTGAGGTACAGGTTGAGATCTGTGGTCCTCGGTGAGGCACGGCTTCAGTCCTGTGGTCCATGGTGAGGTGTAGCTAGAGTCCTGTGGTCATCGGTGAGGTACAGCTTGGGTCCTGTGGTCCTCCGTGGGGTACGGCTTGAGTCCTATGCTCCACGGTGAGATACGGCTTGATTCCTGTGGTCCTCGGTGGGGTACAGCTTGAGTCCTGTGGTCCATGGTGAGGTATAGCTTGAGTCCTGTGGTCCTCGGTGAGGTACAGCTTGAGTTTTGTGGTCCTCGGTGAGGTACAGCTTGAGTCCTGTGGTCCTCGGTGGAGTACGGCTTGTGTCCTGTGGTCCTAGGAGAGGTATAGCTCGAGTCCTGTGGTCCTCAGTGAGGTATAGCTCAAGTCCTGTGGTCCTCGGTGGGGTACAGCTTGAGTCCTGTGGTCCTCGGTGAGGTACAGCTTGAGTCATGTGGTCCTCGGTGAGGGACGGCTTGAGTCCTTTGGTCCTCGGTGAGGGACGGCTTGAGTCCTGTGGTCCATGGTGAGGTGTAGCTCGAGTCCTGTGGTCCTCAGTGAGGTACAGCTTGAGTCCTGTGGTCCTCAGTAAGGTACAGCTTGAGTCCTGTCGTCCTCAATGAGGTACAGCTTGAGTTCTGTGGGCCTGGGTGAGGTACAGCTTGAGTCCTGTGGTCCTCAGCGAGGTACGGCTTGAGTCCTGTGGTCCTCCGTGAGGTACAGCTAGATTTCTGTGGTCCTCGGTGAGGTATGGCTTGAGTCCTGTGCTCCTCAGTGAGGTACGGCTTGAGTCCTGTGGTCCTCAGAGAGGTACATCATGAGTCATGTGGTCCTCATGTGGGTACAGTTTGCATCCTATGGCCCTCAATGAGGTACAGCTTCAGTCCTGTGGTTCTGGGTGAGGTAGAGCTTGAGTCCTGTGGTCCTCGGTGAGGTATAGCTTGAGTCCTGTGGTCCTCCGTGAGGTACAGCTAGATTCCTGTGGTCCTCGGTGAGGTATGGCTTGAGTCCTGTGCTCGTTAGTGAGGTATGGCTTGAGTCCTGTGCTCCTCAGTGAGGTATGGCTTGAGTCCTATGGTCCTCAAGGAGGTACAGCTTGAGTCCTGTGCTTCTTGATGAGGTATAGCTTGAGTCCTGTGGTCCTCAGTGAGGTACAGCTTGAGATTTGTGGTCCTCTGTGAGGTACGGCTTCAGTCCTGTTGTCCTTGGTGAGGTACGGCTTGAGTCCTGTGGTCCTCGGTGAAGTATAGCTTGAGTCCTGTGGTCCTCGGTGACGTACAGCTTGAGTCCTGTGGTCCTCAGTGAGGTACGGCTTAAGTCCTGCAGTCCTCGGTGAGGTACGGCTTGAGTCCTGCGGTCCTTGGTGAGGTACAGCTTGTGTCCTGTGGTCCTCGGTGAGGTACAGCTTGAGTCCTGCGGTCCTCGGTGAGGTAGAGCTTGAGTCCTGGGGTCCTCGGTGAGGTACAACTTGAATTCTGCGGTCCTTGGTGAGGTACAGCTTGAGTCCTGCGGTTCTCGGTGAGGTACTGCTTGAGGCCTGTGGCCCTTGGTGAGGTACAGCTTGAGTCCTGGGGTCCTCAGTGGGGTACAGCTTGAGCCTTGTGGTCCTCGGTGAGGTACAGCTTGAGTCCTGCGGTCCTCGGTGAGGTACAGCTTGAGTCTTGTGGTCCTCAGTGAGGTACAGCTTGAGTCCTGTGGTCCTCGGTGGGGTACGGCTTGAGTCCTGTGGTCCTAGGAGAGGTATAGCTCGAGTCCTGTGGTCCTCGGTGGGGTACAGCTTGAGTCCTGTGGTCCTCGGTGAGGTACGGCTTGAGTCCTATGGTCCATGGTGAGGTATAGCTCGAGTCCTGTGGTCCTCGGTGAGGTATAGCTTGAATCCTGTGGTCCTTGGTGAGGTACAGGTTGAGATCTGTGGTCCTCGGTGAGGCACGGCTTGAGTCCTGTGGTCCATGGTGAGGTGTAGCTAGAGTCCTGTGGTCCTCGGTGAGGTACAGCTTGAGTCATGTGGTCATCGGTGAGACACAGCTTGAGTCCTGTGGTCCTCCGTGGGGTACGGCTTGAGTCCTATGCTCCACGGTGAGATACGGCTTGAGTCCTGTGGTCCTCGGTGGGGTACAGCTTGAGTCCTGTGGTCCATGGTGAGGTATATCTTGAGTCCTGTGGTCCTCGGTGAGGTACAGCTTGAGTTTTGTGGTCCTCGGTGAGGTACAGCTTGAGTCCTGTGGTCCTCGGTGGGGTACGGCTTGAGTCCTGTGGTCCTAGGAGAGGTATAGCTCGAGTCCTGTGGTCCTCAGTGAGGTATAGCTCAAGTCCTGTGGTCCTCGGTGGGGTACAGCTTGAGTCCTGTGGTCCTCGGTGAGGTACAGCTTGAGTCCTGTGGTCCTCGGTGAGGGACGGCTTGAGTCCTGTGGTCCATGGTGAGGTGTATCTCGAGTCCTGTGGTCCTCAGTGAGGTACAGCTTGAGTCCTGTGGTCCTCGGTAAGGTACAGCTTGAGTCCTGCGGTCCTCAATGAGGTACAGCTTGAGTTCTGTGGGCCTGGGTGAGGTACAGCTTGAGTCCTGTGGTCCTCAGCGAGGTACGGCTTGAGTCCTGTGGTCCTCCGTGAGGTAGAGCTAGATTTCTGTGGTCCTCGGTGAGGTATGGCTTGAGTCCTGTGCTCCTCAGTGAGGTACGGCTTGAGTCCTGTGGTCCTCAGAGAGGTACATCATGAGTCATGTGGTCCTCATTTGGGTACAGTTTGAATCCTATGGCCCTCAATGAGGTACAGCTTCAGTCCTGTGGTTCTGGGTGAGGTAGAGCTTGAGTCCTGTGGTCCTCGGTGAGGTATAGCTTGAGTCCTGTGGTCCTCAGTGAGGTACAGCTTGAGTCCTGTGGTCCTCGGTGAGGTACGGCTTGAGTCCTGTGGTCCTCGGTGAGGTATAGCTTGAGTCCTGTGGTCCTCAGTGAGGTACAGCTTTAGTCCTGTGCTCCTCAGTGAGGTACAGCTTGAGTCATGTGGTCCTCTGTGAGGTACAGCTTGAGTCCTGTGGTCCTCAGTGAGGTACAGCTTGGGTCCTGTGGTCCTCTGTGAGGTACGGCTTCAGTCCTGTTGTCCTTGGTGAGGTACGGCTTCAGTCCTGTGGTCCATGGTGAGGTATAGCTTGAATCCTGTGGTCCTCGGTGAGGTACAGGTTGAGATCTGTGGTCCTCGGTGAGGCACGGCTTGAGTCCTGTGGTCCTCGGTGAGGTACAGCTTGAGTCCTGTGGTCCTCGGTGAGGCACAGCTTGAGTCCTGTGGTCCTCCGTGGGGTACGGCTTGAGTCCTATGCTCCACGGTGAGATACGGCTTGAGTCCTGTGGTCCTCGGTGGGGTACAGCTTGAGTCCTGTGGTCCATGGTGAGGTATAGCTTGAGTCCTGTGGTCCTCGGTGAGGTACAGCTTGAGTTTTGTGGTCCTCGGTGAGGTACAGCTTGAGTCCTGTGGTCCTCGGTGGGGTACGGCTTGAGTCCTGTGGTCCTAGGAGAGGGATAGCTCGAGTCCTGTGGTCCTCAGTGAGGTACAGCTCGAGTCCTGTGGTCCTCAGTGAGGTACAGCTCGAGTCCTGTGGTCCTCAGTGAGGTACAGCTTGAGTCCTGTGGTCCTCGGTGAGGGACGGCTTGAGTCCTGTGGTCCATGGTGAGGTGTAGCTCGAGTCCTGTGGTCCTCGGTAAGGTACAGCTTGAGTCCTGCGGTCCTCAATGAGGTACAGCTTGAGTTCTGTGGGCCTGGGTGAGGTACAGCTTGAGTCCTGTGGTCCTCAGCGAGGTACGGCTTGAGTCCTGTGGTCCTCCGTGAGGTACAGCTAGATTTCTGTGGTCCTCGGTGAGGTATGGCTTGAGTCCTGTGCTCCTCAGTGAGGTACGGCTTGAGTCCTGTGGTCCTCAGAGAGGTACATCATGAGTCATGTGGTCCTCATTTGGGTACAGTTTGAATCCTATGGCCCTCAATGAGGTACAGCTTCAGTCCTGTGGTTCTGGGTGAGGTAGAGCTTGAGTCCTGTGGTCCTCGGTGAGGTATAGCTTGAGTCCTGTGGTCCTCAGTGAGGTACAGCTTGAGTCCTGTGGTCCTCAGTGAGGTACGGCTTGAGTCCTGTGGTCCTCTGTGAGGTACGGCTTGAGTCCTGTGGTCCTCGGTGAGGTATATCTTGAGTCCTGTGGTCCTCAGTGAGGTACAGCTTTAGTCCTGTGCTCCTCAGTGAGGTACAGCTTGAGTCCTGTGGTCCTCTGTGAGGTACAGCTTGAGTCCTGTGGTCCTCAGTGAGGTACAGCTTGGGTCCTGTGGTCCTCTGTGAGGTACGGCTTCAGTCCTGTTGTCCTTGGTGAGGTACGGCTTCAGTCCTGTGGTCCATGGTGAGGTATAGCTTGAATCCTGTGGTCCTCGGTGAGGTACAGGTTGAGATCTGTGGTCCTCGGTGAGGCACGGCTTGAGTCCTGTGGTCCATGGTGAGGTGTAGCTAGAGTCCTGTGGTCCTCGGTGAGGTACAGCTTGAGTCCTGTGGTCCTCGGTGAGGCACAGCTTGAGTCCTGTGGTCCTCCGTGGGGTACGGCTTGAGTCCTATGCTCCACGGTGAGATACGGCTTGAGTCCTGTGGTCCTCGGTGGGGTACAGCTTGAGTCCTGTGGTCCATGGTGAGGTACAGCTTGAGTTTTGTGGTCCTCGGTGAGGTACAGCTTGAGTCCTGTGGTCCTCGGTGGGGTACGGCTTGAGTCCTGTGGTCCTAGGAGAGGTATAGCTCGAGTCCTGTGGAACTCAGTGAGGTATAGCTCAAGTCCTGTGGTCCTCGGTGGGGTACAGCTTGAGTCCTGTGGTCCTCGGTGAGGTACAGCTTGAGTCCTGTGGTCCTCGGTGAGGTACAGCTTGAGTCCTGTGGTCCTCGGTGAGGGACGGCTTGAGTCCTGTGGTCCATGGTGAGGTGTAGCTCGAGTCCTGTGGTCCTCAGTGAGGTACAGCTTGAGTCCTGTGGTCCTCGGTAAGGTACAGCTTGAGTCCTGCGGTCCTCAATGAGGTACAGCTTGAGTTCTGTGGGCCTGGGTGAGGTACAGCTTGAGTCCTGTGGTCCTCAGCGAGGTACGGCTTGAGTCCTGTGGTCCTCCGTGAGGTACAGCTAGATTTCTGTGGCCCTCGGTGAGGTATGGCTTGAGTCCTGTGCTCCTCAGTGAGGTACGGCTTGAGTCCTGTGGTCCTCAGAGAGGTACATCATGAGTCATGTGGTCCTCATTTGGGTACAGTTTGAATCCTATGGCCCTCAATGAGGTACAGCTTCAGTCCTGTGGTTCTGGGTGAGGTAGAGCTTGAGTCCTGTGGTCCTCGGTGAGGTATAGCTTGAGTCCTGTGGTCCTCAGTGAGGTACAGCTTGAGTCCTGTGGTCCTCAGTGAGGTACGGCTTGAGTCCTGTGGTCCTCGGTGAGGTACGGCTTGAGTCCTGTGGTCCTCGGTGAGGTATAGCTTGAGTCCGGTGGTCCTCAGTGAGGTACAGCTTTAGTCCTGTGCTCCTCAGTGAGGTACAGCTTGAGTCCTGTGGTCCTCTGTGAGGTACAGCTTGAGTCCTGTGGTCCTCAGTGAGATACAGCTTGGGTCCTGTGGTCCTCTGTGAGGTACGGCTTCAGTCCTGTTGTCCTTGGTGAGGTACGGCTTCAGTCCTGTGGTCCTCGGTGAGGTATAGCTTGAATCCTGTGGTCCTCGGTGAGGTACAGGTTGAGATCTGTGGTCCTCGGTGAGGCACGGCTTCAGTCCTGTGGTCCATGGTGAGGTGTAGCTAGAGTCCTGTGGTCATCGGTGAGGTACAGCTTGAGTCCTGTGGTCCTCGGTGAGGCACAGCTTGGGTCCTGTGGTCCTCCGTGGGGTACGGCTTGAGTCCTATGCTCCACGGTGAGATACGGCTTGATTCCTGTGGTCCTCGGTGGGGTACAGCTTGAGTCCTGTGGTCCATGGTGAGGTATAGCTTGAGTCCTGTGGTCCTCGGTGAGGTACAGCTTGAGTTTTGTGGTCCTCGGTGAGGTACAGCTTGAGTCCTGTGGTCCTCGGTGGAGTACGGCTTGTGTCCTGTGGTCCTAGGAGAGGTATAGCTCGAGTCCTGTGGTCCTCAGTGAGGTATAGCTCAAGTCCTGTGGTCCTCGGTGGGGTACAGCTTGAGTCCTGTGGTCCTCGGTGAGGTACAGCTTGAGTCATGTGGTCCTAGGTGAGGTACAGCTTGAGTCCTTTGGTCCTCGGTGAGGGACGGCTTGAGTCCTGTGGTCCATGGTGAGGTGTAGCTCGAGTCCTGTGGTCCTCAGTGAGGTACAGCTTGAGTCCTGTGGTCCTCAGTAAGGTACAGCTTGAGTCCTGTCGTCCTCAATGAGGTACAGCTTGAGTTCTGTGGGCCTGGGTGAGGTACAGCTTGAGTCCTGTGGTCCTCAGCGAGGTACGGCTTGAGTCCTGTGGTCCTCCGTGAGGTACAGCTAGATTTCTGTGGTCCTCGGTGAGGTATGGCTTGAGTCCTGTGCTCCTCAGTGAGGTACGGCTTGAGTCCTGTGGTCCTCAGAGAGGTACATCATGAGTCATGTGGTCCTCATGTGGGTACAGTTTGCATCCTATGGCCCTCAATGAGGTACAGCTTCAGTCCTGTGGTTCTGGGTGAGGTAGAGCTTGAGTCCTGTGGTCCTCGGTGAGGTATAGCTTGAGTCCTGTGGTCCTCAGTGAGGTACAGCTTGAGTCCTGTGCTCCTCGGTGAGGTACAGCTTGAGTCCTGTGGTCCTTGGTGAGGTACGGCTTGAGTCCTGTGGTTCTTGGTGAGGTACGGCTTGAGTCCTGTGGTTCTTGGTGAGGTACGGCTTGAGTCCTGTGGTCCTCGGTGAGGTACGGCTTGAGTCCTGTGGTCCTCGGTGAGGTATAGCTTGAGTCCTGTGGTCCTCAGTGAGGTACAGCTTGAGTCCTGTGGTCCTCAGTGAGGTACAGCTTGAGTCCTGTGGTCCTCAGTGAGGTATAGCTTGAGTCCTGTGGTCCTCCGTGAGGTACAGCTAGAGTCCTTTGGTCCTCTGTGAGGTACAGCTAGATTTCTGTGGGCCTCGGTGAGGTACAGCTTGAGTCCTGTGCTCCTCAGTGAGGTATGGCTTGAGTCCAGTGGTCCTCAGTGAGGTACAGCTTGAGTCCTGTACTCCTCAGTGAGGTACGGCTTGAGTCCTGTGGTCCTCGGTGAGGTACAGTTTGAGTCCTGTGGTCCTCGGTGGGGTACAGCTTGAGTCCTATGGTCCTCAAGGAGGTACAGCTTGAGTCCTGTGGTTCTTTTGTGAGGTATAGTTTGAGTCCTGTGGTCCTCAGTGAGGTACAGCTTGAGATGTGTGGTCCTCGGTGAGGTATGGCTTGAGTCCTGTGCTCCTCAGTGAGGTACGGCTTGAGTCCTGTGGTCCTCAGAGAGGTACACCATGAGTCATGTGGTCCTCATTTGGGTACAGTTTGAATCCTATGGCCCTCAATGAGGTACAGCTTCAGTCCTGTGGTTCTGGGTGAGGTAGAGCTTGAGTCCTGTGGTCCTCGGTGATGTATAGCTTGAGTCCTGTGGTCCTCAGTGAGGTACAGCTTGAGTCCTGTGGTCCTCAGTGAGGTACGGCTTGAGTCCTGTGGTCCTCGGTGAGGTACGGCTTGAGTCCTGTGGTCCTGGGTGAGGTATAGCTTGAGTCCTGTGGTCCTCAGTGAGGTACAGCTTTAGTCCTGTGCTCCTCAGTGAGGTACAGCTTGAGTCCTGTGGTCCTCTGTGAGGTACAGCTTGAGTCCTGTGGTCCTCAGTGAGGTACAGCTTGGGTCCTGTGGTCCTCTGTGAGGTACGGCTTCAGTCCTGTTGTCCTTGGTGAGGTACGGCTTCAGTCCTGTGGTCCATGGTGAGGTATAGCTTGAATCCTGTGGTCCTCGGTGAGGTACAGGTTGAGATCTGTGGTCCTCGGTGAGGCACGGCTTCAGTCCTGTGGTCCATGGTGAGGTGTAGCTAGAGTCCTGTGGTCATCGGTGAGGTACAGCTTGAGTCCTGTGGTCCTCGGTGAGGCACAGCTTAAGTCCTGTGGTCCTCCGTGGGGTACGGCTTGAGTCCTATGCTCCACGGTGAGATACGGCTTGAGTCCTGTGGTCCTCGGTGGGGTACAGCTTGAGTCCTGTGGTCCATGGTGAGGTATAGCTTGAGTCCTGTGGTCCTCGGTGAGGTACAGCTTGAGTTTTGTGGTCCTCGGTGAGGTACAGCTTGAGTCCTGTGGTCCTCGGTGGGGTACGGCTTGAGTCCTGTGGTCCTAGGAGAGGTATAGCTCGAGTCCTGTGGTCCTCAGTGAGGTATAGCTCAAGTCCTGTGGTCCTCGGTGGGGTACAGCTTGAGTCCTGTGGTCCTCGGTGAGGTACAGCTTGAGTCATGTGGTCCTCGGTGAGGTACAGCTTGAGTCCTTTGGTCCTCGGTGAGGGACGGCTTGAGTCCTGTGGTCCATGGTGAGGTGCAGCTTGAGTCCTGTGCTCCTCAGTGAGGTACAGCTTGAGTCCTGTGGTCCTCGGTAAGGTACAGCTTGAGTCCTGCGGTCCTCAATGAGGTACAGCTTGAGTTCTGTGGGCCTGGGTGAGGTACAGCTTGAGTCCTGTGGTCTTCAGCGAGGTACGGCTTGAGTCCTGTGGTCCTCCGTGAGGTACAGCTAGATTTCTGTGGTCCTCGGTGAGGTATGGCTTGAGTCCTGTGCTCCTCAGTGAGGTACGGCTTGAGTCCTGTGGTCCTCAGAGAGGTACATCATGAGTCATGTGGTCCTCATTTGGGTACAGTTTGCATCCTATGGCCCTCAATGAGGTACAGCTTCAGTCCTGTGGTTCTGGGTGAGGTAGAGATTGAGTCCTGTGGTCCTCGGTGAGGTATAGCTTGAGTCCTGTGGTCCTCAGTGAGGTACAGCTTGAGTCCTGTGGTCCTCAGTGAGGTACGGCTTGAGTCCTGTGGTCCTCGGTGGGGTACAGCTTGAGTCCTATGGTCCTCAAGGAGGTACAGCTTGAGTCCTGTGGTTCTTTTGTGAGGTATAGTTTGAGTCCTGTGGTCCTCAGTGAGGTACAGCTTGAGATGTGTGGTCCTCGGTGAGGTATGGCTTCAGTCCTGTGCTCCTCAGTGAGGTACGGCTTGAGTCCTGTGGTCCTCAGAGAGGTACACCATGAGTCATGTGGTCCTCATTTGGGTGCAGCTTGAATCATATAGCCCTCAATGAGGTACAGATTTAGTCCTGTGGTTCTGGGTGAAGTATAGCTTGAGTCCGGTGGTCCTCGGTGGGGTACGGCTTGAGTCCTGTGGTCCTAGGAGAGGTATAGCTCGAGTCCTGTGGTCCTCAGTGAGGTATAGCTCAAGTCCTGTGGTCCTCGGTGGGGTACAGCTTGAGTCCTGTGGTCCATGGTGAGGTATAGCTTGAGTCCTGTGGTCCTCGGTGAGGTACAGCTTGAGTTTTGTGGTCCTCGGTGAGGTACAGCTTGAGTCCTGTGGTCCTCGGTGGGGTACGGCTTGAGTCCTGTGGTCCTAGGAGAGGTATAGCTCGAGTCCTGTGGTCCTCAGTAAGGTATAGCTCAAGTCCTGTGGTCCTCGGTGGGGTACAGCTTGAGTCCTGTGGTCCTCGGTGAGGTACAGCTTGAGTCATGTGGTCCTCGGTGAGGTACAGCTTGAGTCCTTTGGTCCTCGGTGAGGGACGGCTTGAGTCCTGTGGTCCATGGTGAGGTGCAGCTTGAGTCCTGTGGTCCTCAGTGAGGTACAGCTTGAGTCCTGTGGTCCTCGGTAAGGTACAGCTTGAGTCCTGCGGTCCTCAATGAGGTACAGCTTGAGTTCTGTGGGCCTGGGTGAGGTACAGCTTGAGTCCTGTGGTCCTCAGCGAGGTACGGCTTGAGTCCTGTGGTCCTCCGTGAGGTACAGCTAGATTTCTGTGGTCCTCGGTGAGGTATGGCTTGAGTCCTGTGCTCCTCAGTGAGGTACGGCTTGAGTCCTGTGGTCCTCAGAGAGGTACATCATGAGTCATGTGGTCCTCATTTGGGTACAGTTTGCATCCTATGGCCCTCAATGAGGTACAGCTTCAGTCCTGTGGTTCTGGGTGAGGTAGAGATTGAGTCCTGTGGTCCTCGGTGAGGTATAGCTTGAGTCCTGTGGTCCTCAGTGAGGTACAGCTTGAGTCCTGTGGTCCTCAGTGAGGTACGGCTTGAGTCCTGTGGTCCTCGGTGGGGTACAGCTTGAGTCCTATGGTCCTCAAGGAGGTACAGCTTGAGTCCTGTGGTTCTTTTGTGAGGTATAGTTTGAGTCCTGTGGTCCTCAGTGAGGTACAGCTTGAGATGTGTGGTCCTCGGTGAGGTATGGCTTGAGTCCTGTGCTCCTCAGTGAGGTACGGCTTGAGTCCTGTGGTCCTCAGAGAGGTACACCATGAGTCATGTGGTCTTCATTTGGGTGCAGCTTGAATCATATAGCCCTCAATGAGGTACAGATTTAGTCCTGTGGTTCTGGGTGAAGTATAGCTTGAGTCCGGTGGTCCTCGGTGGGGTACGGCTTGAGTCCTGTGGTCCTAGGAGAGGTATAGCTCGAGTCCTGTGGTCCTCAGTGAGGTATAGCTCAAGTCCTGTGGTCCTCGGTGGGGTACAGCTTGAGTCCTGTGGTCCTCGGTGAGGTACAGCTTGAGTCATGTGGTCCTCGGTGAGGTACAGCTTGAGTCCTTTGGTCCTCGGTGAGGGACGGCTTGAGTCCTGTGGTCCATGGTGAGGTGCAGCTTGAGTCCTGTGGTCCTCAGTGAGGTACAGCTTGAGTCCTGTGGTCCTCGGTAAGGTACAGCTTGAGTCCTGCGGTCCTCAATGAGGTACAGCTTGAGTTCTGTGAGCCTGGGTGAGGTACAGCTTGAGTCCTGTGGTCCTCAGCGAGGTACGGCTTGAGTCCTGTGGTCCTCCGTGAGGTACAGCTAGATTTCTGTGGTCCTCGGTGAGGTATGGCTTGAGTCCTGTGCTCCTCAGTGAGGTACGGCTTGAGTCCTGCGGTCCTCAGCGAGGTACATCATGAGTCATGTGGTCCTCATTTGGGTACAGTTTGCATCCTATGGCCCTCAATGAGGTACAGCTTCAGTCCTGTGGTTCTGGGTGAGGTAGAGCTTGACTCCTGTGGTCCTCGGTGAGGTATAGCTTGAGTCCTGTGGTCCTCAGTGAGGTACAGCTTGAGTCCTGTGGTCCTCAGTGAGGTACGGCTTGAGTCCTGTGGTCCTCGGTGGGGTACAGCTTGAGTCCTATGGTCCTCAAGGAGGTACAGCTTGAGTCCTGTGGTTCTTTTGTGAGGTATAGTTTGAGTCCTGTGGTCCTCAGTGAGGTACAGCTTGAGATGTGTGGTCCTCGGTGAGGTATGGCTTGAGTCCTGTGCTCCTCAGTGAGGTACGGCTTGAGTCCTGTGGTCCTCAGAGAGGTACACCATGAGTCATGTGGTCCTCATTTGGGTGCAGCTTGAATCATATAGCCCTCAATGAGGTACAGATTTAGTCCTGTGGTTCTGGGTGAAGTATAGCTTGAGTCCGGTGGTCCTCAGTGAGGTACAGCTTTAGTCCTGTTGTCCTTGGTGAGGTACGGCTTGAGTCCTGTGGTCCTTGGTGAGGTATAGCTTGAGTCCTGTGGTCCTCGGTGAGGTACAGTTTGAGTCCTGTGGTCCTCGGTGAGGTATAGCTTGAGTCCTGTGGTGCTCCGTGAGGTACAGCTAGAGTCCTGTGGTCCTCCGTGAGGTACAGCTAGATTCCTGTGGTCCTCGGTGAGGTATGGCTTGAGTCCTATGCTCGTCAGTGAGGTATGGCTTGAGTCCTGTGCTCCTCAGTGAGGTATGGCTTGAGTCCTATGGTCCTCAAGGAGGTACAGCTTGAGTCCTGTGGTTCTTGATGAGGTAGAGCTTGAGTCCTGTGGTCCTCAGTGATGTACAGCTTGAGATTTGTGGTCCTCTGTGAGGTACGGCTTCAGTCCTGTTGTCCTTGGTGAGGTACGGCTTGAGTCCTGTGGTCCTCGGTGAGGTATAGCTTGAGTCCTGTGGTCCTCGGTGATGTACAGCTTGAGTCCTGTGGTCCTCAGTGAGGTACGGCTTAAGTCCTGCGGCCCTCGGTGAGGTACGGCTTGAGTCCTGCGGTCCTTGGTGAGGTACAGCTTGTGTCCTGTGGTCCTCGGTGAGGTACAGCTTGAGTCTTGCGGTCTCGGTGAGGTACAGCTTGAGTCCTGCGGTCCTCGGTGAGGTACAGCTTGAGTCCTGGGGTCCTCGGTGAGGTACAACTTGAATTCTGCGGTCCTTGGTGAGGTACAGCTTGAGTCCTGCGGTTCTCGGTGAGGTACTGCTTGAGGCCTGTGGTCCTTGGTGAGGTACAGCTTGAGTCCTGGGGTCCTCAGTGGGGTACAGCTTGAGCCTTGTGGTCCTCGGTGAGGTACAGCTTGAGTCCTGCGGTCCTCAGTGAGGTACAGCTTGAGTCTTGTGGTCCTCGGTGAGGTACAGCTTGAGTCCTGTGGTCCTCGGTGGGGTACGGCTTGAGTCCTGTGGTCCTAGGAGAGGTATAGCTCGAGTCCTGTGGTCCTCGGTGGGGTACAGCTTGAGTCCTGTGGTCCTCGGTGAGGTACGGCTTGAGTCCTATGGTCCATGGTGAGGTATAGCTCGAGTCCTGTGGTCCTCGGTGAGGTATAGCTTGAATCCTGTGGTCCTCGGTGAGGTACAGGTTGAGATCTTTGGTCCTCGGTGAGGCACGGCTTGAGTCCTGTGGTCCATGGTGAGGTGTAGCTAGAGTCCTGTGGTCCTCGGTGAGGTACAGCTTGAGTCCTGTGATCCTCGGTGAGGCACAGCTTGAGTCCTGTGGTCCTCCGTGGGGTACGGCTTGAGTCCTATGCTCCACGGTGAGATACGGCTTGAGTCCTGTGGTCCTCGGTGGGGTACAGCTTGAGTCCTGTGGTCCATGGTGAGGTATAGCTTGAGTCCTGTGGTCCTCGGTGAGGTACAGCTTGAGTCCTGCTGTCCCCAATGAGGTACAGCTTGAGTTCTGTGGGCCTGGGTGAGGTACAGATTAAGTCCTGTGGTCCTCAGCGAGGTACAGCTTCAGTCCTGTTGTCCTTGGTGAGGTACGGCTTGAGTCCTGTGGTCCTTGGTGAGGTATAGCTTGAGTCCTGTGGTCCTCGGTGAGGTAAAGTTTGAGTCCTGTGGTCCTCGGTGAGGTATAGCTTGAGTCCTGTGGTGCTCCGTGAGGTACAGCTAGAGTCCTGTGGTCCTCCGTGAGGTACAGCTAGATTCCTGTGGTCCTCGGTGGGGTACAGCTTGAGTCCTGTGCTCGTCAGTGAGGTATGGCTTGAGTCCTGTGCTCCTCAGTGAGGTATGGCTTGAGTCCTATGGTCCTCAAGGAGGTACAGCTTGAGTCCTGTGGTTCTTGATGAGGTATAGCTTGAGTCCTGCGTTCCTCAGTGAGGTACAGCTTGAGATTTGTGGTCCTCTGTGAGGTACGGCTTCAGTCCTGTTGTCCTTGGTGAGGTACGGCTTGAGTCCTGTGGTCCTCTGTGAGGTATAGCTTGAGTCCTGTGGTCCTCGGTGACGTACAGCTTGAGTCCTGTGGTCCTCAGTGAGGTACGGCTTAAGTCCTGCGGTCCTCGGTGAGGTACGGCTTGAGTCCTGCTGTCCTTGGTGAGGTACAGCTTGTGTCCTGTGGTCCTCGCTGAGGTACAGCTTGAGTCTTGCGGTCTCGGTGAGGTACAGCTTGAGTCGTGTGGTCCTCGGTGAGGTACAGCTTGAGTACTGGGGTCCTCGGTGAGGTACAGCTTGAATTCTGCGGTCCTTGGTGAGGTACAGCTTGAGTCCTGCGGTTCTCTGTGAGGTACTGCTTGAGGCCTGTGGCCCTCGGTGAGGTACAGCTTGAGTCATGGGGTCCTCAGTGGGGTACTGCTTGAGCCTTGTGGTCCTCGGTGAGGTACAGCTTGAGTCCTGCGGTCCTCGGTGAGGTACAGCTTGAGTCTTGTGGTCCTCGGTGAGGTACAGCTTGAGTCCTGTGGTCCTCGGTGGGGTACGGCTTGAGTCCTGTGGTCCTAGGAGAGGTATAGCTCGAGTCCTGTGGTGCTCAGTTAGGTATAGCTCGAGTCTTGTGGTCCTCGGTGGGGTACAGCTTGAGTCCTGTGGTCCTCGGTGAGGTACAGCTTGAGTCCTATGGTCCATGGTGAGGTATAGCTCGAGTCCTTTGGTCCTCTGTGAGGTACAGCTAGATTTCTGTGGGCCTCGGTGAGGTACAGCTTGAGTCCTGTGCTCCTCAGTGAGGTATGGCTTGAGTCCAGTGGTCCTCAGTGAGGTACAGCTTGAGTCCTGTACTCCTCAGTGAGGTACGGCTTGAGTCTTGTGGTCCTCGGTGAGGTACAGTTTGAGTCCTGTGGTCCTCGGTGGGGTACAGCTTGAGTCCTATGGTCCTCAAGGAGGTACAGCTTGAGTCCTGTGGTTCTTTTGTGAGGTATAGTTTGAGTCCTGTGGTCCTCAGTGAGGTACAGCTTGAGATGTGTGGTCCTCGGTGAGGTATGGCTTGAGTCCTGTGCTCCTCAGTGAGGTACGGCTTGAGTCCTGTGGTCCTCAGAGAGGTACACCATGAGTCATGTGGTCCTCATTTGGGTACAGTTTGAATCCTATGGCCCTCAATGAGGTACAGCTTCAGTCCTGTGGTTCTGGGTGAGGTAGAGCTTGAGTCCTGTGGTCCTCAGTGAGGTACAGCTTTAGTCCTGTGCTCCTCAGTGAGGTACAGCTTGAGTCCTGTGGTCCTCTGTGAGGTACAGCTTGAGTCCTGTGGTCCTCAGTGAGGTACAGCTTGGGTCCTGTGGTCCTCTGTGAGGTACGGCTTCAGTCCTGTTGTCCTTGGTGAGGTACGGCTTCAGTCCTGTGGTCCATGGTGAGGTATAGCTTGAATCCTGTGGTCCTCGGTGAGGTACAGGTTGAGATCTGTGGTCCTCGGTGAGGCACGGCTTCAGTCCTGTGGTCCATGGTGAGGTGTAGCTAGAGTCCTGTGGTCATCGGTGAGGTACAGCTTGAGTCCTGTGGTCCTCGGTGAGGCACAGCTTAAGTCCTGTGGTCCTCCGTGGGGTACGGCTTGAGTCCTATGCTCCACGGTGAGATACGGCTTGAGTCCTGTGGTCCTCGGTGGGGTACAGCTTGAGTCCTGTGGTCCATGGTGAGGTATAGCTTGAGTCCTGTGGTCCTCGGTGAGGTACAGCTTGAGTTTTGTGGTCCTCGGTGAGGTACAGCTTGAGTCCTGTGGTCCTCGGTGGGGTACGGCTTGAGTCCTGTGGTCCTAGGAGAGGTATAGCTCGAGTCCTGTGGTCCTCAGTGAGGTATAGCTCAAGTCCTGTGGTCCTCGGTGGGGTACAGCTTGAGTCCTGTGGTCCTCGGTGAGGTACAGCTTGAGTCATGTGGTCCTCGGTGAGGTACAGCTTGAGTCCTTTGGTCCTCGGTGAGGGACGGCTTGAGTCCTGTGGTCCATGGTGAGGTGCAGCTTGAGTCCTGTGCTCCTCAGTGAGGTACAGCTTGAGTCCTGTGGTCCTCGGTAAGGTACAGCTTGAGTCCTGCGGTCCTCAATGAGGTACAGCTTGAGTTCTGTGGGCCTGGGTGAGGTACAGCTTGAGTCCTGTGGTCTTCAGCGAGGTACGGCTTGAGTCCTGTGGTCCTCCGTGAGGTACAGCTAGATTTCTGTGGTCCTCGGTGAGGTATGGCTTGAGTCCTGTGCTCCTCAGTGAGGTACGGCTTGAGTCCTGTGGTCCTCAGAGAGGTACATCATGAGTCATGTGGTCCTCATTTGGGTACAGTTTGCATCCTATGGCCCTCAATGAGGTACAGCTTCAGTCCTGTGGTTCTGGGTGAGGTAGAGATTGAGTCCTGTGGTCCTCGGTGAGGTATAGCTTGAGTCCTGTGGTCCTCAGTGAGGTACAGCTTGAGTCCTGTGGTCCTCAGTGAGGTACGGCTTGAGTCCTGTGGTCCTCGGTGGGGTACAGCTTGAGTCCTATGGTCCTCAAGGAGGTACAGCTTGAGTCCTGTGGTTCTTTTGTGAGGTATAGTTTGAGTCCTGTGGTCCTCAGTGAGGTACAGCTTGAGATGTGTGGTCCTCGGTGAGGTGTGGCTTCAGTCCTGTGCTCCTCAGTGAGGTACGGCTTGAGTCCTGTGGTCCTCAGAGAGGTACACCATGAGTCATGTGGTCCTCATTTGGGTGCAGCTTGAATCATATAGCCCTCAATGAGGTACAGATTTAGTCCTGTGGTTCTGGGTGAAGTATAGCTTGAGTCCGGTGGTCCTCGGTGGGGTACGGCTTGAGTCCTGTGGTCCTAGGAGAGGTATAGCTTGAGTCCTGTGGTCCTCAGTGAGGTATAGCTCAAGTCCTGTGGTCCTCGGTGGGGTACAGCTTGAGTCCTGTGGTCCATGGTGAGGTATAGCTTGAGTCCTGTGGTCCTCGGTGAGGTACAGCTTGAGTTTTGTGGTCCTCGGTGAGGTACAGCTTGAGTCCTGTGGTCCTCGGTGGGGTACGGCTTGAGTCCTGTGGTCCTAGGAGAGGTATAGCTCGAGTCCTGTGGTCCTCAGTAAGGTATAGCTCAAGTCCTGTGGTCCTCGGTGGGGTACAGCTTGAGTCCTGTGGTCCTCGGTGAGGTACAGCTTGAGTCATGTGGTCCTCGGTGAGGTACAGCTTGAGTCCTTTGGTCCTCGGTGAGGGACGGCTTGAGTCCTGTGGTCCATGGTGAGGTGCAGCTTGAGTCCTGTGGTCCTCAGTGAGGTACAGCTTGAGTCCTGTGGTCCTCGGTAAGGTACAGCTTGAGTCCTGCGGTCCTCAATGAGGTACAGCTTGAGTTCTGTGGGCCTGGGTGAGGTACAGCTTGAGTCCTGTGGTCCTCAGCGAGGTACGGCTTGAGTCCTGTGGTCCTCCGTGAGGTACAGCTAGATTTCTGTGGTCCTCGGTGAGGTATGGCTTGAGTCCTGTGCTCCTCAGTGAGGTACGGCTTGAGTCCTGTGGTCCTCAGAGAGGTACATCATGAGTCATGTGGTCCTCATTTGGGTACAGTTTGCATCCTATGGCCCTCAATGAGGTACAGCTTCAGTCCTGTGGTTCTGGGTGAGGTAGAGATTGAGTCCTGTGGTCCTCGGTGAGGTATAGCTTGAGTCCTGTGGTCCTCAGTGAGGTACAGCTTGAGTCCTGTGGTCCTCAGTGAGGTACGGCTTGAGTCCTGTGGTCCTCGGTGGGGTACAGCTTGAGTCCTATGGTCCTCAAGGAGGTACAGCTTGAGTCCTGTGGTTCTTTTGTGAGGTATAGTTTGAGTCCTGTGGTCCTCAGTGAGGTACAGCTTGAGATGTGTGGTCCTCGGTGAGGTATGGCTTGAGTCCTGTGCTCCTCAGTGAGGTACGGCTTGAGTCCTGTGGTCCTCAGAGAGGTACACCATGAGTCATGTGGTCTTCATTTGGGTGCAGCTTGAATCATATAGCCCTCAATGAGGTACAGATTTAGTCCTGTGGTTCTGGGTGAAGTATAGCTTGAGTCCGGTGGTCCTCGGTGGGGTACGGCTTGAGTCCTGTGGTCCTAGGAGAGGTATAGCTCGAGTCCTGTGGTCCTCAGTGAGGTATAGCTCAAGTCCTGTGGTCCTCGGTGGGGTACAGCTTGAGTCCTGTGGTCCTCGGTGAGGTACAGCTTGAGTCATGTGGTCCTCGGTGAGGTACAGCTTGAGTCCTTTGGTCCTCGGTGAGGGACGGCTTGAGTCCTGTGGTCCATGGTGAGGTGCAGCTTGAGTCCTGTGGTCCTCAGTGAGGTACAGCTTGAGTCCTGTGGTCCTCGGTAAGGTACAGCTTGAGTCCTGCGGTCCTCAATGAGGTACAGCTTGAGTTCTGTGAGCCTGGGTGAGGTACAGCTTGAGTCCTGTGGTCCTCAGCGAGGTACGGCTTGAGTCCTGTGGTCCTCCGTGAGGTACAGCTAGATTTCTGTGGTCCTCGGTGAGGTATGGCTTGAGTCCTGTGCTCCTCAGTGAGGTACGGCTTGAGTCCTGCGGTCCTCAGCGAGGTACATCATGAGTCATGTGGTCCTCATTTGGGTACAGTTTGCATCCTATGGCCCTCAATGAGGTACAGCTTCAGTCCTGTGGTTCTGGGTGAGGTAGAGCTTGAGTCCTGTGGTCCTCGGTGAGGTATAGCTTGAGTCCTGTGGTCCTCAGTGAGGTACAGCTTGAGTCCTGTGGTCCTCAGTGAGGTACGGCTTGAGTCCTGTGGTCCTCGGTGGGGTACAGCTTGAGTCCTATGGTCCTCAAGGAGGTACAGCTTGAGTCCTGTGGTTCTTTTGTGAGGTATAGTTTGAGTCCTGTGGTCCTCAGTGAGGTACAGCTTGAGATGTGTGGTCCTCGGTGAGGTATGGCTTGAGTCCTGTGCTCCTCAGTGAGGTACGGCTTGAGTCCTGTGGTCCTCAGAGAGGTACACCATGAGTCATGTGGTCCTCATTTGGGTGCAGCTTGAATCATATAGCCCTCAATGAGGTACAGATTTAGTCCTGTGGTTCTGGGTGAAGTATAGCTTGAGTCCGGTGGTCCTCAGTGAGGTACAGCTTTAGTCCTGTTGTCCTTGGTGAGGTACGGCTTGAGTCCTGTGGTCCTTGGTGAGGTATAGCTTGAGTCCTGTGGTCCTCGGTGAGGTACAGTTTGAGTCCTGTGGTCCTCGGTGAGGTATAGCTTGAGTCCTGTGGTGCTCCGTGAGGTACAGCTAGAGTCCTGTGGTCCTCCGTGAGGTACAGCTAGATTCCTGTGGTCCTCGGTGAGGTATGGCTTGAGTCCTATGCTCGTCAGTGAGGTATGGCTTGAGTCCTGTGCTCCTCAGTGAGGTATGGCTTGAGTCCTATGGTCCTCAAGGAGGTACAGCTTGAGTCCTGTGGTTCTTGATGAGGTAGAGCTTGAGTCCTGTGGTCCTCAGTGATGTACAGCTTGAGATTTGTGGTCCTCTGTGAGGTACGGCTTCAGTCCTGTTGTCCTTGGTGAGGTACGGCTTGAGTCCTGTGGTCCTCGGTGAGGTATAGCTTGAGTCCTGTGGTCCTCGGTGATGTACAGCTTGAGTCCTGTGGTCCTCAGTGAGGTACGGCTTAAGTCCTGCGGCCCTCGGTGAGGTACGGCTTGAGTCCTGCGGTCCTTGGTGAGGTACAGCTTGTGTCCTGTGGTCCTCGGTGAGGTACAGCTTGAGTCTTGCGGTCTCGGTGAGGTACAGCTTGAGTCCTGCGGTCCTCGGTGAGGTACAGCTTGAGTCCTGGGGTCCTCGGTGAGGTACAACTTGAATTCTGCGGTCCTTGGTGAGGTACAGCTTGAGTCCTGCGGTTCTCGGTGAGGTACTGCTTGAGGCCTGTGGTCCTTGGTGAGGTACAGCTTGAGTCCTGGGGTCCTCAGTGGGGTACAGCTTGAGCCTTGTGGTCCTCGGTGAGGTACAGCTTGAGTCCTGCGGTCCTCAGTGAGGTACAGCTTGAGTCTTGTGGTCCTCGGTGAGGTACAGCTTGAGTCCTGTGGTCCTCGGTGGGGTACGGCTTGAGTCCTGTGGTCCTAGGAGAGGTATAGCTCGAGTCCTGTGGTCCTCGGTGGGGTACAGCTTGAGTCCTGTGGTCCTCGGTGAGGTACGGCTTGAGTCCTATGGTCCATGGTGAGGTATAGCTCGAGTCCTGTGGTCCTCGGTGAGGTATAGCTTGAATCCTGTGGTCCTCGGTGAGGTACAGGTTGAGATCTTTGGTCCTCGGTGAGGCACGGCTTGAGTCCTGTGGTCCATGGTGAGGTGTAGCTAGAGTCCTGTGGTCCTCGGTGAGGTACAGCTTGAGTCCTGTGATCCTCGGTGAGGCACAGCTTGAGTCCTGTGGTCCTCCGTGGGGTACGGCTTGAGTCCTATGCTCCACGGTGAGATACGGCTTGAGTCCTGTGGTCTTCGGTGGGGTACAGCTTGAGTCCTGTGGTCCATGGTGAGGTATAGCTTGAGTCCTGTGGTCCTCGGTGAGGTACAGCTTGAGTCCTGCTGTCCCCAATGAGGTACAGCTTGAGTTCTGTGGGCCTGGGTGAGGTACAGATTAAGTCCTGTGGTCCTCAGCGAGGTACAGCTTCAGTCCTGTTGTCCTTGGTGAGGTACGGCTTGAGTCCTGTGGTCCTTGGTGAGGTATAGCTTGAGTCCTGTGGTCCTCGGTGAGGTAAAGTTTGAGTCCTGTGGTCCTCGGTGAGGTATAGCTTGAGTCCTGTGGTGCTCCGTGAGGTACAGCTAGAGTCCTGTGGTCCTCCGTGAGGTACAGCTAGATTCCTGTGGTCCTCGGTGGGGTACAGCTTGAGTCCTGTGCTCGTCAGTGAGGTATGGCTTGAGTCCTGTGCTCCTCAGTGAGGTATGGCTTGAGTCCTATGGTCCTCAAGGAGGTACAGCTTGAGTCCTGTGGTTCTTGATGAGGTATAGCTTGAGTCCTGCGTTCCTCAGTGAGGTACAGCTTGAGATTTGTGGTCCTCTGTGAGGTACGGCTTCAGTCCTGTTGTCCTTGGTGAGGTACGGCTTGAGTCCTGTGGTCCTCTGTGAGGTATAGCTTGAGTCCTGTGGTCCTCGGTGACGTACAGCTTGAGTCCTGTGGTCCTCAGTGAGGTACGGCTTAAGTCCTGCGGTCCTCGGTGAGGTACGGCTTGAGTCCTGCTGTCCTTGGTGAGGTACAGCTTGTGTCCTGTGGTCCTCGCTGAGGTACAGCTTGAGTCTTGCGGTCTCGGTGAGGTACAGCTTGAGTCGTGTGGTCCTCGGTGAGGTACAGCTTGAGTACTGGGGTCCTCGGTGAGGTACAGCTTGAATTCTGCGGTCCTTGGTGAGGTACAGCTTGAGTCCTGCGGTTCTCTGTGAGGTACTGCTTGAGGCCTGTGGCCCTCGGTGAGGTACAGCTTGAGTCATGGGGTCCTCAGTGGGGTACTGCTTGAGCCTTGTGGTCCTCGGTGAGGTACAGCTTGAGTCCTGCGGTCCTCGGTGAGGTACAGCTTGAGTCTTGTGGTCCTCGGTGAGGTACAGCTTGAGTCCTGTGGTCCTCGGTGGGGTACGGCTTGAGTCCTGTGGTCCTAGGAGAGGTATAGCTCGAGTCCTGTGGTGCTCAGTTAGGTATAGCTCGAGTCTTGTGGTCCTCGGTGGGGTACAGCTTGAGTCCTGTGGTCCTCGGTGAGGTACAGCTTGAGTCCTATGGTCCATGGTGAGGTATAGCTCGAGTCCTGTGGTCCTCGGTGAGGTATAGCTTGAATCCTGTCGTCCTTGGTGAGGTACAGGTTGAGATCTGTGGTCCTCGGTGAGGCACGGCTTGAGTCCTGTGGTCCATGGTGAGGTGTAGCTAGAGTCCTGTGGTCCTCGGTGAGGTACAGCTTGAGTCCTGTGGTCCTCGGTGAGGCACAGCTTGAGTCCTGTGGTCCTCCGTGGGGTACCGCTTGAGTCCTGTGGTCCTCGGTGGGGTACAGCTTGAGTCCTGTGGTCCATGGTGAGGTATAGCTTGAGTCCTGTGGTCATCGGTGAGGTACAGCTTGAGTCCTGCGGTCCTCAATGAGGTACAGCTTGAGTTCTGTGGGCCTGGGTGAGGTACAGCTTGAGTCCTGTGGTCCTCAGCGAGGTACGGCTTGAGTCCTGTGGTCCTCCGTGAGGTACAGCTAGATTTCTGTGGTCCTCGGTGAGGTATGGCTTGAGTCCTGTGCTCCTCAGTGAGGTACGGCTTGAGTCCTGTGGTCCTCAGAGAGGTACATCATGAGTCATGTGGTCCTCATTTGGGTACAGTTTGCATCCTATGGCCCTCAATGAGGTACAGCTTCAGTCCTGTGGTTCTGGGTGAGGTAGAGATTGAGTCCTGTGGTCCTCGGTGAGGTATAGCTTGAGTCCTGTGGTCCTCAGTGAGGTACAGCTTGAGTCCTGTGGTCCTCAGTGAGGTACGGCTTGAGTCCTGTGGTCCTCGGTGGGGTACAGCTTAAGTCCTATGGTCCTCAAGGAGGTACAGCTTGAGTCCTGTGGTTCTTTTGTGAGGTATAGTTTGAGTCCTGTGGTCCTCAGTGAGGTACAGCTTGAGATGTGTGGTCCTCGGTGAGGTATGGCTTGAGTCCTGTGCTCCTCAGTGAGGTACGGCTTGAGTCCTGTGGTCCTCAGAGAGGTACACCATGAGTCATGTGGTCTTCATTTGGGTGCAGCTTGAATCATATAGCCCTCAATGAGGTACAGATTTAGTCCTGTGGTTCTGGGTGAAGTATAGCTTGAGTCCGGTGGTCCTCGGTGGGGTACGGCTTGAGTCCTGTGGTCCTAGGAGAGGTATAGCTCGAGTCCTGTGGTCCTCAGTGAGGTATAGCTCAAGTCCTGTGGTCCTCGGTGGGGTACAGCTTGAGTCCTGTGGTCCTCGGTGAGGTACAGCTTGAGTCATGTGGTCCTCGGTGAGGTACAGCTTGAGTCCTTTGGTCCTCGGTGAGGGACGGCTTGAGTCCTGTGGTCCATGGTGAGGTGCAGCTTGAGTCCTGTGGTCCTCAGTGAGGTACAGCTTGAGTCCTGTGGTCCTCGGTAAGGTACAGCTTGAGTCCTGCGGTCCTCAATGAGGTACAGCTTGAGTTCTGTGAGCCTGGGTGAGGTACAGCTTGAGTCCTGTGGTCCTCAGCGAGGTACGGCTTGAGTCCTGTGGTCCTCCGTGAGGTACAGCTAGATTTCTGTGGTCCTCGGTGAGGTATGGCTTGAGTCCTGTGCTCCTCAGTGAGGTACGGCTTGAGTCCTGCGGTCCTCAGCGAGGTACATCATGAGTCATGTGGTCCTCATTTGGGTACAGTTTGCATCCTATGGCCCTCAATGAGGTACAGCTTCAGTCCTGTGGTTCTGGGTGAGGTAGAGCTTGAGTCCTGTGGTCCTCGGTGAGGTATAGCTTGAGTCCTGTGGTCCTCAGTGAGGTACAGCTTGAGTCCTGTGGTCCTCAGTGAGGTACGGCTTGAGTCCTGTGGTCCTCGGTGGGGTACAGCTTGAGTCCTATGGTCCTCAAGGAGGTACAGCTTGAGTCCTGTGGTTCTTTTGTGAGGTATAGTTTGAGTCCTGTGGTCCTCAGTGAGGTACAGCTTGAGATGTGTGGTCCTCGGTGAGGTATGGCTTGAGTCCTGTGCTCCTCAGTGAGGTACGGCTTGAGTCCTGTGGTCCTCAGAGAGGTACACCATGAGTCATGTGGTCCTCATTTGGGTGCAGCTTGAATCATATAGCCCTCAATGAGGTACAGATTTAGTCCTGTGGTTCTGGGTGAAGTATAGCTTGAGTCCGGTGGTCCTCAGTGAGGTACAGCTTTAGTCCTGTTGTCCTTGGTGAGGTACGGCTTGAGTCCTGTGGTCCTTGGTGAGGTATAGCTTGAGTCCTGTGGTCCTCGGTGAGGTACAGTTTGAGTCCTGTGGTCCTCGGTGAGGTATAGCTTGAGTCCTGTGGTGCTCCGTGAGGTACAGCTAGAGTCCTGTGGTCCTCCGTGAGGTACAGCTAGATTCCTGTGGTCCTCGGTGAGGTATGGCTTGAGTCCTATGCTCGTCAGTGAGGTATGGCTTGAGTCCTGTGCTCCTCAGTGAGGTATGGCTTGAGTCCTATGGTCCTCAAGGAGGTACAGCTTGAGTCCTGTGGTTCTTGATGAGGTAGAGCTTGAGTCCTGTGGTCCTCAGTGATGTACAGCTTGAGATTTGTGGTCCTCTGTGAGGTACGGCTTCAGTCCTGTTGTCCTTGGTGAGGTACGGCTTGAGTCCTGTGGTCCTCGGTGAGGTATAGCTTGAGTCCTGTGGTCCTCGGTGATGTACAGCTTGAGTCCTGTGGTCCTCAGTGAGGTACGGCTTAAGTCCTGCGGCCCTCGGTGAGGTACGGCTTGAGTCCTGCGGTCCTTGGTGAGGTACAGCTTGTGTCCTGTGGTCCTCGGTGAGGTACAGCTTGAGTCTTGCGGTCTCGGTGAGGTACAGCTTGAGTCCTGCGGTCCTCGGTGAGGTACAGCTTGAGTCCTGGGGTCCTCGGTGAGGTACAACTTGAATTCTGCGGTCCTTGGTGAGGTACAGCTTGAGTCCTGCGGTTCTCGGTGAGGTACTGCTTGAGGCCTGTGGCCCTTGGTGAGGTACAGCTTGAGTCCTGGGGTCCTCAGTGGGGTACAGCTTGAGCCTTGTGGTCCTCGGTGAGGTACAGCTTGAGTCCTGCGGTCCTCAGTGAGGTACAGCTTGAGTCTTGTGGTCCTCGGTGAGGTACAGCTTGAGTCCTGTGGTCCTCGGTGGGGTACGGCTTGAGTCCTGTGGTCCTAGGAGAGGTATAGCTCGAGTCCTGTGGTCCTCGGTGGGGTACAGCTTGAGTCCTGTGGTCCTCGGTGAGGTACGGCTTGAGTCCTATGGTCCATGGTGAGGTATAGCTCGAGTCCTGTGGTCCTCGGTGAGGTATAGCTTGAATCCTGTGGTCCTCGGTGAGGTACAGGTTGAGATCTTTGGTCCTCGGTGAGGCACGGCTTGAGTCCTGTGGTCCATGGTGAGGTGTAGCTAGAGTCCTGTGGTCCTCGGTGAGGTACAGCTTGAGTCCTGTGATCCTCGGTGAGGCACAGCTTGAGTCCTGTGGTCCTCCGTGGGGTACGGCTTGAGTCCTATGCTCCACGGTGAGATACGGCTTGAGTCCTGTGGTCCTCGGTGGGGTACAGCTTGAGTCCTGTGGTCCATGGTGAGGTATAGCTTGAGTCCTGTGGTCCTCGGTGAGGTACAGCTTGAGTCCTGCTGTCCCCAATGAGGTACAGCTTGAGTTCTGTGGGCCTGGGTGAGGTACAGATTAAGTCCTGTGGTCCTCAGCGAGGTACAGCTTCAGTCCTGTTGTCCTTGGTGAGGTACGGCTTGAGTCCTGTGGTCCTTGGTGAGGTATAGCTTGAGTCCTGTGGTCCTCGGTGAGGTAAAGTTTGAGTCCTGTGGTCCTCGGTGAGGTATAGCTTGAGTCCTGTGGTGCTCCGTGAGGTACAGCTAGAGTCCTGTGGTCCTCCGTGAGGTACAGCTAGATTCCTGTGGTCCTCGGTGGGGTACAGCTTGAGTCCTGTGCTCGTCAGTGAGGTATGGCTTGAGTCCTGTGCTCCTCAGTGAGGTATGGCTTGAGTCCTATGGTCCTCAAGGAGGTACAGCTTGAGTCCTGTGGTTCTTGATGAGGTATAGCTTGAGTCCTGCGTTCCTCAGTGAGGTACAGCTTGAGATTTGTGGTCCTCTGTGAGGTACGGCTTCAGTCCTGTTGTCCTTGGTGAGGTACGGCTTGAGTCCTGTGGTCCTCTGTGAGGTATAGCTTGAGTCCTGTGGTCCTCGGTGACGTACAGCTTGAGTCCTGTGGTCCTCAGTGAGGTACGGCTTAAGTCCTGCGGTCCTCGGTGAGGTACGGCTTGAGTCCTGCTGTCCTTGGTGAGGTACAGCTTGTGTCCTGTGGTCCTCGCTGAGGTACAGCTTGAGTCTTGCGGTCTCGGTGAGGTACAGCTTGAGTCGTGTGGTCCTCGGTGAGGTACAGCTTGAGTACTGGGGTCCTCGGTGAGGTACAGCTTGAATTCTGCGGTCCTTGGTGAGGTACAGCTTGAGTCCTGCGGTTCTCTGTGAGGTACTGCTTGAGGCCTGTGGCCCTCGGTGAGGTACAGCTTGAGTCATGGGGTCCTCAGTGGGGTACTGCTTGAGCCTTGTGGTCCTCGGTGAGGTACAGCTTGAGTCCTGCGGTCCTCGGTGAGGTACAGCTTGAGTCTTGTGGTCCTCGGTGAGGTACAGCTTGAGTCCTGTGGTCCTCGGTGGGGTACGGCTTGAGTCCTGTGGTCCTAGGAGAGGTATAGCTCGAGTCCTGTGGTGCTCAGTTAGGTATAGCTCGAGTCTTGTGGTCCTCGGTGGGGTACAGCTTGAGTCCTGTGGTCCTCGGTGAGGTACAGCTTGAGTCCTATGGTCCATGGTGAGGTATAGCTCGAGTCCTGTGGTCCTCGGTGAGGTATAGCTTGAATCCTGTCGTCCTTGGTGAGGTACAGGTTGAGATCTGTGGTCCTCGGTGAGGCACGGCTTGAGTCCTGTGGTCCATGGTGAGGTGTAGCTAGAGTCCTGTGGTCCTCGGTGAGGTACAGCTTGAGTCCTGTGGTCCTCGGTGAGGCACAGCTTGAGTCCTGTGGTCCTCCGTGGGGTACCGCTTGAGTCCTGTGGTCCTCGGTGGGGTACAGCTTGAGTCCTGTGGTCCATGGTGAGGTATAGCTTGAGTCCTGTGGTCATCGGTGAGGTACAGCTTGAGTCCTGCGGTCCCCAATGAGGTACAGCTTGAGTTCTGTGGGCCTGGGTGAGGTACAGCTTGAGTCCTGTGGTCCTCAGTGAGGTACGGCTTGAGTCCTGTGGTCCTCAGTGATGTACAGCTAGATTCCTGTGGTCCTCGGTGAGGTATGGCTTGAGTCCTGTGCTCCTCAGTGAGGTACGGCTCGAGTCCTGTGGCCCTCAGAGAGGTACATCATGAGTCATGTGGTCCTCATTTGGGTACTGCTTGAATCCTGTGGCCCTCAATGAGGTACAGCTTCAGTCCTGTGGTTCTGGGTGAGGTAGACCTTGAGTCCTGTGGTACTCAGTGAGGTAGAGCTTGAGTCCTGTGGTCCTCAGTGAGGTACAGCTTGGGTCCTGTGGTCCTCTGTGAGGTACGGCTTCAGTCCTGTTGTCCTTGGTGAGGTACGGCTTCAGTCCTGTGGTCCATGGTGAGGTATAGCTTGAGTCCTGTGGTCCTCGGTGAGGTACAGTTTGAGTCCTGTGGTCCTCGGTGAGGTATAGCTTGAGTCCTGTGGTCCTCCTTGAGGTACAGCTAGAGTCCTTTGGTCCTCGGCGAGGTACAGCTAGATTCCTGTGGCCCTCGGTGAGGTATGGCTTGAGTCCTGTGCTCCTCAGTGAGGTACGGCTTGAGTCCTGTGGTCCTCAGTGAGGTACAGCTTGAGCCCTGTGGTCCTCGGTGGGGCACAGCTTGAGTCCTATGGTGCTTGAGGAGGTACAGCTTGAGTCCTGTGGTTCTCAGTGAGGTACAGCTTGAGATGTGTGATCCTCTGTGAGGTACGGCTTCAGTCCTGTTGCCCTCGGTGAGGTACGGCTTGAGTCCTGTGGACCTCTCTGAGGTACAGCTTGAGTCCTGTGGTCCTCCGTGAGGTACAGCTAGATTCCTGTGGTCCTCGGATAGTTTTGGCTTGAGTCCTGTGCTCCTCAGTGAGGTACGGCTTGAGTCCTGTGGTCCTCAGAGAGGTACACCATGAGTCATGTGGTCCTCATTTGAGTGCAGCTTGAATCATATAGCCCTCAATGAGGTACAGATTCAGTCCTGTGGTTCTGGGTGAAGTATAACTTGAGTCCGGTGGTCCTCAGTGAGGTACGGCTTCAGTCCTTTTGTACTTGGTGAGGTACGGCTTGAGTCCTGTGGTCCTCGGTGAGGTACAGTTTGAGTCCTGTGGTCCTCGGTGAGGTATAGCTTGAGTCCTGTGGTGCTCCGTGAGGTACAGCTAGAGTCCTGTGGTCCTCCGTGAGGTACAGCTAGATTCCTGTGGTCCTCGGTGATGTATGGCTTGAGTCCTGTGCTCCTCAGTGAGGTATGGCTTGAGTCCTGTGCTCCTCAGTGAGGTATGGCTTGAGTCCTATGGTCCTCAAGGAGGTACGGCTTCAGTCCTGTTGCCCTCGGTGAGGTACGGCTTGAGTCCTGTGGTCCTCTCTGACGTACAGCTTGAGTCCTGTGGTCCTCCGTGAGATACAGCTACATTCCTGTGGTCCTCGGTGAGGTATGGCTTGAGTCCTGTCCTCCTCAGTTAGGTACGGCTTGAGTCCTGTGGTCCTCAGTGAGGTACAGCTTGAGTCCTGTGGTCCTCGGTGGGGTACAGCTTGAGTCCTATGGTCCTCAAGGAGGTACAGCTTGAGTCCTGTGGTTCTTGATGAGGTATAGTTTGAGTCCTGTGGTCCTCAGTGAGGTACAGCTTGAGATGTGTGGTCCTCTGTGAGGTACGGCTTCAGTCCTGTTGCCCTCGGTGAGGTACGGCTTGAGTCCTGTGGACCTCTCTGAGGTACAGCTTGAGTCCTGTGGTCCTCCGTGAGGTACAGCTAGATTCCTGTGGTCCTCGGTGAGTTTTGGCTTGAGTCCTGTGTTCCTCAGTGAGGTACGGCTTGAGTCCTGTGGTCCTTAGAGAGGTACACCATGAGTCATGTGGTCCTCATTTGGGTGCAGCTTGAATCATATAGCCCTCAATGAGGTACAGATTCAGTCCTGTGGTACTGGGTGAAGTATAGCTTGAGTCCGGTGGTCCTCAGTGAGGTACGGCTTCAGTCCTGTTGTCCTTGGTGAGGTACGGCTTGAGTCCTGTGGTCCTCGGTGAGGTACAGTTTGAGTCCTGTGGTCCTCGGTGAGGTATAGCTTGAGTCCTGTGGTGCTCCGTGAGGTACAGCTAGAGTCCTGTGGTCCTCCGTGAGGTACAGCTAGATTCCTGTGGTCCTCGGTGAGGTATGGCTTGAGTGCTGTGCTCCTCAGTGAGGTGTGGCTTGAGTCCTGTGCTCCTCAGTGAGGTATGGCTTGAGTCCTATGGTCCTCAAGGAGGTACAGCTTGAGTCCTGTGGTTCTTGATGAGGTATAGCTTGAGTCCTGTGGTCCTCAGTGCGGTACAGCTTGAGATTTGTGGTCCTCTGTGAGGTACGGCTTCAGTCCTGTTGTCCTTGGTGAGGTACGGCTTGAGTCCTGTGGTCCTCGGTGAGGTATAGCTTGAGTCCTGTGGTCCTCGGTGACGTACAGCTTGAGTTCTGTGGTCCTCAGTGAGGTACGGCTTGAGTCCTGTGGTCCTCGGTGGGGTACGGCTTGAGTCCTGTGGTCCTAGGAGAGGGATAGCTCGAGTCCTGTGGTCCTCAGTGAGGTACAGCTCGAGTCCTGTGGTCCTCAGTGAGGTACAGCATGAGTCCTGTGGTCCTCGGTGAGGGACGGCTTGAGTCCTGTGGTCCATGGTGAGGTACAGCTTGAGTCCTGCGGTCCTCAATGAGGTACAGCTTGAGTTCTGTGGGCCTGGGTGAGGTACAGCTTGAGTCCTGTGGTCCTCAGCGAGGTACGGCTTGAGTCCTGTGGTCCTCCGTGAGGTACAGCTAGATTTCTGTGGTCCTCGGTGAGGTATGGCTTGAGTCCTGTGCTCCTCAGTGAGGTACGGCTTGAGTCCTGTGGTCCTCAGAGAGGTACATCATGAGTCATGTGGTCCTCATTTGGGTACAGTTTGAATCCTATGGCCCTCAATGAGGTACAGCTTCAGTCCTGTGGTTCTGGGTGAGGTAGAGCTTGAGTCCTGTGGTCCTCGGTGAGGTATAGCTTGAGTCCTGTGGTCCTCAGTGAGGTACAGCTTGAGTCCTGTGGTCCTCAGTGAGGTACGGCTTGAGTCCTGTGGTCCTCGGTGAGGTATAGCTTGAGTCCTGTGGTCCTCAGTGAGGTACAGCTTTAGTCCTGTGCTCCTCAGTGAGGTACAGCTTGAGTCCTGTGGTCCTCTGTGAGGTACAGCTTGAGTCCTGTGGTCCTCAGTGAGTTACAGCTTGGGTCCTGTGGTCCTCTGTGAGGTACAGCTTGAGTCCTGTGGTCCTCAGTGAGTTACAGCTTGGGTCCTGTGGTCCTCTGTGAGGTACGGCTTCAGTCCTGTTGTCCTTGGTGAGGTACGGCTTCAGTCCTGTGGTCCATGGTGAGGTATAGCTTGAATCCTGTGGTCCTCGGTGAGGTACAGGTTGAGATCTGTGGTCCTCGGTGAGGCACGGCTTGAGTCCTGTGGTCCATGGTGAGGTGTAGCTAGAGTCCTGTGGTCCTCGGTGAGGTACAGCTTGAGTCCTGTGGTCCTCGGTGAGGCACAGCTTGAGTCCTGTGGTCCTCCGTGGGGTACGGCTTGAGTCCTATGCTCCACGGTGAGATACGGCTTGAGTCCTGTGGTCCTCGGTGGGGTACAGCTTGAGTCCTGTGGTCCATGGTGAGGTATAGCTTGAGTCCTGTGGTCCTCGGTGAGGTACAGCTTGAGTTTTGTGGTCCTCGGTGAGGTACAGCTTGAGTCCTGTGGTCCTCGGTGGGGTACGGCTTGAGTCCTGTGGTCCTAGGAGAGGTATAGCTCGAGTCCTGTGGTCCTCAGTGAGATATATCTCAAGTCCTGTGGTCCTCGGTGGGGTACAGCTTGAGTCCTGTGGTCCTCGGTGAGGTACAGCTTGAGTCCTGTGGTCCTCGGTGAGGTACAGCTTGAGTCCTGTGGTCCTCGGTGAGGGACGGCTTGAGTCCTGTGGTCCATGGTGAGGTGTAGCTCGAGTCCTGTGGTCCTCAGTGAGGTACAGCTTGAGTCCTGTGGTCCTCGGTAAGGTACAGCTTGAGTCCTGCGGTCCTCAATGAGGTACAGCTTGAGTTCTGTGGGCCTGGGTGAGGTACAGCTTGAGTCCTGTGGTCCTCAGCGAGGTACGGCTTGAGTCCTGTGGTCCTCCGTGAGGTACAGCTAGATTTCTGTGGTCCTCGGTGAGGTATGGCTTGAGTCCTGTGCTCCTCAGTGAGGTACGGCTTGAGTCCTGTAGTCCTCAGAGAGGTACATCATAAGTCATGTGGTCCTCATTTGGGTACAGTTTGAATCCTATGGCCCTCAATGAGGTACAGCTTGAGTCCTGTGGTCCTCGGTGAGGTACGGCTTGAGTCCTGTGGTCCTTGGTGAGGTATAGCTTGAGTCCTGTGGTCCTCAGTGAGGTACAGCTTTAGTCCTGTGCTCCTCAGTGAGGTACAGCTTGAGTCCTGTGGTCCTCTGTGAGGTACAGCTTGAGTCCTGTGGTCCTCAGTGAGATACAGCTTGGGTCCTGTGGTCCTCTGTGAGGTACGGCTTCAGTCCTGTTGTCCTTGGTGAGGTACGGCTTCAGTCCTGTGGTCCATGGTGAGGTATAGCTTGAATCCTGTGGTCCTCGGTGAGGTACAGGTTGAGATCTGTGGTCCTCGGTGAGGCACGGCTTCAGTCCTGTGGTCCATGGTAAGGTGTAGCTAGAGTCCTGTGGTCATCGGTGAGGTACAGCATGAGTCCTGTGGTCCTCGGTGAGGCACAGCTTGGGTCCTGTGGTCCTCCGTGGGGTACGGCTTGAGTCCTATGCTCCACGGTGAGATACGGCTTGAGTCCTGTGGTCCTCGGTGGGGTACAGCTTGAGTCCTGTGGTCCATGGTGAGGTATAGCTTGAGTCCTGTGGTCCTCGGTGAGGTACAGCTTGAGTTTTGTGGTCCTCGGTGAGGTACAGCTTGAGTCCTGTGGTCCTCGGTGGAGTACGGCTTGAGTCCTGTGGTCCTAGGAGAGGTATAGCTCGAGTCCTGTGGTCCTCAGTGAGGTATAGCTCAAGTCCTGTGGTCCTCCGTGAGGTACAGCTAGATTTCTGTGGTCCTCGGTGAGGTATGGCTTGAGTCCTGTGCTCCTCAGTGAGGTACGGCTTGAGTCCTGTGGTCCTCAGAGAGGTACATCATGAGTCATGTGGTCCTCATTTGGGTACAGTTTGAATCCTATGGCCCTCAATGAGGTACAGCTTCAGTCCTGTGGTTCTGGGTGAGGTAGAGCTTGAGTCCTGTGGTCCTCGGTGAGGTATAGCTTGAGTCCTGTGGTCCTCAGTGAGGTACAGCTTGAGTCCTGTGGTCCTCAGTGAGGTACAGCTTTAGTCCTGTGCTCCTCAGTGAGGTACAGCTTGAGTCCTGTGGTCCTCTGTGAGGTACAGCTTGAGTCCTGTGGTCCTCAGTGAGATACAGCTTGGGTCCTGTGGTCCTCTGTGAGGTACGGCTTCAGTCCTGTTGTCCTTGGTGAGGTACGGCTTCAGTCCTGTGGTCCATGGTGAGGTATAGCTTGAATCCTGTGGTCCTCGGTGAGGTACAGGTTGAGATCTGTGGTCCTCGGTGAGGCACAGCTTCAGTCCTGTGGTCCATGGTGAGGTGTAGCTAGAGTCCTGTTGTCATCGGTGAGGTACAGCTTGAGTCCTGTGGTCCTCGGTGAGGCACAGCTTGGGTCCTGTGGTCCTCCGTGGGGTACGGCTTGAGTCCTATGCTCCACGGTGAGATACGGCTTGAGTCCTGTGGTCCTCGGTGGGGTACAGCTTGAGTCCTGTGGTCCATGGTGAGGTATAGCTTGAGTCCTGTGGTCCTCGGTGAGGTACAGCTTGAGTTTTGTGGTCCTCGGTGAGGTACAGCTTGAGTCCTGTGGTCCTCGGTGGAGTACGGCTTGAGTCCTGTGGTCCTAGGAGAGGTATAGCTCGAGTCCTGTGGTCCTCAGTGAGGTATAGCTCAAGTCCTGTGGTCCTCGGTGGGGTACAGCTTAAGTCCTGTGGTCCTCGGTGAGGTACAGCTTGAGTCATGTGGTCCTCGGTGAGGTTCAGCTTGAGTCCTTTGGTCCTCGGTGAGGGATGGCTTGAGTCCTGTGGTCCATGGTGAGGTGTAGCTCGAGTCCTGTGGTCCTCAGTGAGGTACAGCTTGAGTCCTGTGGTCCTCGGTAAGGTACAGCTTGAGTCCTGTGGTCCTCAATGAGGTACAGCTTGAGTTCTGTGGGCCTGGGTGAGGTACAGCTTGAGTCCTGTGGTCCTCAGCGAGGTACGGCTTGAGTCCTGTGGTCCTCCGTGAGGTACAGCTAGATTTCTGTGGTCCTCGGTGAGGTATGGCTTGAGTCCTGTGCTCCTCAGTGAGGTACGGCTTGAGTCCTGTGGTCCTCAGAGAGGTACATCATGAGTCATGTGGTCCTCATTTGGGTACAGTTTGCATCCTATGGCCCTCAATGAGGTACAGCTTCAGTCCTGTGGTTCTGGGTGAGGTAGAGCTTGAGTCCTGTGGTCCTCGGTGAGGTATAGCTTGAGTCCTGTGGTCCTCAGTGAGGTACAGCTTGAGTCCTGTGCTCCTCGGTGAGGTACAGCTTGAGTCCTGTGGTCCTTGGTGAGGTACGGCTTGAGTCCTGTGGTTCTTGGTGAGGTACGGCTTGAGTCCTGTGGTCCTCGGTGAGGTACGGCTTGAGTCCTGTGGTCCTCGGTGAGGTATAGCTTGAGTCCTGTGGTCCTCAGTGAGGTACAGCTTGAGTCCTGTGGTCCTCTGTGAGATACAGCTTGAGTCCTGTGGTCCTCAGTGAGGTACAGCTTGGGTCCTGTGGTCCTCTGTGAGGTACGGCTTCAGTCCTGTTGCCCTCGGAGAGGTATGGCTTGAGTCCTGTGGACCTCTCTGAGGTACAGCTTGAGTCCTGTGGTCCTCGGTGAGGTATAGCTTGAGTCCTGTGGTCCTCCGTGAGGTACAGCTAGAGTCCTTTGGTCCTCGGTGAGGTACAGCTAGATTTCTGTGGGCCTCGGTGAGGTACAGCTTGAGTCCTGTGCTCCTCAGTGAGGTACGGCTTGAGTCCTGTGGTCCTCAGTGAGGTACAGCTTGAGTCCTGTGCTCCTCAGTGAGGTACGGCTTGAGTCCTGTGGTCCTCGGTGAGGTACAGTTTGAGTCCTGTGGTCCTCGGTGGGGTACAGCTTGAGTCCTATGGTCCTCAAGGAGGTACAGCTTGAGTCCTGTGGTTCTTTTGTGAGGTATAGTTTGAGTCCTGTGGTCCTCAGTAAGGTACAGCTTGAGATGTGTGGTCCTCGGTGAGGTATGGCTTGAGTCCTGTGCTCCTCAGTGAGGTGCGGCTTGAGTCCTGTTGTCCTCAGAGAGGTACACCATGAGTCATGTGGTCCTCATTTGGGTACAGTTTGAATCCTATGGCCCTCAATGAGGTACAGCTTCAGTCCTGTGGTTCTGGGTGAGGTAGAGCTTGAGTCCTGTGGTCCTCGGTGAGGTATAGCTTGAGTCCTGTGGTCCTCAGTGAGGTACAGCTTGAGTCCTGTGGTCCTCAGTGAGGTACGGCTTGAGTCCTGTGGTCCTCGGTGAGGTACGGCTTGAGTCCTGTGGTCCTGGGTGAGGTATAGCTTGAGTCCTGTGGTCCTCAGTGAGGTACAGCTTTAGTCCTGTGCTCCTCAGTGAGGTACAGCTTGAGTCCTGTGGTCCTCTGTGAGGTACAGCTTGAGTCCTGTGGTCCTCAGTGAGGTACAGCTTGGGTCCTGTGGTCCTCTGTGAGGTACGGCTTCAGTCCTGTTGTCCTTGGTGAGGTACGGCTTCAGTCCTGTGGTCCATGGTGAGGTATAGCTTGAATCCTGTGGTCCTCGGTGAGGTACAGGTTGAGATCTGTGGTCCTCGGTGAGGCACGGCTTCAGTCCTGTGGTCCATGGTGAGGTGTAGCTAGAGTCCTGTGGTCATCGGTGAGGTACAGCTTGAGTCCTGTGGTCCTCGTTGAGGCACAGCTTAAGTCCTGTGGTCCTCCGTGGGGTACGGCTTGAGTCCTATGCTCCACGGTGAGATACGGCTTGAGTCCTGTGGTCCTCGGTGGGGTACAGCTTGAGTCCTGTGGTCCATGGTGAGGTATAGCTTGAGTCCTGTGGTCCTCGGTGAGGTACAGCTTGAGTTTTGTGGTCCTCGGTGAGGTACAGCTTGAGTCCTGTGGTCCTCGGTGGGGTGCGGCTTGAGTCCTGTGGTCCTAGGAGAGGTATAGCTCGAGTCCTGTGGTCCTCAGTGAGGTATAGCTCAAGTCCTGTGGTCCTCGGTGGGGTACAGCTTGAGTCCTGTGGTCCTCGGTGAGGTACAGCTTGAGTCATGTGGTCCTCGGTGAGGTACAGCTTGAGTCCTTTGGTCCTCGGTGAGGGACGGCTTGAGTCCTGTGGTGCATGGTGAGGTGCAGCTTGAGTCCTGTGGTCCTCAGTGAGGTACAGCTTGAGTCCTGTGGTCCTCGGTAAGGTACAGCTTGAGTCCTGCGGTCCTCAATGACGTACAGCTTGAGTTCTGTGGGCCTGGGTGAGGTACAGCTTGAGTCCTGTGGTCCTCAGCGAGGTACGGCTTGAGTCCTGTGGTCCTCCGTGAGGTACAGCTAGATTTCGGTGGTCCTCGGTGAGGTATGGCTTGAGTCCTGTGCTCCTCAGTGAGGTACGGCTTGAGACCTGTGGTCGTCAGAGAGGTACATCATGAGTCATGTGGTCCTCATTTGGGTACAGTTTGCATCCTATGGCCCTCAATGAGGTACAGCTTCAGTCCTGTGGTTCTGGGTGAGGTAGAGCTTGAGTCCTGTGGTCCTCGGTGAGGTATAGCTTGAGTCCTGTGGTCCTCAGTGAGGTACAGCTTGAGTCCTGTGGTCCTCAGTGAGGTACGGCTTGAGTCCTGTGGTCCTCGGTGGGGTACAGCTTGAGTCCTATGGTCCTCAAGGAGGTACAGCTTGAGTCCTGTGGTTCTTTTGTGATGTATAGTTTGAGTCCTGTGGTCCTCAGTGAGGTACAGCTTGAGATGTGTGGTCCTCGGTGAGGTATGGCTTGAGTCCTGTGGTCCATGGTGAGGTGTAGCTCGAGTCCTGTGGTCCTCGGTAAGGTACAGCTTGAGTCCTGCGGTCCTCAATGAGGTACAGCTTGAGTTCTGTGGGCCTGGGTGAGGTACAGCTTGAGTCCTGTGGTCCTCAGCGAGGTACGGCTTGAGTCCTGTGGTCCTCCGTGAGGTACAGCTAGATTTCTGTGGTCCTCGGTGAGGTATGGCTTGAGTCCTGTGCTCCTCAGTGAGGTACGGCTTGAGTCCTGTGGTCCTCAGAGAGGTACATCATGAGTCATGTGGTCCTCATTTGGGTACAGTTTGAATCCTATGGCCCTCAATGAGGTACAGCTTCAGTCCTGTGGTTCTGGGTGAGGTAGAGCTTGAGTCCTGTGGTCCTCAGTGAGGTACAGCTTGAGTCCTGTGGTCCTCAGTGAGGTACGGCTTGAGTCCTGTGGTCCTCGGTGAGGTATAGCTTGAGTCCTGTGGTCCTCAGTGAGGTACAGCTTTAGTCCTGTGCTCCTCAGTGAGGTACAGCTTGAGTCCTGTGGTCCTCTGTGAGGTACAGCTTGAGTCCTGTGGTCCTCAGTGAGGTACAGCTTGGGTCCTGTGGTCCTCTGTGAGGTACGGCTTCAGTCCTGTTGTCCTTGGTGAGGTACGGCTTCAGTCCTGTGGTCCATGGTGAGGTATAGCTTGAATCCTGTGGTCCTCGGTGAGGTACAGGTTGAGATCTGTGGTCCTCGGTGAGGCACGGCTTGAGTCCTGTGGTCCATGGTGAGGTGTAGCTAGAGTCCTGTGGTCCTCGGTGAGGTACAGCTTGAGTCCTGTGGTCCTCGGTGAGGCACAGCTTGAGTCCTGTGGTCCTCCGTGGGGTACGGCTTGAGTCCTATGCTCCACGGTGAGATACGGCTTGAGTCCTGTGGTCCTCGGTGGGGTACAGCTTGAGTCCTGTGGTCCATGGTGAGGTATAGCTTGAGTCCTGTGGTCCTCGGTGAGGTACAGCTTGAGTTTTGTGGTCCTCGGTGAGGTACAGCTTGAGTCCTGTGGTCCTCGGTGGGGTACGGCTTGAGTCCTGTGGTCCTAGGAGAGGTATAGCTCGAGTCCTGTGGTCCTCAGTGAGATATAGCTCAAGTCCTGTGGTCCTCGGTGGGGTACAGCTTGAGTCCTGTGGTCCTCAGTGAGGTACAGCTTGAGTCCTGTGGTCCTCGGTGAGGTACAGCTTGAGTCCTGTGGTCCTCGGTGAGGGACGGCTTGAGTCCTGTGGTCCATGGTGAGGTGTAGCTCGAGTCCTGTGGTCCTCAGTGAGGTACAGCTTGAGTCCTGTGGTCCTCGGTAAGGTACAGCTTGAGTCCTGCGGTCCTCAATGAGGTACAGCTTGAGTTCTGTGGGCCTGGGTGAGGTACAGCTTGAGTCCTGTGGTCCTCAGCGAGGTACGGCTTGAGTCCTGTGGTCCTCCGTGAGGTACAGCTAGATTTCTGTGGTCCTCGGTGAGGTATGGCTTGAGTCCTGTGCTCCTCAGTGAGGTACGGCTTGAGTCCTGTGGTCCTCAGAGAGGTACATCATGAGTCATGTGGTCCTCATTTGGGTACAGTTTGAATCCAATGGCCCTCAATGAGGTACAGCTTCAGTCCTGTGGTTCTGGGTGAGGTAGAGCTTGAGTCCTGTGGTCCTCGGTGAGGTATAGCTTGAGTCCTGTGGTCCTCAGTGAGGTACAGCTTGAGTCCTGTGGTCCTCAGTGAGGTACGGCTTGAGTCCTGTGGTCCTCGGTGAGGTACGGCTTGAGTCCTGTGGTCCTTGGTGAGGTATAGCTTGAGTCCTGTGGTCCTCAGTGAGGTACAGCTTTAGTCCTGTGCTCCTCAGTGAGGTACAGCTTGAGTCCTGTGGTCCTCTGTGAGGTACAGCTTGAGTCCTGTGGTCCTCAGTGAGATACAGCTTGGGTCCTGTGGTCCTCTGTGAGGTACGGCTTCAGTCCTGTTGTCCTTGGTGAGGTACGGCTTCAGTCCTGTGGTCCATGGTGAGGTATAGCTTGAATCCTGTGGTCCTCGGTGAGGTACAGGTTGAGATCTGTGGTCCTCGGTGAGGCACGGCTTCAGTCCTGTGGTCCATGGTGAGGTGTAGCTAGAGTCCTGTGGTCATCGGTGAGGTACAGCTTGAGTCCTGTGGTCCTCGGTGAGGCACAGCTTGGGTCCTGTGGTCCTCCGTGGGGTACGGCTTGAGTCCTATGCTCCACGGTGAGATACGGCTTGAGTCCTGTGGTCCTCGGTGGGGTACAGCTTGAGTCCTGTGGTCCATGGTGAGGTATAGCTTGAGTCCTGTGGTCCTCGGTGAGGTACAGCTTGAGTTTTGTGGTCCTCGGTGAGGTACAGCTTGAGTCCTGTGGTCCTCGGTGGAGTACGGCTTGAGTCCTGTGGTCCTAGGAGAGGTATAGCTCGAGTCCTGTGGTCCTCAGTGAGGTATAGCTCAAGTCCTGTGGTCCTCCGTGAGGTACAGCTAGATTTCTGTGGTCCTCGGTGAGGTATGGCTTGAGTCCTGTGCTCCTCAGTGAGGTACGGCTTGAGTCCTGTGGTCCTCAGAGAGGTACATCATGAGTCATGTGGTCCTCATTTGGGTACAGTTTGAATCCTATGGCCCTCAATGAGGTACAGCTTCAGTCCTGTGGTTCTGGGTGAGGTAGAGCTTGAGTCCTGTGGTCCTCGGTGAGGTATAGCTTGAGTCCTGTGGTCCTCAGTGAGGTACAGCTTGAGTCCTGTGGTCCTCAGTGAGGTACGGCTTGAGTCCTGTGGTCCTCGGTGAGGTACAGCTTTAGTCCTGTGCTCCTCAGTGAGGTACAGCTTGAGTCCTGTGGTCCTCTGTGAGGTACAGCTTGAGTCCTGTGGTCCTCAGTGAGATACAGCTTGGGTCCTGTGGTCCTCTGTGAGGTACGGCTTCAGTCCTGTTGTCCTTGGTGAGGTACGGCTTCAGTCCTGTGGTCCATGGTGAGGAATAGCTTGAATCCTGTGGTCCTCGGTGAGGTACAGGTTGAGATCTGTGGTCCTCGGTGAGGCACAGCTTCAGTCCTGTGGTCCATGGTGAGGTGTAGCTAGAGTCCTGTGGTCATCGGTGAGGTACAGCTTGAGTCCTGTGGTCCTCGGTGAGGCACAGCTTGGGTCCTGTGGTCCTCCGTGGGGTACGGCTTGAGTCCTATGCTCCACGGTGAGATACGGCTTGAGTCCTGTGGTCCTCGGTGGGGTACAGCTTGAGTCCTGTGGTCCATGGTGAGGTATAGCTTGAGTCCTGTGGTCCTCGGTGAGGTACAGCTTGAGTTTTGTGGTCCTCGGTGAGGTACAGCTTGAGTCCTGTGGTCCTCGGTGGAGTACGGCTTGAGTCCTGTGGTCCTAGGAGAGGTATAGCTCGAGTCCTGTGGTCCTCAGTGAGGTATAGCTCAAGTCCTGTGGTCCTCCGTGAGGTACAGCTAGATTTCTGTGGTCCTCGGTGAGGTATGGCTTGAGTCCTGTGCTCCTCAGTGAGGTACGGCTTGAGTCCTGTGGTCCTCAGAGAGGTACATCATGAGTCATGTGGTCCTCATTTGGGTACAGTTTGAATCCTATGGCCCTCAATGAGGTACAGCTTCAGTCCTGTGGTTCTGGGTGAGGTAGAGCTTGAGTCCTGTGGTCCTCGGTGAGGTATAGCTTGAGTCCTGTGGTCCTCAGTGAGGTACAGCTTGAGTCCTGTGGTCCTCAGTGAGGTACGGCTTGAGTCCTGTGGTCCTCGGTGAGGTACGGCTTGAGTCCTGTGGTCCTCGGTGAGGTATAGCTTGAGTCCTGTGGTCCTCAGTGAGGTACAGCTTTAGTCCTGTGCTCATCAGTGAGGTACAGCTTGAGTCCTGTGGTCCTCTGTGAGGTACAGCTTGAGTCCTGTGGTCCTCAGTGAGATACAGCTTGGGTCCTGTGGTCCTCTGTGAGGTACGGCTTCAGTCCTGTTGTCCTTGGTGAGGTACGGCTTCAGTCCTGTGGTCCATGGTGAGGTATAGCTTGAATCCTGTGGTCCTCGGTGAGGTACAGGTTGAGATCTGTGGTCCTCGGTGAGGCACGGCTTCAGTCCTGTGGTCCATGGTGAGGTGTAGCTAGAGTCCTGTTGTCATCGGTGAGGTACAGCTTGAGTCCTGTGGTCCTCGATGAGGCACAGCTTGGGTCCTGTGGTCCTCCGTGGGGTACGGCTTGAGTCCTATGCTCCACGGTGAGATACGGCTTGAGTCCTGTGGTCCTCGGTGGGGTACAGCTTGAGTCCTGTGGTCCATGGTGAGGTATAGCTTGAGTCCTGTGGTCCTCGGTGAGGTACAGCTTGAGTTTTGTGGTCCTCGGTGAGGTACAGCTTGAGTCCTGTGGTCCTCGGTGGAGTACGGCTTGAGTCCTGTGGTCCTAGGAGAGGAATAGCTCGAGTCCTGTGGTCCTCAGTGAGGTATAGCTCAAGTCCTGTGGTCCTCGGTGGGGTACAGCTTGAGTCCTGTGGTCCTCGGTGAGGTACAGCTTGAGTCATGTGGTCCTCGGTGAGGTACAGCTTGAGTCCTTTGGTCCTCGGTGAGGGATGGCTTGAGTCCTGTGGTCCATGGTGAGGTGTAGCTCGAGTCCTGTGGTCCTCAGTGAGGTACAGCTTGAGTCCTGTGGTCCTCGGTAAGGTACAGCTTGAGTCCTGTGGTCCTCAATGAGGTACAGCTTGAGGTCTGTGGGCCTGGGTGAGGTACAGCTTGAGTCCTGTGGTCCTCAGCGAGGTACGGCTTGAGTCCTGTGGTCCTCCGTGAGGTACAGCTAGATTTCTGTGGTCCTCGGTGAGGTATGGCTTGAGTCCTGTGCTCCTCAGTGAGGTACGGCTTGAGTCCTGTGGTCCTCAGAGAGGTACATCATGAGTCATGTGGTCCTCATTTGAGTACAGTTTGCATCCTATGGCCCTCAATGAGGTACAGCTTCAGTCCTGTGGTTCTGGGTGAGGTAGAGCTTGAGTCCTGTGGTCCTCGGTGAGGTATAGCTTGAGTCCTGTGGTCCTCAGTGAGGTACAGCTTGAGTCCTGTGCTCCTCGGTGAGGTACAGCTTGAGTCCTGTGGTCCTTGGTGAGGTACGGCTTGAGTCCTGTGGTTCTTGGTGAGGTACGGCTTGAGTCCTGTGGTCCTCGGTGAGGTATAGCTTGAGTCCTGTGGTCCTCAGTGAGGTACAGCTTGAGTCCTGTGGTCCTCTGTGAGATACAGCTTGAGTCCTGTGGTCCTCAGTGAGGTACAGCTTGGGTCCTGTGGTCCTCTGTGAGGTACGGCTTCAGTCCTGTTGCCCTCGGAGAGGTATGGCTTGAGTCCTGTGGACCTCTCTGAGGTACAGCTTGAGTCCTGTGGTCCTCGGTGAGGTATAGCTTGAGTCCTGTGGTCCTCCGTGAGGTACAGCTAGAGTCCTTTGGTCCTCGGTGAGGTACAGCTAGATTTCTGTGGGCCTCGGTGAGGTACAGCTTGAGTCCTGTGCTCCTCAGTGAGGTACGGCTTGAGTCCTGTGGTCCTCAGTGAGGTACAGCTTGAGTCCTGTGGTCCTCAGTGAGGTACGGCTTGAGTCCTGTGGTCCTCGGTGAGGTATAGCTTGAGTCCTGTGGTCCTCAGTGAGGTACAGCTTTAGTCCTGTGCTCATCAGTGAGGTACAGCTTGAGTCCTGTGGTCCTCTGTGAGGTACAGCTTGAGTCCTGTGGTCCTCAGTGAGATACAGCTTGGGTCCTGTGGTCCTCTGTGAGGTACGGCTTCAGTCCTGTTGTCCTTGGTGAGGTACGGCTTCAGTCCTGTGGTCCATGGTGAGGTATAGCTTGAATCCTGTGGTCCTCGGTGAGGTACAGGTTGAGATCTGTGGTCCTCGGTGAGGCACGGCTTCAGTCCTGTGGTCCATGGTGAGGTGTAGCTAGAGTCCTGTTGTCATCGGTGAGGTACAGCTTGAGTCCTGTGGTCCTCGGTGAGGCACAGCTTGGGTCCTGTGGTCCTCCGTGGGGTACGGCTTGAGTCCTATGCTCCACGGTGAGATACGGCTTGAGTCCTGTGGTCCTCGGTGGGGTACAGCTTGAGTCCTGTGGTCCATGGTGAGGTATAGCTTGAGTCCTGTGGTCCTCGGTGAGGTACAGCTTGAGTTTTGTGGTCCTCGGTGAGGTACAGCTTGAGTCCTGTGGTCCTCGGTGGAGTACGGCTTGAGTCCTGTGGTCCTAGGAGAGGTATAGCTCGAGTCCTGTGGTCCTCAGTGAGGTATAGCTCAAGTCCTGTGGTCCTCGGTGGGGTACAGCTTGAGTCCTGTGGTCCTCGGTGAGGTACAGCTTGAGTCATGTGGTCCTCGGTGAGGTACAGCTTGAGTCCTTTGGTCCTCGGTGAGGGATGGCTTGAGTCCTGTGGTCCATGGTGAGGTGTAGCTCGAGTCCTGTGGTCCTCAGTGAGGTACAGCTTGAGTCCTGTGGTCCTCGGTAAGGTACAGCTTGAGTCCTGTGGTCCTCAATGAGGTACAGCTTGAGGTCTGTGGGCCTGGGTGAGGTACAGCTTGAGTCCTGTGGTCCTCAGCGAGGTACGGCTTGAGTCCTGTGGTCCTCCGTGAGGTACAGCTAGATTTCTGTGGTCCTCGGTGAGGTATGGCTTGAGTCCTGTGCTCCTCAGTGAGGTACGGCTTGAGTCCTGTGGTCCTCAGAGAGGTACATCATGAGTCATGTGGTCCTCATTTGGGTACAGTTTGCATCCTATGGCCCTCAATGAGGTACAGCTTCAGTCCTGTGGTTCTGGGTGAGGTAGAGCTTGAGTCCTGTGGTCCTCGGTGAGGTATAGCTTGAGTCCTGTGGTCCTCAGTGAGGTACAGCTTGAGTCCTGTGCTCCTCGGTGAGGTACAGCTTGAGTCCTGTGGTCCTTGGTGAGGTACGGCTTGAGTCCTGTGGTTCTTGGTGAGGTACGGCTTGAGTCCTGTGGTCCTCGGTGAGGTACGGCTTGAGTCCTGTGGTCCTCGGTGAGGTATAGCTTGAGTCCTGTGGTCCTCAGTGAGGTACAGCTTGAGTCCTGTGGTCCTCTGTGAGATACAGCTTGAGTCCTGTGGTCCTCAGTGAGGTACAGCTTGGGTCCTGTGGTCCTCTGTGAGGTACGGCTTCAGTCCTGTTGCCCTCGGAGAGGTATGGCTTGAGTCCTGTGGACCTCTCTGAGGTACAGCTTGAGTCCTGTGGTCCTCGGTGAGGTATAGCTTGAGTCCTGTGGTCCTCCGTGAGGTACAGCTAGAGTCCTTTGGTCCTCGGTGAGGTACAGCTAGATTTCTGTGGGCCTCGGTGAGGTACAGCTTGAGTCCTGTGCTCCTCAGTGAGGTACGGCTTGAGTCCTGTGGTCCTCAGTGAGGTACAGCTTGAGTCCTGTGCTCCTCAGTGAGGTACGGCTTGAGTCCTGTGGTCCTCGGTGAGGTACAGTTTGAGTCCTGTGGTCCTCGGTGGGGTACAGCTTGAGTCCTATGGTCCTCAAGGAGGTACAGCTTGAGTCCTGTGGTTCTTTTGTGAGGTATAGTTTGAGTCCTGTGGTCCTCAGTGAGGTACAGCTTGAGATGTGTGGTCCTCGGTGAGGTATGGCTTGAGTCCTGTGCTCCTCAGTGAGGTGCGGCTTGAGTCCTGTGGTCCTCAGAGAGGTACACCATGAGTCATGTGGTCCTCATTTGGGTACAGTTTGAATCCTATGGCCCTCAATGAGGTACAGCTTCAGTCCTGTGGTTCTGGGTGAGGTAGAGCTTGAGTCCTGTGGTCCTCGGTGAGGTATAGCTTGAGTCCTGTGGTCCTCAGTGAGGTACAGCTTGAGTCCTGTGGTCCTCAGTGAGGTACGGCTTGAGTCCTGTGGTCCTCGGTGAGGTACGGCTTGAGTCCTGTGGTCCTGGGTGAGGTATAGCTTGAGTCCTGTGGTCCTCAGTGAGGTACAGCTTTAGTCCTGTGCTCCTCAGTGAGGTACAGCTTGAGTCCTGTGGTCCTCTGTGAGGTACAGCTTGAGTCCTGTGGTCCTCAGTGAGGTACAGCTTGGGTCCTGTGGTCCTCTGTGAGGTACGGCTTCAGTCCTGTTGTCCTTGGTGAGGTACGGCTTCAGTCCTGTGGTCCATGGTGAGGTATAGCTTGAATCCTGTGGTCCTCGGTGAGGTACAGGTTGAGATCTGTGGTCCTCGGTGAGGCACGGCTTCAGTCCTGTGGTCCATGGTGAGGTGTAGCTAGAGTCCTGTGGTCATCGGTGAGGTACAGCTTGAGTCCTGTGGTCCTCGGTGAGGCACAGCTTAAGTCCTGTGGTCCTCCGTGGGGTACGGCTTGAGTCCTATGCTCCACGGTGAGATACAGCTTGAGTCCTGTGGTCCATGGTGAGGTATAGCTTGAGTCCTGTGGTCCTCGGTCAGGTATAGCTTGAGTCCTGTGGTGCTCCGTGAGGTACAGCTACAGTCCTGTGGTCCTCCGTGAGGTACAGCTAGATTCCTGTGGTCCTCAGTGAGGTATGGCTTGAGTCCTGTGCTCGTCAGTGAGGTATGGCTTGAGTCCTGTGCTCCTCAGTGAGGTATGGCTTGAGTCCTATGGTCCTCAAGGAGGTACAGCTTGAGTCCTGTGGTTCTTGATGAGGTACAGCTTGAGATTTGTGGTCCTCTGTGAGGTACGGCTTCAGTCCTGTTGTCCTTGGTGAGGTACGGCTTGAGTCCTGTGGTCCTCTGTGAGGTATAGCTTGAGTCCTGTGGTCGTCGGTGACGTACAGCTTGAGTCCTGTGGTCCTCAGTGAGGTACGGCTTAAGTCCTGCGGTCCTCGATGAGGTACGGCTTGAGTCCTGCTGTCCTTGGTGAGGTACAGCTTGTGTCCTGTGGTCCTCGCTGAGGTACAGCTTGAGTCTTGCGGTCTCGGTGAGGTACAGCTTGAGTCCTGTGGTCCTCGGTGAGGTACAGCTTGAGTACTGGGGTCCTCGGTGAGGTACAGCTTGAATTCTGCGGTCCTTGGTGAGGTACAGCTTGAGTCCTGCGGTTCTCTGTGAGGTACTGCTTGAGGCCTGTGGCCCTCGGTGAGGTACAGCTTGAGTCATGGGGTCCTCAGTGGGGTACAGCTTGAGCCTTGTGGTCCTCGGTGAGGTACAGCTTGAGTCCTGCGGTCCTCGGTGAGGTACAGCTTGAGTCTTGTGGTCCTCGGTGAGGTACAGCTTGAGTCCTGTGGTCCTCGGTGGGGTACGGCTTGAGTCCTGTGGTCCTAAGAGAGGTATAGCTCGAGTCCTGTGGTCCTCAGTTAGGTATAGCTCGAGTCCTGTGGTCCTCGGTGGGGTACAGCTTGAGTCCTGTGGTCCTCGGTGAGGTACAGCTTGAATCCTGTCGTCCTTGGTGAGGTACAGGTTGAGATCTGTGGTCCTCGGTGAGGCACGGCTTGAGTCCTGTGGTCCATGGTGAGGTGTAGCTAGAGTCCTGTGGTCCTCGGTGAGGTACAGCTTGAGTCCTGTGGTCCTCGGTGAGGCACAGCTTGAGTCCTGTGGTCCTCCGTGGGGTACCGCTTGAGTCCTGTGGTCCTCGGTGGGGTACAGCTTGAGTCCTGTGGTCCATGGTGAGGTATAGCTTGAGTCCTGTGGTCATCGGTGAGGTACAGCTTGAGTCCTGCGGTCCCCAATGAGGTACAGCTTGAGTTCTGTGGGCCTGGGTGAGGTACAGCTTGAGTCCTGTGGTCCTCAGTGAGGTACGGCTTGAGTCCTGTGGTCCTCAGTGATGTACAGCTAGATTCCTGTGGTCCTCGGTGAGGTATGGCTTGAGTCCTGTGCTCCTCAGTGAGGTACGGCTCGAGTCCTGTGGCCCTCAGAGAGGTACATCATGAGTCATGTGGTCCTCATTTGGGTACTGCTTGAATCCTGTGGCCCTCAATGAGGTACAGCTTCAGTCCTGTGGTTCTGGGTGAGGTAGACCTTGAGTCCTGTGGTACTCAGTGAGGTAGAGCTTGAGTCCTGTGGTCCTCAGTGAGGTACAGCTTGGGTCCTGTGGTCCTCTGTGAGGTACGGCTTCAGTCCTGTTGTCCTTGGTGAGGTACGGCTTCAGTCCTGTGGTCCATGGTGAGGTATAGCTTGAGTCCTGTGGTCCTCGGTGAGGTACAGTTTGAGTCCTGTGGTCCTCAGTGAGGTATAGCTTGAGTCCTGTGGTCCTCCTTGAGGTACAGCTAGAGTCCTTTGGTCCTCGGCGAGGTACAGCTAGATTCCTGTGGCCCTCGGTGAGGTATGGCTTGAGTCCTGTGCTCCTCAGTGAGGTACGGCTTGAGTCCTGTGGTCCTCAGTAAGGTACAGCTTGAGCCCTGTGGTCCTCGGTGGGGTACAGCTTGAGTCCTATGGTGCTTGAGGAGGTACAGCTTGAGTCCTGTGGTTCTTGATGAGGTATAGCTTGAGTCCTGTGGTTCTCAGTGAGGTACAGCTTGAGATGTGTGATCCTCTGTGAGGTACGGCTTCAGTCCTGTTGCCCTCGGTGAGGTACGGCTTGAGTCCTGTGGACCTCTCTGAGGTACAGCTTGAGTCCTGTGGTCCTCCGAGAGGTACAGCTAGATTCCTGTGGTCCTCGGATAGTTTTGGCTTGAGTCCTGTGCTCCTCAGTGAGGTACGGCTTGAGTCCTGTGGTCCTCAGAGAGGTACACCATGAGTCATGTGGTCCTCATTTGAGTGCAGCTTGAATCATATAGCCCTCAATGAGGTACGGATTCAGTCCTGTGGTTCTGGGTGAAGTATAACTTGAGTCCGGTGGTCCTCAGTGAGGTACGGCTTCAGTCCTTTTGTACTTGGTGAGGTACGGCTTGAGTCCTGTGGTCCTCGGTGAGGTACAGTTTGAGTCCTGTGGTCCTCAGTGAGGTATAGCTTGAGTCCTGTGGTGCTCCGTGAGGTACAGCTAGAGTCCTGTGGTCCTCCGTGAGGTACAGCTAGATTCCTGTGGTCCTCGGTGATGTATGGCTTGAGTCCTGTGCTCCTCAGTGAGGTATGGCTTGAGTCCTGTGCTCCTCAAGGAGGTACGGCTTCAGTCCTGTTGCCCTCGGTGAGGTACGGCTTGAGTCCTGTGGTCCTCTCTGACGTACAGCTTGAGTCCTGTGGTCCTCCGTGAGATACAGCTACATTCCTGTGGTCCTCGGTGAGGTATGGCTTGAGTCCTGTGCTCCTCAGTTAGGTACGGCTTGAGTCCTGTGGTCCTCAGTGAGGTACAGCTTGAGTCCTGTGGTCCTCGGTGGGGTACAGCTTGAGTCCTATGGTCCTCAAGGAGGTACAGCTTGAGTCCTGTGGTTCTTGATGAGGTATAGTTTGAGTCCTGTGGTCCTCAGTGAGGTACAGCTTGAGATGTGTGGTCCTCTGTGAGGTACGGCTTCAGTCCTGTTGCCCTCGGTGAGGTACGGCTTGAGTCCTGTGGACCTCTCTGAGGTACAGCTTGAGTCCTGTGGTCCTCCGTGAGGTACAGCTAGATTCCTGTGGTCCTCAGTGAGTTTTGGCTTGAGTCCTGTGTTCCTCAGTGAGGTACGGCTTGAGTCCTGTGGTCCTCAGAGAGGTACACCATGAGTCATGTGGTCCTCATTTGGGTGCAGCTTGAATCATATAGCCCTCATTGAGGTACAGATTCAGTCCTGTGGTTCTGGGTGAAGTATAGCTTGAGTCCGGTGGTCCTCAGTGAGGTACGGCTTCAGTCCTGTTGTCCTTGGTGAGGTATGGCTTGAGTCCTGTGGTCCTCGGTGAGGTACAGTTTGAGTCCTGTGGTCCTCGGTGAGGTATAGCTTGAGTCCTGTGGTGCTCCGTGAGGTACAGCTAGAGTCCTGTGGTCCTCCGTGAGGTACAGCTAGATTCCTGTGGTCCTCGGTGAGGTATGGCTTGAGTACTGTGCTCCTCAGTGAGGTGTGGCTTGAGTCCTGTGCTCCTCAGTGAGGTATGGCTTGAGTCCTATGGTCCTCAAGGAGGTACAGCTTGAGTCCTGTGGTTCTTGATGAGGTATAGCTTGAGTCCTGTGGTCCTCAGTGCGGTACAGCTTGAGATTTGTGGTCCTCTGTGAGGTACGGCTTCAGTCCTGTTGTCCTTGGTGAGGTACGGCTTGAGTCCTGTGGTCCTCGGTGAGGTATAGCTTGAGTCCTGTGGTCCTCGGTGACGTACAGCTTGAGTTCTGTGGTCCTCAGTGAGGTACGGCTTGAGTCCTGTGGTTCCTCAGTGGGGTACGGCTTAAGTCCTGCGGTCCTCCGTGAGGTACGGCTTGAGTTCTGCGGTCCTTGGTGAGGTACGGCTTGAGTCCTGTGGTCCTCAGAGAGGTACACCATGAGTCATGTGGTCCTCATTTGAGTGCAGCTTGAATCATATAGCCCTCAATGAGGTACGGATTCAGTCCTGTGGTTCTGGGTGAAGTATAACTTGAGTCCGGTGGTCCTCAGTGAGGTACGGCTTCAGTCCTTTTGTACTTGGTGAGGTACGGCTTGAGTCCTGTGGTCCTCGGTGAGGTACAGTTTGAGTCCTGTGGTCCTCGGTGAGGTATAGCTTGAGTCCTGTGGTGCTCCGTGAGGTACAGCTTTAGTCCTGTGCTCATCAGTGAGGTACAGCTTGAGTCCTGTGGTCCTCTGTGAGGTACAGCTTGAGTCCTGTGGTCCTCAGTGAGATACAGCTTGGGTCCTGTGGTCCTCTGTGAGGTACGGCTTCAGTCCTGTTGTCCTTGGTGAGGTACGGCTTCAGTCCTGTGGTCCATGGTGAGGTATAGCTTGAATCCTGTGGTCCTCGGTGAGGTACAGGTTGAGATCTGTGGTCCTCGGTGAGGCACGGCTTCAGTCCTGTGGTCCATGGTGAGGTGTAGCTAGAGTCCTGTTGTCATCGGTGAGGTACAGCTTGAGTCCTGTGGTCCTCGGTGAGGCACAGCTTGGGTCCTGTGGTCCTCCGTGGGGTACGGCTTGAGTCCTATGCTCCACGGTGAGATACGGCTTGAGTCCTGTGGTCCTCGGTGGGGTACAGCTTGAGTCCTGTGGTCCATGGTGAGGTATAGCTTGAGTCCTGTGGTCCTCGGTGAGGTACAGCTTGAGTTTTGTGGTCCTCGGTGAGGTACAGCTTGAGTCCTGTGGTCCTCGGTGGAGTACGGCTTGAGTCCTGTGGTCCTAGGAGAGGTATAGCTCGAGTCCTGTGGTCCTCAGTGAGGTATAGCTCAAGTCCTGTGGTCCTCGGTGGGGTACAGCTTGAGTCCTGTGGTCCTCGGTGAGGTACAGCTTGAGTCATGTGGTCCTCGGTGAGGTACAGCTTGAGTCCTTTGGTCCTCGGTGAGGGATGGCTTGAGTCCTGTGGTCCATGGTGAGGTACAGCTTGAGGTCTGTGGGCCTGGGTGAGGTACAGCTTGAGTCCTGTGGTCCTCAGCGAGGTACGGCTTGAGTCCTGTGGTCCTCCGTGAGGTACAGCTAGATTTCTGTGGTCCTCGGTGAGGTATGGCTTGAGTCCTGTGCTCCTCAGTGAGGTACGGCTTGAGTCCTGTGGTCCTAAGAGAGGTACATCATGAGTCATGTGGTCCTCATTTGGGTACAGTTTGCATCCTATGGCCCTCAATGAGGTACAGCTTCAGTCCTGTGGTTCTGGGTGAGGTAGAGCTTGAGTCCTGTGGTCCTCGGTGAGGTATAGCTTGAGTCCTGTGGTCCTCAGTGAGGTACAGCTTGAGTCCTGTGCTCCTCGGTGAGGTACAGCTTGAGTCCTGTGGTCCTCTGTGAGATACAGCTTGAGTCCTGTGGTCCTCAGTGAGGTACAGCTTGGGTCCTGTGGTCCTCTGTGAGGTACGGCTTCAGTCCTGTTGCCCTCGGAGAGGTATGGCTTGAGTTCTGTGGACCTCTCTGAGGTACAGCTTGAGTCCTGTGGTCCTCGGTGAGGTATAGCTTGAGTCCTGTGGTCCTCCGTGAGGTACAGCTAGAGTCCTTTGGTCCTCGGTGAGGTACAGCTAGATTTCTGTGGGCCTCGGTGAGGTACAGCTTGAGTCCTGTGCTCCTCAGTGAGGTACGGCTTGAGTCCTGTGGTCCTCAGTGAGGTACAGCTTGAGTCCTGTGCTCCTCAGTGAGGTACGGCTTGAGTCCTGTGGTCCTCGGTGAGGTACAGTTTGAGTCCTGTGGTCCTCGGTGGGGTACAGCTTGAGTCCTATGGTCCTCAAGGAGGTACAGCTTGAGTCCTGTGGTTCTTTTGTGAGGTATAGTTTGAGTCCTGTGGTCCTCAGTGAGGTACAGCTTGAGATGTGTGGTCCTCGGTGAGGTATGGCTTGAGTCCTGTGCTCCTCAGTGAGGTGCGGCTTGAGTCCTGTGGTCCTCAGAGAGGTACACCATGAGTCATGTGGTCCTCATTTGGGTACAGTTTGAATCCTATGGCCCTCAATGAGGTACAGCTTCAGTCCTGTGGTTCTGGGTGAGGTAGAGCTTGAGTCCTGTGGTCCTCGGTGAGGTATAGCTTGAGTCCTGTGGTCCTCAGTGAGGTACAGCTTGAGTCCTGTGGTCCTCAGTGAGGTACGGCTTGAGTCCTGTGGTCCTCGGTGAGGTACGGCTTGAGTCCTGTGGTCCTGGGTGAGGTATAGCTTGAGTCCTGTGGTCCTCAGTGAGGTACAGCTTTAGTCCTGTGCTCCTCAGTGAGGTACAGCTTGAGTCCTGTGGTCCTCTGTGAGGTACAGCTTGAGTCCTGTGGTCCTCAGTGAGGTACAGCTTGGGTCCTGTGGTCCTCTGTGAGGTACGGCTTCAGTCCTGTTGTCCTTGGTGAGGTACGGCTTCAGTCCTGTGGTCCATGGTGAGGTATAGCTTGAATCCTGTGGTCCTCGGTGAGGTACAGGTTGAGATCTGTGGTCCTCGGTGAGGCACGACTTCAGTCCTGTGGTCCATGGTGAGGTGTAGCTAGAGTCCTGTGGTCATCGGTGAGGTACAGCTTGAGTCCTGTGGTCCTCGGTGAGGCACAGCTTAAGTCCTGTGGTCCTCCGTGGGGTACGGCTTGAGTCCTATGCTCCACGGTGAGATACGGCTTGAGTCCTGTGGTCCTCGGTGGGGTACAGCTTGAGTCCTGTGGTCCATGGTGAGGTATAGCTTGAGTCCTGTGGTCCTCGGTGAGGTATAGCTTGAGTCCTGTGGTGCTCCGTGAGGTACAGCTACAGTCCTGTGGTCCTCCGTGAGGTACAGCTAGATTCCTGTGGTCCTCAGTGAGGTATGGCTTGAGTCCTGTGCTCGTCAGTGAGGTATGGCTTGAGTCCTGTGCTCCTCAGTGAGGTATGGCTTGAGTCCTATGGTCCTCAAGGAGGTACAGCTTGAGTCCTGTGGTTCTTGATGAGGTACAGCTTGAGATTTGTGGTCCTCTGTGAGGTACGGCTTCAGTCCTGTTGTCCTTGGTGAGGTACGGCTTGAGTCCTGTGGTCCTCTGTGAGGTATAGCTTGAGTCCTGTGGTCGTCTGTGACGTACAGCTTGAGTTTTGTGGTCCTCGGTGAGGTACAGCTTGAGTCCTGTGGTCCTCGGTGGAGTACGGCTTGAGTCCTGTGGTCCTAGGAGAGGTATAGCTCGAGTCCTGTGGTCCTCAGTGAGGTATAGCTCAAGTCCTGTGGTCCTCCGTGAGGTACAGCTAGATTTCTGTGGTCCTCGGTGAGGTATGGCTTGAGTCCTGTGCTCCTCAGTGAGGTACGGCTTGAGTCCTGTGGTCCTCAGAGAGGTACATCATGAGTCATGTGGTCCTCATTTGGGTACAGTTTGAATCCTATGGCCCTCAATGAGGTACAGCTTCAGTCCTGTGGTTCTGGGTGAGGTAGAGCTTGAGTCCTGTGGTCCTCGGTGAGGTATAGCTTGAGTCCTGTGGTCCTCAGTGAGGTACAGCTTGAGTCCTGTGGTCCTCAGTGAGGTACGGCTTGAGTCCTGTGGTCCTCGGTGAGGTACAGCTTTAGTCCTGTGCTCCTCAGTGAGGTACAGCTTGAGTCCTGTGGTCCTCTGTGAGGTACAGCTTGAGTCCTGTGGTCCTCAGTGAGATACAGCTTGGGTCCTGTGGTCCTCTGTGAGGTACGGCTTCAGTCCTGTTGTCCTTGGTGAGGTACGGCTTCAGTCCTGTGGTCCATGGTGAGGAATAGCTTGAATCCTGTGGTCCTCGGTGAGGTACAGGTTGAGATCTGTGGTCCTCGGTGAGGCACAGCTTCAGTCCTGTGGTCCATGGTGAGGTGTAGCTAGAGTCCTGTGGTCATCGGTGAGGTACAGCTTGAGTCCTGTGGTCCTCGGTGAGGCACAGCTTGGGTCCTGTGGTCCTCCGTGGGGTACGGCTTGAGTCCTATGCTCCACGGTGAGATACGGCTTGAGTCCTGTGGTCCTCGGTGGGGTACAGCTTGAGTCCTGTGGTCCATGGTGAGGTATAGCTTGAGTCCTGTGGTCCTCGGTGAGGTACAGCTTGAGTTTTGTGGTCCTCGGTGAGGTACAGCTTGAGTCCTGTGGTCCTCGGTGGAGTACGGCTTGAGTCCTGTGGTCCTAGGAGAGGTATAGCTCGAGTCCTGTGGTCCTCAGTGAGGTATAGCTCAAGTCCTGTGGTCCTCCGTGAGGTACAGCTAGATTTCTGTGGTCCTCGGTGAGGTATGGCTTGAGTCCTGTGCTCCTCAGTGAGGTACGGCTTGAGTCCTGTGGTCCTCAGAGAGGTACATCATGAGTCATGTGGTCCTCATTTGGGTACAGTTTGAATCCTATGGCCCTCAATGAGGTACAGCTTCAGTCCTGTGGTTCTGGGTGAGGTAGAGCTTGAGTCCTGTGGTCCTCGGTGAGGTATAGCTTGAGTCCTGTGGTCCTCAGTGAGGTACAGCTTGAGTCCTGTGGTCCTCAGTGAGGTACGGCTTGAGTCCTGTGGTCCTCGGTGAGGTACGGCTTGAGTCCTGTGGTCCTCGGTGAGGTATAGCTTGAGTCCTGTGGTCCTCAGTGAGGTACAGCTTTAGTCCTGTGCTCATCAGTGAGGTACAGCTTGAGTCCTGTGGTCCTCTGTGAGGTACAGCTTGAGTCCTGTGGTCCTCAGTGAGATACAGCTTGGGTCCTGTGGTCCTCTGTGAGGTACGGCTTCAGTCCTGTTGTCCTTGGTGAGGTACGGCTTCAGTCCTGTGGTCCATGGTGAGGTATAGCTTGAATCCTGTGGTCCTCGGTGAGGTACAGGTTGAGATCTGTGGTCCTCGGTGAGGCACGGCTTCAGTCCTGTGGTCCATGGTGAGGTGTAGCTAGAGTCCTGTTGTCATCGGTGAGGTACAGCTTGAGTCCTGTGGTCCTCGATGAGGCACAGCTTGGGTCCTGTGGTCCTCCGTGGGGTACGGCTTGAGTCCTATGCTCCACGGTGAGATACGGCTTGAGTCCTGTGGTCCTCGGTGGGGTACAGCTTGAGTCCTGTGGTCCATGGTGAGGTATAGCTTGAGTCCTGTGGTCCTCGGTGAGGTACAGCTTGAGTTTTGTGGTCCTCGGTGAGGTACAGCTTGAGTCCTGTGGTCCTCGGTGGAGTACGGCTTGAGTCCTGTGGTCCTAGGAGAGGAATAGCTCGAGTCCTGTGGTCCTCAGTGAGGTATAGCTCAAGTCCTGTGGTCCTCGGTGGGGTACAGCTTGAGTCCTGTGGTCCTCGGTGAGGTACAGCTTGAGTCATGTGGTCCTCGGTGAGGTACAGCTTGAGTCCTTTGGTCCTCGGTGAGGGATGGCTTGAGTCCTGTGGTCCATGGTGAGGTGTAGCTCGAGTCCTGTGGTCCTCAGTGAGGTACAGCTTGAGTCCTGTGGTCCTCGGTAAGGTACAGCTTGAGTCCTGTGGTCCTCAATGAGGTACAGCTTGAGGTCTGTGGGCCTGGGTGAGGTACAGCTTGAGTCCTGTGGTCCTCAGCGAGGTACGGCTTGAGTCCTGTGGTCCTCCGTGAGGTACAGCTAGATTTCTGTGGTCCTCGGTGAGGTATGGCTTGAGTCCTGTGCTCCTCAGTGAGGTACGGCTTGAGTCCTGTGGTCCTCAGAGAGGTACATCATGAGTCATGTGGTCCTCATTTGAGTACAGTTTGCATCCTATGGCCCTCAATGAGGTACAGCTTCAGTCCTGTGGTTCTGGGTGAGGTAGAGCTTGAGTCCTGTGGTCCTCGGTGAGGTATAGCTTGAGTCCTGTGGTCCTCAGTGAGGTACAGCTTGAGTCCTGTGCTCCTCGGTGAGGTACAGCTTGAGTCCTGTGGTCCTTGGTGAGGTACGGCTTGAGTCCTGTGGTTCTTGGTGAGGTACGGCTTGAGTCCTGTGGTCCTCGGTGAGGTATAGCTTGAGTCCTGTGGTCCTCAGTGAGGTACAGCTTGAGTCCTGTGGTCCTCTGTGAGATACAGCTTGAGTCCTGTGGTCCTCAGTGAGGTACAGCTTGGGTCCTGTGGTCCTCTGTGAGGTACGGCTTCAGTCCTGTTGCCCTCGGAGAGGTATGGCTTGAGTCCTGTGGACCTCTCTGAGGTACAGCTTGAGTCCTGTGGTCCTCGGTGAGGTATAGCTTGAGTCCTGTGGTCCTCCGTGAGGTACAGCTAGAGTCCTTTGGTCCTCGGTGAGGTACAGCTAGATTTCTGTGGGCCTCGGTGAGGTACAGCTTGAGTCCTGTGCTCCTCAGTGAGGTACGGCTTGAGTCCTGTGGTCCTCAGTGAGGTACAGCTTGAGTCCTGTGGTCCTCAGTGAGGTACGGCTTGAGTCCTGTGGTCCTCGGTGAGGTATAGCTTGAGTCCTGTGGTCCTCAGTGAGGTACAGCTTTAGTCCTGTGCTCATCAGTGAGGTACAGCTTGAGTCCTGTGGTCCTCTGTGAGGTACAGCTTGAGTCCTGTGGTCCTCAGTGAGATACAGCTTGGGTCCTGTGGTCCTCTGTGAGGTACGGCTTCAGTCCTGTTGTCCTTGGTGAGGTACGGCTTCAGTCCTGTGGTCCATGGTGAGGTATAGCTTGAATCCTGTGGTCCTCGGTGAGGTACAGGTTGAGATCTGTGGTCCTCGGTGAGGCACGGCTTCAGTCCTGTGGTCCATGGTGAGGTGTAGCTAGAGTCCTGTTGTCATCGGTGAGGTACAGCTTGAGTCCTGTGGTCCTCGGTGAGGCACAGCTTGGGTCCTGTGGTCCTCCGTGGGGTACGGCTTGAGTCCTATGCTCCACGGTGAGATACGGCTTGAGTCCTGTGGTCCTCGGTGGGGTACAGCTTGAGTCCTGTGGTCCATGGTGAGGTATAGCTTGAGTCCTGTGGTCCTCGGTGAGGTACAGCTTGAGTTTTGTGGTCCTCGGTGAGGTACAGCTTGAGTCCTGTGGTCCTCGGTGGAGTACGGCTTGAGTCCTGTGGTCCTAGGAGAGGTATAGCTCGAGTCCTGTGGTCCTCAGTGAGGTATAGCTCAAGTCCTGTGGTCCTCCGTGAGGTACAGCTAGATTTCTGTGGTCCTCGGTGAGGTATGGCTTGAGTCCTGTGCTCCTCAGTGAGGTACGGCTTGAGTCCTGTGGTCCTCAGAGAGGTACATCATGAGTCATGTGGTCCTCATTTGGGTACAGTTTGAATCCTATGGCCCTCAATGAGGTACAGCTTCAGTCCTGTGGTTCTGGGTGAGGTAGAGCTTGAGTCCTGTGGTCCTCGGTGAGGTATAGCTTGAGTCCTGTGGTCCTCAGTGAGGTACAGCTTGAGTCCTGTGGTCCTCAGTGAGGTACGGCTTGAGTCCTGTGGTCCTCGGTGAGGTACGGCTTGAGTCCTGTGGTCCTCGGTGAGGTATAGCTTGAGTCCTGTGGTCCTCAGTGAGGTACAGCTTTAGTCCTGTGCTCATCAGTGAGGTACAGCTTGAGTCCTGTGGTCCTCTGTGAGGTACAGCTTGAGTCCTGTGGTCCTCAGTGAGATACAGCTTGGGTCCTGTGGTCCTCTGTGAGGTACGGCTTCAGTCCTGTTGTCCTTGGTGAGGTACGGCTTCAGTCCTGTGGTCCATGGTGAGGTATAGCTTGAATCCTGTGGTCCTCGGTGAGGTACAGGTTGAGATCTGTGGTCCTCGGTGAGGCACGGCTTCAGTCCTGTGGTCCATGGTGAGGTGTAGCTAGAGTCCTGTTGTCATCGGTGAGGTACAGCTTGAGTCCTGTGGTCCTCGATGAGGCACAGCTTGGGTCCTGTGGTCCTCCGTGGGGTACGGCTTGAGTCCTATGCTCCACGGTGAGATACGGCTTGAGTCCTGTGGTCCTCGGTGGGGTACAGCTTGAGTCCTGTGGTCCATGGTGAGGTATAGCTTGAGTCCTGTGGTCCTCGGTGAGGTACAGCTTGAGTTTTGTGGTCCTCGGTGAGGTACAGCTTGAGTCCTGTGGTCCTCGGTGGAGTACGGCTTGAGTCCTGTGGTCCTAGGAGAGGAATAGCTCGAGTCCTGTGGTCCTCAGTGAGGTATAGCTCAAGTCCTGTGGTCCTCGGTGGGGTACAGCTTGAGTCCTGTGGTCCTCGGTGAGGTACAGCTTGAGTCATGTGGTCCTCGGTGAGGTACAGCTTGAGTCCTTTGGTCCTCGGTGAGGGATGGCTTGAGTCCTGTGGTCCATGGTGAGGTGTAGCTCGAGTCCTGTGGTCCTCAGTGAGGTACAGCTTGAGTCCTGTGGTCCTCGGTAAGGTACAGCTTGAGTCCTGTGGTCCTCAATGAGGTACAGCTTGAGGTCTGTGGGCCTGGGTGAGGTACAGCTTGAGTCCTGTGGTCCTCAGCGAGGTACGGCTTGAGTCCTGTGGTCCTCCGTGAGGTACAGCTAGATTTCTGTGGTCCTCGGTGAGGTATGGCTTGAGTCCTGTGCTCCTCAGTGAGGTACGGCTTGAGTCCTGTGGTCCTCAGAGAGGTACATCATGAGTCATGTGGTCCTCATTTGAGTACAGTTTGCATCCTATGGCCCTCAATGAGGTACAGCTTCAGTCCTGTGGTTCTGGGTGAGGTAGAGCTTGAGTCCTGTGGTCCTCGGTGAGGTATAGCTTGAGTCCTGTGGTCCTCAGTGAGGTACAGCTTGAGTCCTGTGCTCCTCGGTGAGGTACAGCTTGAGTCCTGTGGTCCTTGGTGAGGTACGGCTTGAGTCCTGTGGTTCTTGGTGAGGTACGGCTTGAGTCCTGTGGTCCTCGGTGAGGTATAGCTTGAGTCCTGTGGTCCTCAGTGAGGTACAGCTTGAGTCCTGTGGTCCTCTGTGAGATACAGCTTGAGTCCTGTGGTCCTCAGTGAGGTACAGCTTGGGTCCTGTGGTCCTCTGTGAGGTACGGCTTCAGTCCTGTTGCCCTCGGAGAGGTATGGCTTGAGTCCTGTGGACCTCTCTGAGGTACAGCTTGAGTCCTGTGGTCCTCGGTGAGGTATAGCTTGAGTCCTGTGGTCCTCCGTGAGGTACAGCTAGAGTCCTTTGGTCCTCGGTGAGGTACAGCTAGATTTCTGTGGGCCTCGGTGAGGTACAGCTTGAGTCCTGTGCTCCTCAGTGAGGTACGGCTTGAGTCCTGTGGTCCTCAGTGAGGTACAGCTTGAGTCCTGTGGTCCTCAGTGAGGTACGGCTTGAGTCCTGTGGTCCTCGGTGAGGTATAGCTTGAGTCCTGTGGTCCTCAGTGAGGTACAGCTTTAGTCCTGTGCTCATCAGTGAGGTACAGCTTGAGTCCTGTGGTCCTCTGTGAGGTACAGCTTGAGTCCTGTGGTCCTCAGTGAGATACAGCTTGGGTCCTGTGGTCCTCTGTGAGGTACGGCTTCAGTCCTGTTGTCCTTGGTGAGGTACGGCTTCAGTCCTGTGGTCCATGGTGAGGTATAGCTTGAATCCTGTGGTCCTCGGTGAGGTACAGGTTGAGATCTGTGGTCCTCGGTGAGGCACGGCTTCAGTCCTGTGGTCCATGGTGAGGTGTAGCTAGAGTCCTGTTGTCATCGGTGAGGTACAGCTTGAGTCCTGTGGTCCTCGGTGAGGCACAGCTTGGGTCCTGTGGTCCTCCGTGGGGTACGGCTTGAGTCCTATGCTCCACGGTGAGATACGGCTTGAGTCCTGTGGTCCTCGGTGGGGTACAGCTTGAGTCCTGTGGTCCATGGTGAGGTATAGCTTGAGTCCTGTGGTCCTCGGTGAGGTACAGCTTGAGTTTTGTGGTCCTCGGTGAGGTACAGCTTGAGTCCTGTGGTCCTCGGTGGAGTACGGCTTGAGTCCTGTGGTCCTAGGAGAGGTATAGCTCGAGTCCTGTGGTCCTCAGTGAGGTATAGCTCAAGTCCTGTGGTCCTCGGTGGGGTACAGCTTGAGTCCTGTGGTCCTCGGTGAGGTACAGCTTGAGTCATGTGGTCCTCGGTGAGGTACAGCTTGAGTCCTTTGGTCCTCGGTGAGGGATGGCTTGAGTCCTGTGGTCCATGGTGAGGTGTAGCTCGAGTCCTGTGGTCCTCAGTGAGGTACAGCTTGAGTCCTGTGGTCCTCGGTAAGGTACAGCTTGAGTCCTGTGGTCCTCAATGAGGTACAGCTTGAGGTCTGTGGGCCTGGGTGAGGTACAGCTTGAGTCCTGTGGTCCTCAGCGAGGTACGGCTTGAGTCCTGTGGTCCTCCGTGAGGTACAGCTAGATTTCTGTGGTCCTCGGTGAGGTATGGCTTGAGTCCTGTGCTCCTCAGTGAGGTACGGCTTGAGTCCTGTGGTCCTCAGAGAGGTACATCATGAGTCATGTGGTCCTCATTTGGGTACAGTTTGCATCCTATGGCCCTCAATGAGGTACAGCTTCAGTCCTGTGGTTCTGGGTGAGGTAGAGCTTGAGTCCTGTGGTCCTCGGTGAGGTATAGCTTGAGTCCTGTGGTCCTCAGTGAGGTACAGCTTGAGTCCTGTGCTCCTCGGTGAGGTACAGCTTGAGTCCTGTGGTCCTTGGTGAGGTACGGCTTGAGTCCTGTGGTTCTTGGTGAGGTACGGCTTGAGTCCTGTGGTCCTCGGTGAGGTACGGCTTGAGTCCTGTGGTCCTCGGTGAGGTATAGCTTGAGTCCTGTGGTCCTCAGTGAGGTACAGCTTGAGTCCTGTGGTCCTCTGTGAGATACAGCTTGAGTCCTGTGGTCCTCAGTGAGGTACAGCTTGGGTCCTGTGGTCCTCTGTGAGGTACGGCTTCAGTCCTGTTGCCCTCGGAGAGGTATGGCTTGAGTCCTGTGGACCTCTCTGAGGTACAGCTTGAGTCCTGTGGTCCTCGGTGAGGTATAGCTTGAGTCCTGTGGTCCTCCGTGAGGTACAGCTAGAGTCCTTTGGTCCTCGGTGAGGTACAGCTAGATTTCTGTGGGCCTCGGTGAGGTACAGCTTGAGTCCTGTGCTCCTCAGTGAGGTACGGCTTGAGTCCTGTGGTCCTCAGTGAGGTACAGCTTGAGTCCTGTGCTCCTCAGTGAGGTACGGCTTGAGTCCTGTGGTCCTCGGTGAGGTACAGTTTGAGTCCTGTGGTCCTCGGTGGGGTACAGCTTGAGTCCTATGGTCCTCAAGGAGGTACAGCTTGAGTCCTGTGGTTCTTTTGTGAGGTATAGTTTGAGTCCTGTGGTCCTCAGTGAGGTACAGCTTGAGATGTGTGGTCCTCGGTGAGGTATGGCTTGAGTCCTGTGCTCCTCAGTGAGGTGCGGCTTGAGTCCTGTGGTCCTCAGAGAGGTACACCATGAGTCATGTGGTCCTCATTTGGGTACAGTTTGAATCCTATGGCCCTCAATGAGGTACAGCTTCAGTCCTGTGGTTCTGGGTGAGGTAGAGCTTGAGTCCTGTGGTCCTCGGTGAGGTATAGCTTGAGTCCTGTGGTCCTCAGTGAGGTACAGCTTGAGTCCTGTGGTCCTCAGTGAGGTACGGCTTGAGTCCTGTGGTCCTCGGTGAGGTACGGCTTGAGTCCTGTGGTCCTGGGTGAGGTATAGCTTGAGTCCTGTGGTCCTCAGTGAGGTACAGCTTTAGTCCTGTGCTCCTCAGTGAGGTACAGCTTGAGTCCTGTGGTCCTCTGTGAGGTACAGCTTGAGTCCTGTGGTCCTCAGTGAGGTACAGCTTGGGTCCTGTGGTCCTCTGTGAGGTACGGCTTCAGTCCTGTTGTCCTTGGTGAGGTACGGCTTCAGTCCTGTGGTCCATGGTGAGGTATAGCTTGAATCCTGTGGTCCTCGGTGAGGTACAGGTTGAGATCTGTGGTCCTCGGTGAGGCACGGCTTCAGTCCTGTGGTCCATGGTGAGGTGTAGCTAGAGTCCTGTGGTCATCGGTGAGGTACAGCTTGAGTCCTGTGGTCCTCGGTGAGGCACAGCTTAAGTCCTGTGGTCCTCCGTGGGGTACGGCTTGAGTCCTATGCTCCACGGTGAGATACAGCTTGAGTCCTGTGGTCCATGGTGAGGTATAGCTTGAGTCCTGTGGTCCTCGGTCAGGTATAGCTTGAGTCCTGTGGTGCTCCGTGAGGTACAGCTACAGTCCTGTGGTCCTCCGTGAGGTACAGCTAGATTCCTGTGGTCCTCAGTGAGGTATGGCTTGAGTCCTGTGCTCGTCAGTGAGGTATGGCTTGAGTCCTGTGCTCCTCAGTGAGGTATGGCTTGAGTCCTATGGTCCTCAAGGAGGTACAGCTTGAGTCCTGTGGTTCTTGATGAGGTACAGCTTGAGATTTGTGGTCCTCTGTGAGGTACGGCTTCAGTCCTGTTGTCCTTGGTGAGGTACGGCTTGAGTCCTGTGGTCCTCTGTGAGGTATAGCTTGAGTCCTGTGGTCGTCGGTGACGTACAGCTTGAGTCCTGTGGTCCTCAGTGAGGTACGGCTTAAGTCCTGCGGTCCTCGATGAGGTACGGCTTGAGTCCTGCTGTCCTTGGTGAGGTACAGCTTGTGTCCTGTGGTCCTCGCTGAGGTACAGCTTGAGTCTTGCGGTCTCGGTGAGGTACAGCTTGAGTCCTGTGGTCCTCGGTGAGGTACAGCTTGAGTACTGGGGTCCTCGGTGAGGTACAGCTTGAATTCTGCGGTCCTTGGTGAGGTACAGCTTGAGTCCTGCGGTTCTCTGTGAGGTACTGCTTGAGGCCTGTGGCCCTCGGTGAGGTACAGCTTGAGTCATGGGGTCCTCAGTGGGGTACAGCTTGAGCCTTGTGGTCCTCGGTGAGGTACAGCTTGAGTCCTGCGGTCCTCGGTGAGGTACAGCTTGAGTCTTGTGGTCCTCGGTGAGGTACAGCTTGAGTCCTGTGGTCCTCGGTGGGGTACGGCTTGAGTCCTGTGGTCCTAAGAGAGGTATAGCTCGAGTCCTGTGGTCCTCAGTTAGGTATAGCTCGAGTCCTGTGGTCCTCGGTGGGGTACAGCTTGAGTCCTGTGGTCCTCGGTGAGGTACAGCTTGAATCCTGTCGTCCTTGGTGAGGTACAGGTTGAGATCTGTGGTCCTCGGTGAGGCACGGCTTGAGTCCTGTGGTCCATGGTGAGGTGTAGCTAGAGTCCTGTGGTCCTCGGTGAGGTACAGCTTGAGTCCTGTGGTGCTCGGTGAGGCACAGCTTGAGTCCTGTGGTCCTCCGTGGGGTACCGCTTGAGTCCTGTGGTCCTCGGTGGGGTACAGCTTGAGTCCTGTGGTCCATGGTGAGGTATAGCTTGAGTCCTGTGGTCATCGGTGAGGTACAGCTTGAGTCCTGCGGTCCCCAATGAGGTACAGCTTGAGTTCTGTGGGCCTGGGTGAGGTACAGCTTGAGTCCTGTGGTCCTCAGTGAGGTACGGCTTGAGTCCTGTGGTCCTCAGTGATGTACAGCTAGATTCCTGTGGTCCTCGGTGAGGTATGGCTTGAGTCCTGTGCTCCTCAGTGAGGTACGGCTCGAGTCCTGTGGCCCTCAGAGAGGTACATCATGAGTCATGTGGTCCTCATTTGGGTACTGCTTGAATCCTGTGGCCCTCAATGAGGTACAGCTTCAGTCCTGTGGTTCTGGGTGAGGTAGACCTTGAGTCCTGTGGTACTCAGTGAGGTAGAGCTTGAGTCCTGTGGTCCTCAGTGAGGTACAGCTTGGGTCCTGTGGTCCTCTGTGAGGTACGGCTTCAGTCCTGTTGTCCTTGGTGAGGTACGGCTTCAGTCCTGTGGTCCATGGTGAGGTATAGCTTGAGTCCTGTGGTCCTCGGTGAGGTACAGTTTGAGTCCTGTGGTCCTCAGTGAGGTATAGCTTGAGTCCTGTGGTCCTCCTTGAGGTACAGCTAGAGTCCTTTGGTCCTCGGCGAGGTACAGCTAGATTCCTGTGGCCCTCGGTGAGGTATGGCTTGAGTCCTGTGCTCCTCAGTGAGGTACGGCTTGAGTCCTGTGGTCCTCAGTAAGGTACAGCTTGAGCCCTGTGGTCCTCGGTGGGGTACAGCTTGAGTCCTATGGTGCTTGAGGAGGTACAGCTTGAGTCCTGTGGTTCTTGATGAGGTATAGCTTGAGTCCTGTGGTTCTCAGTGAGGTACAGCTTGAGATGTGTGATCCTCTGTGAGGTACGGCTTCAGTCCTGTTGCCCTCGGTGAGGTACGGCTTGAGTCCTGTGGACCTCTCTGAGGTACAGCTTGAGTCCTGTGGTCCTCCGAGAGGTACAGCTAGATTCCTGTGGTCCTCGGATAGTTTTGGCTTGAGTCCTGTGCTCCTCAGTGAGGTACGGCTTGAGTCCTGTGGTCCTCAGAGAGGTACACCATGAGTCATGTGGTCCTCATTTGAGTGCAGCTTGAATCATATAGCCCTCAATGAGGTACGGATTCAGTCCTGTGGTTCTGGGTGAAGTATAACTTGAGTCCGGTGGTCCTCAGTGAGGTACGGCTTCAGTCCTTTTGTACTTGGTGAGGTACGGCTTGAGTCCTGTGGTCCTCGGTGAGGTACAGTTTGAGTCCTGTGGTCCTCAGTGAGGTATAGCTTGAGTCCTGTGGTGCTCCGTGAGGTACAGCTAGAGTCCTGTGGTCCTCCGTGAGGTACAGCTAGATTCCTGTGGTCCTCGGTGATGTATGGCTTGAGTCCTGTGCTCCTCAGTGAGGTATGGCTTGAGTCCTGTGCTCCTCAAGGAGGTACGGCTTCAGTCCTGTTGCCCTCGGTGAGGTACGGCTTGAGTCCTGTGGTCCTCTCTGACGTACAGCTTGAGTCCTGTGGTCCTCCGTGAGATACAGCTACATTCCTGTGGTCCTCGGTGAGGTATGGCTTGAGTCCTGTGCTCCTCAGTTAGGTACGGCTTGAGTCCTGTGGTCCTCAGTGAGGTACAGCTTGAGTCCTGTGGTCCTCGGTGGGGTACAGCTTGAGTCCTATGGTCCTCAAGGAGGTACAGCTTGAGTCCTGTGGTTCTTGATGAGGTATAGTTTGAGTCCTGTGGTCCTCAGTGAGGTACAGCTTGAGATGTGTGGTCCTCTGTGAGGTACGGCTTCAGTCCTGTTGCCCTCGGTGAGGTACGGCTTGAGTCCTGTGGACCTCTCTGAGGTACAGCTTGAGTCCTGTGGTCCTCCGTGAGGTACAGCTAGATTCCTGTGGTCCTCAGTGAGTTTTGGCTTGAGTCCTGTGTTCCTCAGTGAGGTACGGCTTGAGTCCTGTGGTCCTCAGAGAGGTACACCATGAGTCATGTGGTCCTCATTTGGGTGCAGCTTGAATCATATAGCCCTCATTGAGGTACAGATTCAGTCCTGTGGTTCTGGGTGAAGTATAGCTTGAGTCCGGTGGTCCTCAGTGAGGTACGGCTTCAGTCCTGTTGTCCTTGGTGAGGTACGGCTTGAGTCCTGTGGTCCTCGGTGAGGTACAGTTTGAGTCCTGTGGTCCTCGGTGAGGTATAGCTTGAGTCCTGTGGTGCTCCGTGAGGTACAGCTAGAGTCCTGTGGTCCTCCGTGAGGTACAGCTAGATTCCTGTGGTCCTCGGTGAGGTATGGCTTGAGTACTGTGCTCCTCAGTGAGGTGTGGCTTGAGTCCTGTGCTCCTCAGTGAGGTATGGCTTGAGTCCTATGGTCCTCAAGGAGGTACAGCTTGAGTCCTGTGGTTCTTGATGAGGTATAGCTTGAGTCCTGTGGTCCTCAGTGCGGTACAGCTTGAGATTTGTGGTCCTCTGTGAGGTACGGCTTCAGTCCTGTTGTCCTTGGTGAGGTACGGCTTGAGTCCTGTGCTCCTCGGTGAGGTATAGCTTGAGTCCTGTGGTCCTCGGTGACGTACAGCTTGAGTTCTGTGGTCCTCAGTGAGGTACGGCTTGAGTCCTGTGGTTCCTCAGTGGGGTACGGCTTAAGTCCTGCGGTCCTCCGTGAGGTACGGCTTGAGTTCTGCGGTCCTTGGTGAGGTACGGCTTGAGTCCTGTGGTCCTCAGAGAGGTACACCATGAGTCATGTGGTCCTCATTTGAGTGCAGCTTGAATCATATAGCCCTCAATGAGGTACGGATTCAGTCCTGTGGTTCTGGGTGAAGTATAACTTGAGTCCGGTGGTCCTCAGTGAGGTACGGCTTCAGTCCTTTTGTACTTGGTGAGGTACGGCTTGAGTCCTGTGGTCCTCGGTGAGGTACAGTTTGAGTCCTGTGGTCCTCGGTGAGGTATAGCTTGAGTCCTGTGGTGCTCCGTGAGGTACAGCTTTAGTCCTGTGCTCATCAGTGAGGTACAGCTTGAGTCCTGTGGTCCTCTGTGAGGTACAGCTTGAGTCCTGTGGTCCTCAGTGAGATACAGCTTGGGTCCTGTGGTCCTCTGTGAGGTACGGCTTCAGTCCTGTTGTCCTTGGTGAGGTACGGCTTCAGTCCTGTGGTCCATGGTGAGGTATAGCTTGAATCCTGTGGTCCTCGGTGAGGTACAGGTTGAGATCTGTGGTCCTCGGTGAGGCACGGCTTCAGTCCTGTGGTCCATGGTGAGGTGTAGCTAGAGTCCTGTTGTCATCGGTGAGGTACAGCTTGAGTCCTGTGGTCCTCGGTGAGGCACAGCTTGGGTCCTGTGGTCCTCCGTGGGGTACGGCTTGAGTCCTATGCTCCACGGTGAGATACGGCTTGAGTCCTGTGGTCCTCGGTGGGGTACAGCTTGAGTCCTGTGGTCCATGGTGAGGTATAGCTTGAGTCCTGTGGTCCTCGGTGAGGTACAGCTTGAGTTTTGTGGTCCTCGGTGAGGTACAGCTTGAGTCCTGTGGTCCTCGGTGGAGTACGGCTTGAGTCCTGTGGTCCTAGGAGAGGTATAGCTCGAGTCCTGTGGTCCTCAGTGAGGTATAGCTCAAGTCCTGTGGTCCTCGGTGGGGTACAGCTTGAGTCCTGTGGTCCTCGGTGAGGTACAGCTTGAGTCATGTGGTCCTCGGTGAGGTACAGCTTGAGTCCTTTGGTCCTCGGTGAGGGATGGCTTGAGTCCTGTGGTCCATGGTGAGGTACAGCTTGAGGTCTGTGGGCCTGGGTGAGGTACAGCTTGAGTCCTGTGGTCCTCAGCGAGGTACGGCTTGAGTCCTGTGGTCCTCCGTGAGGTACAGCTAGATTTCTGTGGTCCTCGGTGAGGTATGGCTTGAGTCCTGTGCTCCTCAGTGAGGTACGGCTTGAGTCCTGTGGTCCTAAGAGAGGTACATCATGAGTCATGTGGTCCTCATTTGGGTACAGTTTGCATCCTATGGCCCTCAATGAGGTACAGCTTCAGTCCTGTGGTTCTGGGTGAGGTAGAGCTTGAGTCCTGTGGTCCTCGGTGAGGTATAGCTTGAGTCCTGTGGTCCTCAGTGAGGTACAGCTTGAGTCCTGTGCTCCTCGGTGAGGTACAGCTTGAGTCCTGTGGTCCTTGGTGAGGTACGGCTTGAGTCCTGTGGTTCTTGGTGAGGTACGGCTTGAGTCCTGTGGTCCTCGGTGAGGTACGGCTTGAGTCCTGTGGTCCTCGGTGAGGTATAGCTTGAGTCCTGTGGTCCTCAGTGAGGTACAGCTTGAGTCCTGTGGTCCTCTGTGAGATACAGCTTGAGTCCTGTGGTCCTCAGTGAGGTACAGCTTGGGTCCTGTGGTCCTCTGTGAGGTACGGCTTCAGTCCTGTTGCCCTCGGAGAGGTATGGCTTGAGTTCTGTGGACCTCTCTGAGGTACAGCTTGAGTCCTGTGGTCCTCGGTGAGGTATAGCTTGAGTCCTGTGGTCCTCCGTGAGGTACAGCTAGAGTCCTTTGGTCCTCGGTGAGGTACAGCTAGATTTCTGTGGGCCTCGGTGAGGTACAGCTTGAGTCCTGTGCTCCTCAGTGAGGTACGGCTTGAGTCCTGTGGTCCTCAGTGAGGTACAGCTTGAGTCCTGTGCTCCTCAGTGAGGTACGGCTTGAGTCCTGTGGTCCTCGGTGAGGTACAGTTTGAGTCCTGTGGTCCTCGGTGGGGTACAGCTTGAGTCCTATGGTCCTCAAGGAGGTACAGCTTGAGTCCTGTGGTTCTTTTGTGAGGTATAGTTTGAGTCCTGTGGTCCTCAGTGAGGTACAGCTTGAGATGTGTGGTCCTCGGTGAGGTATGGCTTGAGTCCTGTGCTCCTCAGTGAGGTGCGGCTTGAGTCCTGTGGTCCTCAGAGAGGTACACCATGAGTCATGTGGTCCTCATTTGGGTACAGTTTGAATCCTATGGCCCTCAATGAGGTACAGCTTCAGTCCTGTGGTTCTGGGTGAGGTAGAGCTTGAGTCCTGTGGTCCTCGGTGAGGTATAGCTTGAGTCCTGTGGTCCTCAGTGAGGTACAGCTTGAGTCCTGTGGTCCTCAGTGAGGTACGGCTTGAGTCCTGTGGTCCTCGGTGAGGTACGGCTTGAGTCCTGTGGTCCTGGGTGAGGTATAGCTTGAGTCCTGTGGTCCTCAGTGAGGTACAGCTTTAGTCCTGTGCTCCTCAGTGAGGTACAGCTTGAGTCCTGTGGTCCTCTGTGAGGTACAGCTTGAGTCCTGTGGTCCTCAGTGAGGTACAGCTTGGGTCCTGTGGTCCTCTGTGAGGTACGGCTTCAGTCCTGTTGTCCTTGGTGAGGTACGGCTTCAGTCCTGTGGTCCATGGTGAGGTATAGCTTGAATCCTGTGGTCCTCGGTGAGGTACAGGTTGAGATCTGTGGTCCTCGGTGAGGCACGACTTCAGTCCTGTGGTCCATGGTGAGGTGTAGCTAGAGTCCTGTGGTCATCGGTGAGGTACAGCTTGAGTCCTGTGGTCCTCGGTGAGGCACAGCTAAAGTCCTGTGGTCCTCCGTGGGGTACGGCTTGAGTCCTATGCTCCACGGTGAGATACGGCTTGAGTCCTGTGGTCCTCGGTGGGGTACAGCTTGAGTCCTGTGGTCCATGGTGAGGTATAGCTTGAGTCCTGTGGTCCTCGGTGAGGTATAGCTTGAGTCCTGTGGTGCTCCGTGAGGTACAGCTACAGTCCTGTGGTCCTCCGTGAGGTACAGCTAGATTCCTGTGGTCCTCAGTGAGGTATGGCTTGAGTCCTGTGCTCGTCAGTGAGGTATGGCTTGAGTCCTGTGCTCCTCAGTGAGGTATGGCTTGAGTCCTATGGTCCTCAAGGAGGTACAGCTTGAGTCCTGTGGTTCTTGATGAGGTACAGCTTGAGATTTGTGGTCCTCTGTGAGGTACGGCTTCAGTCCTGTTGTCCTTGGTGAGGTACGGCTTGAGTCCTGTGGTCCTCTGTGAGGTATAGCTTGAGTCCTGTGGTCGTCGGTGACGTACAGCTTGAGTCCTGTGGTCCTCAGTGAGGTACGGCTTAAGTCCTGCGGTCCTCGATGAGGTACGGCTTGAGTCCTGCTGTCCTTGGTGAGGTACAGCTTGTGTCCTGTGGTCCTCGCTGAGGTACAGCTTGAGTCTTGCGGTCTCGGTGAGGTACAGCTTGAGTCCTGTGGTCCTCGGTGAGGTACAGCTTGAGTACTGGGGTCCTCGGTGAGGTACAGCTTGAATTCTGCGGTCCTTGGTGAGGTACAGCTTGAGTCCTGCGGTTCTCTGTGAGGTACTGCTTGAGGCCTGTGGCCCTCGGTGAGGTACAGCTTGAGTCATGGGGTCCTCAGTGGGGTACAGCTTGAGCCTTGTGGTCCTCGGTGAGGTACAGCTTGAGTCCTGCGGTCCTCGGTGAGGTACAGCTTGAGTCTTGTGGTCCTCGGTGAGGTACAGCTTGAGTCCTGTGGTCCTCGGTGGGGTACGGCTTGAGTCCTGTGGTCCTAAGAGAGGTATAGCTCGAGTCCTGTGGTCCTCAGTTAGGTATAGCTCGAGTCCTGTGGTCCTCGGTGGGGTACAGCTTGAGTCCTGTGGTCCTCGGTGAGGTACAGCTTGAATCCTGTCATCCTTGGTGAGGTACAGGTTGAGATCTGTGGTCCTCGGTGAGGCACGGCTTGAGTCCTGTGGTCCATGGTGAGGTGTAGCTAGAGTCCTGTGGTCCTCGGTGAGGTACAGCTTGAGTCCTGTGGTCCTCGGTGAGGCTCAGCTTGAGTCCTGTGGTCCTCCGTGGGGTACCGCTTGAGTCCTGTGGTCCTCGGTGGGGTACAGCTTGAGTCCTGTGGTCCATGGTGAGGTATAGCTTGAGTCCTGTGGTCATCGGTGAGGTACAGCTTGAGTCCTGCGGTCCCCAATGAGGTACAGCTTGAGTTCTGTGGGCCTGGGTGAGGTACAGCTTGAGTCCTGGGGTCCTCAGTGAGGTACGGCTTGAGTCCTGTGGTCCTCAGTGATGTACAGCTAGATTCCTGTGGTCCTCGGTGAGGTATGGCTTGAGTCCTGTGCTCCTCAGTGAGGTACGGCTCGAGTCCTGTGGCCCTCAGAGAGGTACATCATGAGTCATGTGGTCCTCATTTGGGTACTGCTTGAATCCTGTGGCCCTCAATGAGGTACAGCTTCAGTCCTGTGGTTCTGGGTGAGGTAGACCTTGAGTCCTGTGGTACTCAGTGAGGTAGAGCTTGAGTCCTGTGGTCCTCAGTGAGGTACAGCTTGGGTCCTGTGGTCCTCTGTGAGGTACGGCTTCAGTCCTGTTGTCCTTGGTGAGGTACGGCTTCAGTCCTGTGGTCCATGGTGAGGTATAGCTTGAGTCCTGTGGTCCTCGGTGAGGTACAGTTTGAGTCCTGTGGTCCTCAGTGAGGTATAGCTTGAGTCCTGTGGTCCTCCTTGAGGTACAGCTAGAGTCCTTTGGTCCTCGGCGAGGTACAGCTAGATTCCTGTGGCCCTCGGTGAGGTATGGCTTGAGTCCTGTGCTCCTCAGTGAGGTACGGCTTGAGTCCTGTGGTCCTCAGTGAGGTACAGCTTGAGCCCTGTGGTCCTCGGTGGGGTACAGCTTGAGTCCTATGGTGCTTGAGGAGGTACAGCTTGAGTCCTGTGGTTCTTGATGAGGTATAGCTTGAGTCCTGTGGTTCTCAGTGAGGTACAGCTTGAGATGTGTGATCCTCTGTGAGGTACGGCTTCAGTCCTGTTGCCCTCGGTGAGGTACGGCTTGAGTCCTGTGGACCTCTCTGAGGTACAGCTTGAGTCCTGTGGTCCTCCGAGAGGTACAGCTAGATTCCTGTGGTCCTCGGATAGTTTTGGCTTGAGTCCTGTGCTCCTCAGTGAGGTACGGCTTGAGTCCTGTGGTCCTCAGAGAGGTACACCATGAGTCATGTGGTCCTCATTTGAGTGCAGCTTGAATCATATAGCCCTCAATGAGGTACGGATTCAGTCCTGTGGTTCTGGGTGAAGTATAACTTGAGTCCGGTGGTCCTCAGTGAGGTACGGCTTCAGTCCTTTTGTACTTGGTGAGGTACGGCTTGAGTCCTGTGGTCCTCGGTGAGGTACAGTTTGAGTCCTGTGGTCCTCGGTGAGGTATAGCTTGAGTCCTGTGGTGCTCCGTGAGGTACAGCTAGAGTCCTGTGGTCCTCCGTGAGGTACAGCTAGATTCCTGTGGTCCTCGGTGATGTATGGCTTGAGTTCTGTGATCCTCAGTGAGGTATGGCTTGAGTCCTGTGCTCCTCAGTGAGGTATGGCTTGAGTCCTATGGTCCTCAAGGAGGTACGGCTTCAGTCCTGTTGCCCTCGGTGAGGTACGGCTTGAGTCCTGTGGTCCTCTCTGACGTACAGCTTGAGTCCTGTGGTCCTCCGTGAGATACAGCTACATTCCTGTGGTCCTCGGTGAGGTATGGCTTGAGTCCTGTGCTCCTCAGTTAGGTACGGCTTGAGTCCTGTGGTCCTCAGTGAGGTACAGCTTGAGTCCTGTGGTCCTCGGTGGGGTACAGCTTGAGTCCTATGGTCCTCAAGGAGGTACAGCTTGAGTCCTGTGGTTCTTGATGAGGTATAGTTTGAGTCCTGTGGTCCTCAGTGAGGTACAGCTTGAGATGTGTGGTCCTCTGTGAGGTACGGCTTCAGTCCTGTTGCCCTCGGTGAGGTACGGCTTGAGTCCTGTGGACCTCTCTGAGGTACAGCTTGAGTCCTGTGGTCCTCCGTGAGGTACAGCTAGATTCCTGTGGTCCTCAGTGAGTTTTGGCTTGAGTCCTGTGTTCCTCAGTGAGGTACGGCTTGAGTCCTGTGGTCCTCAGAGAGGTACACCATGAGTCATGTGGTCCTCATTTGGGTGCAGCTTGAATCATATAGCCCTCATTGAGGTACAGATTCAGTCCTGTGGTTCTGGGTGAAGTATAGCTTGAGTCCGGTGGTCCTCAGTGAGGTACGGCTTCAGTCCTGTTGTACTTGGTGAGGTACGGCTTGAGTCCTGTGGTCCTCGGTGAGGTACAGTTTGAGTCCTGTGGTCCTCGGTGAGGTATAGCTTGAGTCCTGTGGTGCTCCGTGAGGTACAGCTAGAGTCCTGTGGTCCTCCGTGAGGTACAGCTAGATTCCTGTGGTCCTCGGTGAGGTATGGCTTGAGTACTGTGCTCCTCAGTGAGGTGTGGCTTGAGTCCTGTGCTCCTCAGTGAGGTATGGCTTGAGTCCTATGGTCCTCAAGGAGGTACAGCTTGAGTCCTGTGGTTCTTGATGAGGTATAGCTTGAGTCCTGTGGTCCTCAGTGCGGTACAGCTTGAGATTTGTGGTCCTCTGTGAGGTACGGCTTCAGTCCTGTTGTCCTTGGTGAGGTACGGCTTGAGTCCTGTGGTCCTCGGTGAGGTATAGCTTGAGTCCTGTGGTCCTCGGTGACGTACAGCTTGAGTTCTGTGGTCCTCAGTGAGGTACGGCTTGAGTCCTGTGGTTCCTCAGTGGGGTACGGCTTAAGTCCTGCGGTCCTCTGTGAGGTACGGCTTGAGTTCTGCGGTCCTTGGTGAGGTACGGCTTGAGTCCTGTGGTCCTCAGAGAGGTACACCATGAGTCATGTGGTCCTCATTTGAGTGCAGCTTGAATCATATAGCCCTCAATGAGGTACGGATTCAGTCCTGTGGTTCTGGGTGAAGTATAACTTGAGTCCTGTGGTCCTCCGTGAGGTACAGCTAGATTCCTGTGGTCCTCGGTGATGTATGGCTTGAGTCCTGTGCTCCTCAGTGAGGTATGGCTTGAGTCCTGTGCTCCTCAGTGAGGTATGGCTTGAGTCCTATGGTCCTCAAGGAGGTACGGCTTCAGTCCTGTTGCCCTCGGTGAGGTACGGCTTGAGTCCTGTGGTCCTCTCTGACGTACAACTTGAGTCCTGTGGTCCTCCGTGAGATACAGCTACATTCCTGTGGTCCTCGGTGAGGTATGGCTTGAGTCCTGTGCTCCTCAGTTAGGTACGGCTTGAGTCCTGTGGTCCTCAGTGAGGTACAGCTTGAGTCCTGTGGTCCTCGGTGGGGTACAGCTTGAGTCCTATGGTCCTCAAGGAGGTACAGCTTGAGTCCTGTGGTTCTTGATGAGGTATAGTTTGAGTCATGTGGTCCTCAGTGAGGTACAGCTTGAGATGTGTGGTCCTCTGTGAGGTACGGCTTCAGTCCTGTTGCCCTCGGTGAGGTACGGCTTGAGTCCTGTGGACCTCTCTGAGGTACAGCTTGAGTCCTGTGGTCCTCCGTGAGGTACAGCTAGATTCCTGTGGTCCTCGGTGAGTTTTGGCTTGAGTCCTGTGTTCCTCAGTGAGGTACGGCTTGAGTCCTGTGGTCCTCAGAGAGGTACACCATGAGTCATGTGGTCCTCATTTGGGTGCAGCTTGAATCATATAGCCCTCAATGAGGTACAGATTCAGTCCTGTGGTTCTGGGTGAAGTATAGCTTCAGTCCTGTTGTCCTTGGTGAGGTACGGCTTCAGTCCTGTTGTCCTTGGTGAGGTACGGCTTGAGTCCTGTGGTCCTCGGTGAGGTACAGTTTGAGTCCTGTGGTCCTCGGTGAGGTATAGCTTGAGTCCTGTGGTGCTCCGTGAGGTACAGCTAGAGTCCTGTGGTCCTCCGTGAGGTACAGCTAGATTCCTGTGGTCCTCGGTGAGGTATGGCTTGAGTACTGTGCTCCTCAGTGAGGTGTGGCTTGAGTCCTGTGCTCCTCAGTGAGGTATGGCTTGAGTCCTATGGTCCTCAAGGAGGTACAGCTTGAGATTTGTGGTCCTCTGTGAGGTACGGCTTGAGTCCTGTGGTCCTCGGTGAGGTATAGCTTGAGTCCTGTGGTCCTCGGTGACGTACAGCTTGAGTTCTGTGGTCCTCAGTGAGGTACGGCTTGAGTCCTGTGGTTCCTCAGTGGGGTACGGCTTAAGTCCTGCGGTCCTCCGTGAGGTACGGCTTGAGTTCTGCGGTCCTTGGTGAGGTACAGCTTGAGTCCTGTGGTCCTCGGTGAGGTACAGCTTGAGTCTTGCGGTCTCGGTGAGGTACAGCTTGAGTCCTGCGGTCCTCGGTGAGGTACAGCTTGAGTCCTGGGGTCCTCGGTGAGGTACAGCTTGAATCCTGCGGTCCTTGGTGAGGTACAGCTTGAGTCCTGTGGTCCTCGGTGAGGTACAGCTTGAGTCTTGCGGTCTCGGTGAGGTACAGCTTGAGTCCTGCGGTCCTCGGTGAGGTACAGCTTGAGTCCTTGGGTCCTCGGTGAGGTACAGCTTGAATCCTGCGGTCCTTGGTGAGGTACAGCTCGAGTACTGCGGTCCTCGGTGAGGTACTGCTTGAGTCCTGTGGCCCTCGGTGAGGTACAGCTTGAGTCCTGGGGTCCTCAGTGAGGTACAGCTTGAGCCTTGTGGTCCTCGATGAGGTAGAGCTTGAGTCCTGTGGTCCTCGGTGAGGTACACCTTGAGTCCTGCGGTCCTCGGTCAGGTATGGCTTGAGTCCTGCGGTCCTCGTTGAGGTACAGTTTGAGACCTTCAGTCCTCTGTGAGGTATGGCAAAATCTCGCCAAAGTGGCTTAAGTGTGGTAAAGTTGGTCATGTAGCAAAAGCTTGTAGAATGTCAACGTTCAAGAAGAATAAGCAAGTGAAGGAAGTTTGGATTCAAAACGAGTCTGACTCAGATCCTGATGAGCTGCATTGTGGTCAAATACTAGCTCAAGTTGGTCAGGGGAAGCGCTAGAGTCCGGTTGACTGTATTAAGATAAATGGTCACCCCATGAAAATTCTTTTTGATTCAGACGCAGAGAAAACTTTAAATCTGAAGAGGTTTTATGATGCATCTCTTCTAGGCAAAGTAAAGGTCTTCAAACCAGATATCAGACCACTTGCTTACGGTGGACAGCCTATAAAGTTATTTGGCTACTTTGAGGGTGAGATTGAATACAGAGGGAACCTTACAGCTGGGAAAGTTTACATCTCCTTCAGAGGGGACAGCATCGTAAGCTGGGTTCACCAAGCTGATCTTGGTGTGATTTTGTTCCCTGGTGGAGATCCTTGCATTATTCTTAAAGGTGATCTACCACTTTCAGGTGATATATCGCCTTCACTTTCCACTAAATCTGATACACCTGAGTCTGCTCACGTTGTCCATGCATGTGATTTACGCTCAGAGTTTGAACATATTTTTGATGAAAAGTTAGATGGTTTGACTGACTACGTACATAAAATCACACTGAGACCTGGTGCTACACCTGTAATGTGTAAGGTGCACAGCGTACCTTTAGCTTTAAGAGAGTCCATGCAAAAAGAACTACAGAAACTACAAGATGAAGGGATTATAGTTGAGACGGAGGCAAGTGATTGGCTGGCTCCAGTAGTACTTGCCCGCAAAGACTCTGGTGAGGTGAGGCTATGTGTTGACTTGAGAGCCCTCAATCGAGCTGTGATATCTGATAAATACCCTCTCCCAGACATCACAGAGATGCTCACACAACTTGATGGGGCTGAAGTATTTTCCACTCAAGACCTCAGGGCCGCGTATCATCAAATCAAGATCGACCCTGATTCTATGGATCTCACCGCATTTATAACGCCTTTTGGCACATACAAATTCACAAGACTTCCCTTTGGACTTATTTTTGAAGACTCTGTCTTCCAGAGAGCAATGGAAGATGTACTGAATTGGCTACCTAGCGGAAATATTTACCAGGACTATGTGTTGGTGTATGGACCTTCTCAGATTTTACATGATGAGAGGCTCAGAGCTGTCCTTGAACGTTTCAAGTCATGTGGTTTGACTCTACGTGAGAGCAAATGTAAATGTAATCTCTGTAAAACTGATTATTTGGGACATAAGTTGTCTAGGGGGGGGGTAATGTCCAAAGACAATTTAGTTAAGACCATTGAGAATCTTCCTTTGCCCCAATCAATGGATGATTTGGTTAACTATCTCGGCATGGCCGAATATTATAATAAGTTTGTTCCTCAATGTGCTTCTCGCACATTTGCCCTTTGAGCCCTCCTCAAAAAAGGTGTGAGATTTGCATGGTCGCCGCAGTGCCAAGTTGAGTTTGATGACATAAAAACAGCTTTGGGTAAAGCACCTTCCCTCCAGAGTTTTGATGCGTCCGCACACTCAGTGCTCATCACTGATGCCAGCTCAAAGGGTCTCTGTGCTGTCTTGAAACAGGTGAAGGATGGGCGTGAAATAACTATAATGTTCTTGTCACGAGCACTGGTGGGGTCGGAGGCACAATACTCTGTCATAGAGAAAGAAACTCTTTGTATTTTCTCGGCTATTAGGAAAATGAAAAAAAAATCTTTGGGGAAGTTCTTTTCACAGTGCAGTCTGGCCATAAGCCTTTGAAAGACTTGTTTACAACAAAAAGTCTTGAGTTTCTTCTAGAATTGCCAGGTGGATAGTCACACTACAAGACTTTGATTTTGTTGTACACCATATTCCTGGTGCTCAGAACAAGGTGTTGGATTGTCTTTCCTGTCTTGTACTGAACAACCCTGATAGTACTCCTGAAGACTTAGAGGATTCATGGGAGGATGACAACTATAAGGTGTGTGAAGTCATGGCTGGTGTCTTGAGCAAAGAAGAATGGAAGTCTTCCTTGGAAAATGACCCCACCATTCTCAAAGTCTGCAAACTGTAACTGAAGGTTGGGGAGGTATTAAAGGTTTGAATGAAGAGGTGTGTAAGTTTTGGAATGTGCGTCACGAGTTGTCAGTCTCTTCTGGATTAGTTTGGAGGGGTACAAAACTTATTCCACCTCTCTCTGTTAGGGAACAAATTCTTCAACAAGCTCATCAGGGGCACCAGAGCATCTCTAAAATGAAAGAAAGGATCTGAATACATTTCTGGTAGCCCGGGATTGATCTCCTTGTCAAACACACGGTGAGAGACTGCCTTGATTGCTTTGCTTCAGACAAAGCCTTTAACACTAGGGTACAACCCATGGTAGTGCGTGAGATTCCTGTCCGTTGTTGGCAAGATGTAGCATTAGATCTCATAGGTCCCATTGATAGCAGCTCTGGTCAATTTTTTTATCTTAGTTTTAATAGACATGTTCTCCAGGTGGCCGTAAATTAAGGTTACTCACAGCATTGAGACCGAAGATGTCACCAAATTTCTGGATGAAGTCTTCGCAAGAGAGGGACTCCCACATTGTTTACTTACCGACAATAGGGTCCAACTAGTCTCAAGGGAGATGGAAGATTATTTGGCAGAAAGGGGTATTAGGCACAAGCGGTGTGCTCTCTATCATCCTGAAAGCAACGTAATGGTTGAGAGGTTCAACCGTGTCTTTCAAAGAGGCCATTCAACTTGCCAAATCTCAAAACAGAGACTGGAGGTCTGAGATCATGGAGCGAGTAACGATTTACCGCCTCACACCTCACTCAACCACTAGTAAGGTTCCCTCCGAGCTTTTTGAGGAAGAATCCCTAATACCCAGATGAGAGACAAAAGTGCGAATGTGGATGTGGGTTCCTAATCTTGCTACAGGGTCTGTAGTGGTGTCTTCGGGCGATGAGTCCTGACAGGGTGTTCAAGATTGCCAAGAGAAAAGAATATTTTGACTCCAGACACGCTGTGGCTCATACTCGTGTTCGAGTTGGTGACAGAGTGCGTGTACGTCTTCCGCAGAGATAAGCGGGAGTTTCAACATTCTCTTCGCCCTTTGTTGTAAAAAAACTCTTTCAGAATGCAGTAAAGTTGCATGATGGTCGCATTTGAAACCTGAACAGGATTGCTCCTGTGTGTACAAAAGTCTGTTCTGAGTTGGGTTGTCCTAATGATTCCTCAGGTTTGCCTATATTAAGGAAAAGTTCTCATACTGGGAAAATTCCTACAAAACTGCACAATTTTGTTCTTCATTAATGTTTTTTTTCTCATCTCTTTCTTTTCTGGTTTTCTCTCTTCCCTCACCTGTTCTTACTTATCTTCTGCTCTCCTGTGTAAAGAGGGAAGGTGTGTAATGACCTACAGTACTGGTTCTTTACTCAGTATAATGTTGTTACAATGATGTCCCTTGTTATTCTTTGCCGTTCACCTCACTGAGTTCTAAGTTCTAGAGTCTTTGCCTTGTTCAAGTGGTTTTAGAACTTCTAGTTTGCAGTTGTTGCTGTAGTTGTGTGGATGGGACGTCTAGTCTGTAGACACCTACTAAACTACAATAAAGAACCTGTTACTGCCTCAACCAGTGTGCCATCAGCATACTTCATTACTCAAGGTCCACCCAGGAGGCGCCCTGTGCCACCTCCGAGTGCAGCCACCATCCATTATGATCCTGCCAGCTGCTGTACCACCAGGGAAAAGTCCTGGCATTTCAGCCACTTTCTAAAGCCACAAAGCCTCGTGGCACAGGGACCATGAGCAGAAAATGCGATATCCCCAACACGTGGGGAGCGTCCCCAATCCGCAACTCAAAATTCAAAATTTCGAAAAAATGTCAAAACGTATTTCAAGCTATTCCAATAAATTTCCTTCTTTTCTTTCACCATTTAATTCACTTGCACTTAGATGTGTACATCATCAGTTATGATTTATTTAGATTCAAACTCATCTGCCCTTCAAATTAATATGCCCAATGCATTGTGGGCCGCGCCCTTCGTCAGGGGTTAAGTCCTATGAAAATAGAAGAAACTTGAACTTAGTGCAAATCTGTACAATGTTAACATTCTGAAAACAGTCCATACTTCTGATGTTGTTAGAAGGTGACAACGTTAATATCTCCAATAGGTCCTACAGGCTGGTGCTGTAAAGTCCAAGGTGGTGAGAAGGCCAAAGGTTATTTAGAAAAGCCAAGAAGTGTAACTTATGAGAAAGAGAGCATGCCCTGACACCAAACTAAAGAGAAATCTGCAAAAAGAAAGATACCAAAGCAACGTGGTAAAGCAATTACTGCATGTCGCTCACTTTACGCCAAATACCCATGATTTGAATGCAAGGATTTTAAACAATAATGAAGAAAAAGGGCCATATGTATCAACATCCTCATTTGCGATTCTCAAAGAGCGATTTTTTGCGAATCGCTTTTTGAGAATCGCAAGATGCTATGTATGTAGGATTTGCAATACATGCCCATAGGAATGAATGGGAAGACATTCTCAATTTGCGATTAGCAATTAGCGAATCGCAAATTGAGATTCGCAAATAAGGAATACCTTCCCATTCATTCCAATGGGCTTAGAGGCCCATAGGAATGAATGGGAAGACATTCTCAATTTGCGATTAGCAATTAGCGAATCGCAAATTGAGAATGCAATTTCAAGGGTGCAGGGGTGTCAAAAGGACACCCTGTTGCACCCCTGAAAGAATCATGGGTGCACATGTGGCGCACATACATGCCCTAAGGGCATGTATGTGCGGCACATTGCACTTTGAAAAATGCAAAAAAAGTGCATTTTTCAAACAAATCGCAAATTACCACCAACTTGAAGTTGGTGGTAATTTGCGATTCCTGAAGGCCAAATTGCACTTTTTTGGTGCTTCTTACATTGCATTTAAGGAATCGCAAAATTTTCGATTCCTTAAATGCAATCGCAAAATAAGGAATCGCAAATTTTGCGATTCCTTATTTTGCACGCAGATTTGCCTTTATACATACCATTTGGCAAAATTTGGCGATCGCAATTTTGCTTGATACATATAGCCCTAAGTCACTTAAATTAAACAAGCATATCTCAAAAAATGTTTACCTTGCTCATCTTTTTAACTGATCCAAGGTTATCTCGCTAAAAATAACAAGTACTCAATTTACTAAACAGTGGAGTGAAATGAAATCCATATTATCAGCGGTCCATGAATAAAGAGTGATGCAGGGAACAGTCCTCTGAATGTGCATCTTCTCCTTGATCTGCACTTTTGGGGTGTCCATCCGTTGAGGGGTATCCCATAGGGCCAGTGTAGGAAGGTAGGATCTGCTTTAATGGTCACCTCCACTTTGTGCTGGTGTATCGCTGTTTTCTGGCTAGTCTGACTGGGAGTCTGCAAATCAGGACCCTAGCCACTGTGCTTCCTACCTATATTTGACATGGTGAGTACTTTTGTACCTCCACAATTGGCTACTTTGGTGTGCCCCTAGAAGTCCCTAGTATATGATACTAAGGTACCGGGGCATAGGTACAACAGGGGTCTCCCTTGGGCTGCAACATGTATTGTGCCACCCCTGAGGGACACTCAAACTGTAACTACAGGCCTGTCATTGCAGCCTGTGTAAGCTTTTGCTGCCACTACTTGCGGTAGATATGTTTTCTCATATCTGAGGTCACTGCACTTAAAACCTATAAGTCATCCCTAAGGCAGGCCTTTCAATCCTGAAAGCAGGGTGCTGGGTTACAGGTGTAATGGGGCCCCTGCGTGAACAGGACACCCTTACACATCCCAGGGTCGATACTCCAGGCTTTGCAAGTGCGGTCAGTCGATTTGATACATATTGTGGGACAATAAGAAGTGCTTTCCATGACCTGTAGCTGCAATCCTCTGCACTTCCGTTATCCCTCCCCTTGCTGTTCTTAGGTTTTATGTATTTGATGTATATTTAGTGTTTTAAACTTTTTTTATCCCGTTTAATCTAACTAAGGGGGTTTTAAAAACTGCTCTCTGTGCCTACCTCTCGTTGTGCACTCTCCTGCCTCTTTCCTTACTCCCCGGTCCACCGCAGCAGATAGCCTGCTGTTTGAGTGGAGGACATTTCTTTTCCTGGGAGGTGGCTCTCCTCTCTTCCACTCACTTCCGGTGTGCCATTACGGGTCGCCATCTTGTTGGTGAGACGCTCTAGTCTCCCTTCATAGACTCAGGCCTCCTGACTATTTCAGGGACAATGGTGCCGACGCGCAGCAGACACACGCAGCGGGTGCGCCAGTGGGGCACCAAAGGCAAGCCGGTCTGCGCCCATCCGCATCCGCACCGCGGCCAGGGTCAGTTATGCTACCCAAAATTCTGCTGCCTCTTTGCTCGACTGGGATCAAGATGATCTCCTAGCTCTTAGACCCCCCACCTGCTTGGACCAGATATGCACATTAACCGGAGACCCAGATGGGACTTATTCTTGCCCCTGTTGCAACTTTTCTCTTAACCCTAGCCGCGCTTCTTGGCTGGATAAGGAGTCGTGTGCGACCCCTCCTAAGTCCCCCAGCACCCCTAGCTTAAAAGCTTGTCTCGTTAACTGTAGGTCGCTCCCAAAACACACCCTTGACATTCACCAATCTCTAGTGGATAACCACTGGGACCTTATGTTCCTGACGGAGAATTGGTTGTGGAAAGACTCTAACCCAGCAGTGGCCTTAGCTATTCCCCAGGGCTATTTTATTTATGTATTTTATTTGCTTGTATAGCGCAGGAATTCGACCCCCGAAGGGGTATCTCCGCGCTTGTGTTCTTACCATAAACCAAAAAAAGCCAGAGACCAATAAACAAACAAGAAAGATGCAGGGTTTAGATAGTCAGGAACAGGTGTGTCTTTAAGAGTTTCCTGAAAGCTCCTAGATTGGAGTTTTGTCTCAAGGTAAGGGGTAAGGTGTTCCAGAGAGTGGGACCCCTATAAGAGAGTGCTCGACCACCCTGCCTTTCCCTTTTAATCCACGGGACTTGGAGCAACAGTTGGGTCCTAGAACGCAAAGAGCGACCTGGCTCGTAGAGTTTACAATTTTCGGTCAGGTATTTTGGACCAGGTTATGGTGTGGTCTGTATGAATACGCAACATAACAGACAGGGGGGTGGTCTGGCGATTATCCACAAAGACACCTGGGAGACGTCAATCTCCAATTTTGGAGAGATAGGCAGTATTGAATGACTCTCCTTCTGCATTAGACTTTCCATCTCTGCCTCTTTTTCGAGGCTTCTTCTCTACAGGCCCCAGGTCTGTTGCCATAGCTCCTCCCCTATTTTGGCTGACTATATCGCCCAGGCTTGCACCCGTTAAACTAACCTTACAGTACTGGGTGACCTTAACTTGCATGTCGACGCTCTCTCCTGCTCTCATAGTGCAAATTTTATTTTGTTGCTTGCTGGTTTTAACCTGATCAAATTGGTCACTTCTCCTATGCATAAAGCTGGCCATATACTGGACCTTATCTGTTCTAATCTACAGGAGGGTATAGTGAATACTCCCTCTCTGGTGATATGGTCAGATCACTTTCTGGTCCCTTTCCAGTTACTCCTGAAGGTTAGGTCTAGAGTCACCTCTCTACCAAAGGAATTGAGGAGGAACTGGTGTAGGGTCTCTCCTGAGTACCTAACTCCACTTCTTAGGGACTCCGAGCCCCTACTCTCCAATAACCTGGGTGACAGCATTGCTAACTTGAATGCCTGGGTCAGGAAGGCCCTAGATAAAATTGCCCCACTAAGGCCTATTAGCTCTTCAAGGGCATCCCCTTCAGCTCTGTGGTTCTCCGAGGACATCAGAGCCAAAAGAAAGTGACTGTAAAAGACTGGAGCGCAAGTGGAGAAAACCATATACTACGGAGTACAAAATTGGTTATTATGCGTCTCTGAAAGCGTACCACAAACTCCTCATTATTAAATGTAAATGTAAATGTAAATGTAAATGTGTTGTATTTGTAAAGAGCACTGCTGCCCCAGCAACGGGGCCTCCTGGCGCTGTATTCATACCGCTGTGGAACCCTTCCTGGCTTTTCCATGTGAAATGTCCACTCCTGGGCACCCCCAAGGTGAAGCCAGGCATCCTAGTGCTGCTGGGGCCGTTGTGGAGATTAAGCAAGCAATTGCCCAGAGTCACAGAGTGGGACCCATGATTAGACTAGGCACCAAGGCAAGAATTATCAGGTCCGGGGAGATTGAGTCCAAGAGCCGCCGAGGTGGGAATTGAACCCTAGTCCCGGGCCAGACCTCTGCATCAGGGTCTGCCGCTCTAACCATTGAGCTACGCTTCTTAAGAGAAGACATTTACTGGCCGACTGCATTGTCGGTGCTAAGAACTCCTCTAGGGAAGTTTTTAAGATCGTGAAATCCTTTACCAACCCCTCGGCATTCTCGCACCAGATTATCCCGTCATTGGAGTTGTGCAACAGTCCTTTAAATTTCTTTGAGTAAAAAATCTCTCAGATCTATGCCTCGTTCCCGGCAGCACCCTCCCTGAAGGGGTGGACGTCTCTCGTGACGACAGCCAGAACCAGCCGGTGTTTTCTGAGTTCGCTATGATCTCCATGGATGCTTCTCTGGTCGAACTTCAGAAATGCAAATCCGGGTCACCTAGTGATCCCTGGCCAGCGAAACAATACAGTTTACTGGCAGAGTGGCTTAATCCACCCCTCAATGCCATCTGGAATTCCTCACTCAGGCTAGGGGTTTTTCCATTTGCCCGGAAACAGGCGTTTCTTCTCCTTATATTGAAAAAACCTAACGCTGACCCTGAAGTCACCAGTAACTTCAGGCCCATTTCTCTGCTCTCGGCCCCCGCAAATGTCCTACAAAAATTAGCACAACAGCAGCTGGCTGCCTTCGTTGATTCCGACGGGCTACTGCATGACTCCCAGTCTGGCTTTCGCCCCGGCTACCGCACTGAATCTGCGTTGATTGAGATGGCTGATGCCATTCGCTGGGCGGTGGATGGAGGTTCTGAGGCCATGTTGGTACTCCTTGACCCGTTAAGCGGCGTTTGACATGGTGTCTCACTCCATCTTGTTTGATCGTCTTAAGCAAATTGGCATTCGGGGAACGGTGCTGAACTGGATCGCGTCCTACCTTCATGACCGAGAACAACAGGTCATTCTCCACCCCTCTACCTCTCCAGGAAAACTGCTAAGATTGGGAGGTGCCTCAGGGCTCGGCCCTGAGCCCACTGCTCTTTAATATTTATTTGACACCACTGGCGGAGCTCATTGCTAACACCAGGAGCAAGGTGATATCCTATGCGGATGATACCCAACTGATGTTGGCCTTCAGTAGAGTATCGGCATCAGTCTTTGACTCCTTCAGAGATTGTGTAAAAAGCATTTCCGTCTGGATGAACAGTAATTTTTTAAAGCTCAATGCTGATAAGATGGAGGTTCTGTTCTTTAACCAAGGAGTTCCACCCCCAGCGCCCCTGTGGTGGCCAGCCGAACAGGGACCGGCGCCGGCACATAAGAACTCCGTTAAGAATCTTGGAGTCAAATGGGACAATAACTTATCCCTCGCTCCTCATGTTCAGCACGTATCTGCGGCCTGCTTTTGCAAGATGAAAACGATTTGAAAATTCATTGACTTCTTGCCAGAGATAACTCGTAAAACTGTAGTCCATTCCTTAGTCATCTCTCATCTTGACTACGCTAACAGACTACATGGGCATGCCTAGCGGCTTTATCCATAGGCTTCAGAGAGTACAAAATGCAGCCGCTCGACTGGTCTGCAAGGTCCCTCTCCGTCAGCATATTTACCCCACCTTAGATAACTCCATTGGCTCCCGGTGGCCAAAAGAATCAAACTCAAGGCCCTTACTTTTGCGTTTCGGGCTTACCAGTGTGGAGGCCCCAACTATCTGAGGAAGAGACTCCGCCCTTACCAGCAGGGAAGAGTACTGCGGTCCAACCATAAACGCTACCTCTCCATCCCCCGTTTTGCTAAAGCGAAAAATGGGGGGTAGGACATTTGAGGTGGGAACTACTAAATGCTGGAACGACTTGCCTTTTCATCTATATAGGATGCATTCTGAACAGGAATTTAGAAAGGCCTTGAAGACCTGGCTATTCAGTCATAAAGACTAGATCTGCGCTACCCCTGCTTTTTTGCTGTCCCGTATAGCGCCAGGACACCTCAGTCGAGGTAGCTGTGCGCTCCACAAATACCTCATTATTTATTATTATTTATTTATAGTGGCCATCCGCCATTACACAACGGCTAACTAAATAGTGGCCGTGCCGAACCTGGCCATGCTTGACATGAAACATGTTGGAATCATAACCCAACTCATTTACCAGTGTTGGAGGTATGATTCCATGCCCTGGGGGGGTCCTCCGGGAAACCTCCGGTACTCCCGGTAACAGCCTTCCAGGGTCTGCTAGAAAGCTAGTGCTGCTGCTGACCCCAGACATGATTCTTCCCTCCTGCTGCTGAGCTCAAGCAGGGAAAGGTAGAACAATAGGTTCTGTCAAAGGGAGGTGTGATCACCTCCCAGACAGGACTTAGTGTATTGGGCTGGAGTGGGCGCGCTTGCCAGCGCTACCAGACTGCTTTGAAGGGCACATTTGGTGTCATCCTTTCATACTCCGGTTTGAGCCAGTTCAAGGTGCCCTGGACAAAGGACATGGGAGCATCCTCCCCTCTGTCCGGCCCCTCCTCTGTGAAGGACCCCTGAGTACTAACCCATTTCCTAGGGTGTACAAGGGCTTAGCTGTGTGTGGGTCCTCAGATTGGTTGTGGGACAAGACTCAAGCCTGAAACCACAATCACTCTTCGGACGTCTAGACACCTGGATTCCGCTAGACTTCACCCAGAACCGAGACTGCATCACTGAAGATTCCTGATGTTCCTGGTTTCGCTGTTCTGCGAGTCTTCTTTGTTTCCTGTGTCTGTGCTTCTTCCAGGATGTTAAACAGACCTGTGGGCATCATGGATACCCAAAGTACTCACCCTTGGAGTAAAGGAGTCCCTCCCCTGCATCTGCAGGCACTGCAACAAAGCTGACCAGTCTGCTAATCCTGACATCCGCAGACTTCGAAAGGCTCAGAAACACAGGTGGGGATTCTGCAACTCCATCGAAGCCTGACATGTCCCCTCTGCAATTTTTAGGCAAGTATCCCTCGTCGGAACCATTGGGACTAGAACCCTGTGCACCACATTGACTTGCCATCGCCAAGGTTTGTCAGCTCTGCAATCCAGAAATCTTCAGGCTACAAGAAGCTCCAGCCTCCAGCATTTCCTCCTGCCAAGATCAGCATCCTCACTGCATCATCTGAACCATGGGCCTTCATCTTTGGTGAACTGCTCGAGGTTCTCTTGTGACTCTTGTGGCTTTGGCCTGTGGGTCCTCTTGAGGGTCTTCCTTGGCTCCAGTGGGCTCCTCTACTTACTTGTGACCTGCTCTGACTCTCCTGCATGTGGTGAGTCCCTTGACCTTGCTGGTCCCAATGTTCCTCCTTTTTTGCTTTCCATGCGTGTTGGAGCTGCCAAGGCTTTTGGATGCTCTCGCCGGACACCGACCCTCCACTTCTTGACTTCCAATGTCGGAAAACTTGTGCACAGCTCCTGGTCTTCCTCAGCATCACCTGGTCCTCACAACTTCAGCGACAAGGTCACATCAACTCCTTTGAACCGTCCGTCATCGGTGGACACTGCTCTTGCGTTTTTCCTGGTTAACTCAGAGTCTCCTCTGCTTGCAGGTGCTTCACTTCAAGAATCCACCCTTGGATTCCAGGGACTCTTGCACTGTCTACTCCAGCAGCATCTCTACTGAAGATCTCCATTGGCTTCGATGGCGGATTCCAACATCATTTCCCACCTATCCAACCGGCTTCCCTGGTGTAGGTATCCTGATTCCTGGGGTATCCACGGGTGGGGTGACTCACCAACCTTATGTCTTCCATGGTGTTTCTTCAGGGTCCACTGGGAAGGGTCCATCGTCTTCAAAACTGCAACCACAACATTTCAGTTTACTTCTATTGAGTACGCGGCTGTGTTTCCACTCTTCATACAGCCTTCGTGGGGTTCCTGGGTACTAACCTTGGGTGGTTCCTTGGGTCCCCAGCTCTTCTGAGTCTCCAGTTCTAAGTCCATACTTTGGTCGCAGTTCGCATTCCACTTTTGTAGTATATGGTTGGGTCTCCTCCTGGAGACCATTGTGTATTGTACTTACTTACCTGTTTGCAATTGAAGGATTGTGTGTATTTGTGGTTATAGCTCCGGGTAGGAGATATACCAATGTGTTAGTGAGTGTTGTGTAATAAATAGACATATTTTATATATAGACTGTGTGGTTCTTTTTCGTTTAACCCACACTACATGATTTGATCTGGTTAAACTAGCTGCTTAACACTCCTTCTGGTCTAAGCCTGAAGGCTGCTCGCCACAGCTACCACTTAGAGAGCTTTCAATGGTTGTCTAAGGCCACTAAAATCACCATAAGGTTTGCCTGGATTAGTGCAGGGTGCCTCACTTAAATAAGTGTGCACCATATACTAAACCAGCCTCCTACAGGCAGACTTTGCGGCTGCAGCCAATGGCTTTTGGGGGATTTTCTTAAAATAGGACACGTTCCGTGTGATGTATTCAGTGCTCCGCCGGGCGGTCATTCTGGTGCCTTTGACTTCTATGATGGACCATGGGCAGAGCTCAAACGGCAGCCTGAACTTCCCGCCAGGATCCCGGTCCTTGACCAATACGTGGTCTTCTACCTTGAAGTGACTCCTTTTAGCTCGCCACCACGGTGAGGCATACTCGCTGTTGCTGGCCCTCCTGAAGTCGGACAGGTTTGGAGAATTTTGTGTTTCTTCCCACACTGGGTGAATTTGGAGGGTGTCAACTATTGTCCTCCCAAAGCAGAATTTGCTTGGAGAGATTCCGGTTGTGGAGTGGGGTGTGAGTTGGTACTCTCGCAGGAATTGCTACAAGGCACCCTGAACGCTGTGAGCTTCGGCCACCCCAAACTGGTTCACCTTCGTGAAAGTTCTCATCAGGTGCTCTACTTCCCCATTGGCTGGGGGCCAGCTAGGGGTTATGCGGAGGTGCTTGGTGTTCCTGGAGCGTAAGTACTTAGCCAGCTCTGAGCCATTAAAGGGGGGCCCGTTGTCCATGCGAATCTCTCCAAAGCGGCTGTGGGTGGCCATGAGCTTCTCCAGCTTCGGGATCACCTCTAAGGTGTACATGGTTGTTACGATTTCGACCTCCGGATAGTGGGAATAGTCGTCTACCACCACAAGCATATGTTGTCTCAGTTTGGAGGCTTCTGAAGTCTGCACTGACTCATTGCAATGAGGCACTGGGACCCTCTTCAGTGATAACAGACAAGGGGTGGTCTGGTTGACTGGTAGGAAGGCAGACGGGACAATTACACACAAGTGCCTCCACCGTCTGGTCGAGTCCTGGGAACCAGACCTTGATTCGTAGTCTGTTCTTGGACTTCATGATGCCTTGGTTCGCCCTATGTGCAAGGGTGGCCCATTCTGTGATAGAATCGCTGCCAGCATCAGCCGCGAGCCTCGTAATAAACATCCTTCAGTGGTGACAGAAAATTTGTGGCGGATGTTATTTAGAGTTTTCAGGTTTGATCTGGCCTCTTCAGTGTGGAAGGGAGCGGGTCTCTGAAGCAGTTGCCAATCCCCAGTTGTGGCAGCCTTGATGGCCATCTGTAAACCATCGTCTAGCTGAGTGGCTTCTATCACTTCCTTTAAAGACATTGGGAAGAATCTAGAGTGGTCCACGATGAGTCTGATGTATTCTTCGGTCACCAAGGTTTCGGCTGTCTCAGGAAAAGTGGCAAGTTGGGAATGACGAGAGAGAAAATCAGCCGGGTTCTGGATACATGGTCGATATTCAGTGGTGAATTGGAACTCCTGAAGCTGCAGAATCCACTTTTCCATGCTCTGGGGGGGCTTGGATGATGATCTGTGGGAGAGAGGACTCAGTGGCGTGTGATCTGTGATGATAGTGAAAGGATGGCTGTACAGATAGATATAGAAATGGTCGGCAGCCCCACAAAGCAGCAATTTCTTCGTGCTCAGTTAGGGAATATAGTTGTTCCGTGGACTTGAGAGTACAGCTGGCGTAAGCTACTGGAGCCCATTCTCCACATTTGTGCCCTTGGGCCAACACAGCCCCCAGTCCAGTGAGGCTATGGACACCACTAGCTGAGAGTCCTTCAGTGGCCTGAAGTAGACAAGTGTGGTGTCAGCCGATAGCACAGCTTTGGTTTGTCTAAAGTCTGCGAGTTTCTACAGGAAACGCCCACAGTACGTCACCATCCCCAGGAAGCTACGAATGTAAATGTAATTGTAGAGGTACTTGTATAGCGCACGACTACCCGGAGGCCTCTCGGCGCTTGTACAAATACTGCTGAAGAACCCTTCCTGGCCTTTCCCTGTGAAGTGCCCACTTCTGGGCACCCCCAAGGGGAAGCCAGGCATCCTAGCGTTGTTGGGGCCATTGTGGAGATTAAGCAACCTATTGCCCAGAGTTGCAGAGTGGGACTCCATGATTGGAATAGGCACCGAGGCGAGAATTATCAGGTCTGAGGAAATTGAGCCCAAGACCCGCCGAGGCGGGTATTGAACCCTGGTCCCGGGCCAGACCTCTGCATCAGGGTCTGCCGCTCTAACCATTGAGCCACACTTCTCCACTACGAACTCCGGATACCAAGGAGGGAACAGGGGCATCTTGTATCTCCTTCACCTTATTATTATTTATATGCTTGTATAGCGCAGGAATTCGACCCCCGAAGGGGTATCTCCGCCCTTGTGTTCATACCAGAGGCCATAAATAAGTAGAGGCTTGTTGAAAACAGGATCAATTCAATGATTATATTGTCAGAAACAGAAGAGTCTTTAGAGATTTCCTAAAGTCTCCAAGATTGGAGTCTTGCCTGAGAGAAAGGGGTAAAGTATTCCAGATGGTGGGACCCCTATAAGAGAGAGCTCGACCGCCCTGTCTTTCCCTTTTAATCCGCGGCACCTGAAGCAATGATTGATTCTTAGATCGTAAGGATCGACATTGCTCATATGGTTTAAATATTTCTGACAGATATTTAGGACCAGAGCCAAACAGGCATTTATGGATGACACAGCATATTTTAAATTTCACCCGCTGGCGGATAGGCAGCCAGTGGAGTTTGTTAAAGAGAGGCCGGGAAGGGGATCCAGCTGGAACATTCAGGATCAACCTGGCTGCCTTTTTCTGGGCTACCTGTAGCCTATCGAGTTGTTCTTCATTGGCAGAAAGGAGCAATCCGTTACAATAATCTAATCTGCTGATTACAAGTGCTTGGACCTGCGTTTTTCTGTGACTGTCCGCCAGATACGGGAATACCGGCCTCAGAAGCCCAATGACTCCGAGACAGGTTCCTGCTACCTGGCTTACATGATCTTTTAGTAGTAAGGACTGATCTAACCGTACCCCTAGATTTTTTACTACTTGTTTGGGACATGGAGCAGGTCCTAGGTCAGGAGGCCACCACTCAGGTGACCAAAGGAGCGGGGCTGCTCCGAAGAGCATGACCTCCGTCTTACCCACATTACATTGCAGGCAATTGGAGGTCATCCATTCGGATACAGCTCTCATGCCTGCGGCAAAGGTGTTTTTAACTGCTGGCGACAGTGTCTCGAAAGGAAACAAGAGCTGGGTGTCATCAGCATACGATATTGGTGTGGACCCATATTCTCTCACGATTTCCGCCAAGGGGGCCACATACACATTAAAAAAGAAGTGTGGGGCTTAGACATGAGCCCTGCGGAACCCCCTTGGTGAGCTCCCTGGAGATGGAAGAATGGGAGCCCAATCGGACACTTTGTGAGCGGCCAGTGATAAAACTTTCCAACCATGACAGAGCAGTTCCGCCTATCTCTACTCTCTTTAGACGACCGATTAGAATGTCATGGGCCACCGTGTCGAAGTCAGCGGACAAATCCAACAGCACCAGAATCATAGATCCTCCTCTATCCTGTGCCATCCGGATGGTATCGGTCACGGAGAGGAGGGCTGATTCGGTGCTGTGATTGGGTCTGAAACCAGATTGTGAATGGTCCAGACCGCCGCTGCCTCGATGTAATTATACACATGTGTATTGACATATTTCTCGGTCATCTTACTAAGATGTTGCAAGAGGGAAATCGGGCGGAGATTAGAGAGGTCTGACCATGGTAGCGCCGCATTTTTCCGAATAGGGTTCACTATCGCCTTTTTTCAATCACTGGGCACTTGCCCTTCCCTGAGGGAAAGATTAATCACTGTTTGGAAACCTGAGGAGAGCAGGTCTCCTAATGGGGCTATCATTTTAGCTGGTAGCAGATCAGTTGGAGAGCCTGTCTTAATTTGATTATACAAAACAGCAACTTCAGACAAGCTAATTTCAGGAAACGTAGTGAGTGGACTGCTTTCGCACTTAGAGGTCCAAGGAAGAGAGGAGCCAACATTGCTGCAGAAATTGGAGGCTTTGGTAATCTTTTCATATATTGACTCTATCTTCTTCTCAAAAAAGGCAGAAATATCATCGCATAAGATTTGAGTAAAGTCATCAGGACTTTCGCAAGCTGCAGGTTTGACAAATGATTGGAGAATTTTATACAGTTCTCTGGAGGAGTTTCCTGCTTCATCCAACTGTAAAGCGAGACTATTTTTCCTGGCCAATTTTATATTTGTATGATAGATGGCTAGAGCCTCTAAATACACCTTCTTACTAGCAGGTGTACGTAACTTCCTCCAAGCTTTCTCAAGCTTTCTACAGCCCTGCTTCTCCACTCGCAACTGTTCTGTATACCATACTTCCTGTTTTGATCTAGGGTATTGTTTGTGAAGTTTTAGAGGAGCAACTGAGTCCACTGCCTCCGAAAGGGCTGTATTGAATTTAGAGAGGCCAGTCTCGACATCATCATTCTCATAAACACAAGGTTATTTCCATACCTTCTGAAACCCATTAGGAGTTACTTCATGCCACTGTCTTCGCCAAACTGGAGCAAGAGACTTACTGTGTGTCAGGTGGAAACCTAGAAAGGTGAATTCGACCATAAAGTGGTCGGACCAGCTAACGGGAGTTGGAGGGTAACATTTTGTTTTAGAGCAGTTGGCTAAAATTAGATCCAAGGTATGTCCAACGGTGTGTGTTGACCACTATTCTGAATCTCTAATCCCAATATAGAGAGATCAGAGAGCAAAGATATTGTGTCTGGGTGATTGGGGAGGTCTATATGAGTATTAAAGTCTCCAAGAAGAATAAAATCTTCCTTGGCTTTAAGATTTGGGGCTAATAGCTCCATTAAAGTGAGCGAGAAGCCTGCACTCGGTCTCGGGGGCCGGTAGACTAATGCTCCCTTCCAGTGTGTTTTTGAAGTGGAGTAGATTTTAAAAATCCCGACCTCCATTAGAGCGCAACATCCCTGATCAAGTAGAGAGACCTTCAGGCCCTCTTTATATACCACAGCAATGCCAGCACCTGTTTTAGTGGGGCAATCTAAATTAAGAATCTTGTACCCCAGTGGAACCCCCAACTTGATGGCAGGTACCGTGTGGGGCTTTAACCACGTCTCTGTGAGGAAACAGATATCAGGTGTGGCTGTCTCAATAAGATCCCACATTTCCTGATAGTGCTTAGGTAGAGAACGGATGTTTAACAGGAAGCTTCTTAACACGATTTGTGTGGAATTATCATCGGGGTTTCTAAGAGTAGAGACCGAGAGGGTGGGAGTGGGATGATAAGTAGAAGATATCGAAGAATTAGGCCCTAAAGGAGCTAGAGCATGATCGCCGGTACAGGGTTGGGCAAGGGAAGCTTGAAAATGACGAATGGTGCAAGAAAAAGGACCCTCAGGACACGGCCAGGTATCTTGCTTGCAATGTGTAATAGGGGCAGGTTGTAGCTCCTTCAGTACCTGGGCAGAGTAGCAGATGAAGTTACTTCCAGTGGGTCCTGGGTTCCTGGATGTAGAGTCCATAGCCACTGGCCCCGTCCGGTCGCAGACGGGCTTCTCTTCGGCTTCTCTTAGGCGCACCCCTGCGCGCGACCGCTGCGCGCTCAGAAGGAAGCAGGGCTAAATAGCCCTTTGAGAGGGAACACTAGAGCGCTAACCTTCGCTCCAAACGGAAGTGCCTGGCTCTTACCTGTCCGCCCTCCGCTCAACGGCTCTAATTGCCGAGTCGGACCGTGGCAGGCAGGCTGTAGTATCGAGCACAGCCTTCCCTTTACCTAAATGGGCTCCTGTTGTCCCCTAATGGATCGATAAATGCTCCTGGCAAAGCGGAAAGATTGCTGGCACTGTGAGTGACCATTACAATTAAAATTGTGCAACCATTGCAAAGACGGCGAAAAAATTCAAATACGTTTTAAAAATGTTTCCTGCCTTCAAACAGCTCCACACATCAGTGCATCAGGCTCGATTACGCTAATGCTTTATTCAGCGGCCTACCTGCGTACATGGTTCATCGCCTTCAGGTGTTACAAAACGCTGCAGTACGTCTGCTTTTTTCTCTCCCTAGGAGGTCGAGCGTGCGGAGCCATTTACGAAGCCTGCATTGGCTCCCAGTATCACACCGAATCCTGTTTAAAATTCTTGTGTTGGCATTCAGAGCTGCTCATGGCCTGGGGCCGACGTATCTACAGAAACGGTTTTCCTTTTACACTCCTAACCGTGCTTTACGATCGGCCAGCCAATGCCTATTGGCCATTCCCAAATATAAATACGCACGTTTGGGCGGCCAATCAATTTCAGTTAAGGCAGCTTCTGCCTGGAATGCCCTCCCCTTGTTCCTTAGAGCTTCGCCGACCATTACTGTTTTCAAAAAGGAACTTAAGACTCATCTGTTTAATGCTCCACTCTAATTCTCCGTTCTGGTGCAGATCCATCACCCCTGCTGTCAAATCACTCACCGCGCCAGGATACCCTGTGGTAATTGAGCGCGCTATAAAAGTTTTAATAATAATGTTTCTGGCACTTGGGAACAGCTTACTGGCGAACAGCGGGTCGGGGAGACTCTGCCACCGTCCTCCTTACCGCCTACCTTGTCCGAGTCAGGGCAAATGCCTTTATCAGAAAAGCGATATTCAAAGAAGCTGATGTCCTTCGGCAAAAAGTCACACTTTTCGTGGTGACTCGTAAGGCCTTGTTCTTTGAGTCATGGGAAGACGGCATGGAGGCGGGTCAGGTGTTCACCCAGTGTGGGATCATGCACAAGAATGTTGTTGCATACATTCAGCACCCTGTGCAGGCCTTGAAGGACATTCCTCACAATGTTTTGGAAAACTTCGACTGGTCTAGAAATGTCGAAGTTTAGCCGGGTGTACTTCCACAGGCCAGCATGGGTGGAGTATTTGGTGATGAAGTGGGAGTCCAGGTGCAGTGGGATCTGGTGGTACCCTGACCGCAGGTCCATTTTAGAGAATCACTTGGATCTGAAAGCTCCCCAATGATGTTGTTTATGGTTGGTGTAAGATGACATTCACACTCTATTTCCTGGTTGGGACCGTCATATCCACACAAATGCGGACTGCGTTCGGTGTTTGTTTATTTTTCACCACCACGATGGGGGAGACTCATGGCGTGGGCCTTTAACACACTCAACAATGCCTGCTTTTTCTCGCATCTTTAGTTCGGCTTCAACTTTGGGGCAGAGATGGAAAGCAATCCTCTGATGCCAAGTGCTACTGGCGTGATGGACTCGTCAATGTCTAGCTGGATGGCTGGCCCTTTTTGACACCTGATCCCCTCATATAAAGGTGAAAACTTTTGTAAAAGGCTTTTGAGTTCATGGGCATGCACACTGAAGGCGAACTGTATTGGGTTCAGGTCTTGGACTGTGCGGCAGCTGAGGGGGAACCAGATCCTTCTTGTGATACATACACCTTTGCTCTTTTCTGTGTGGTCTCATGGAAGAGATCGGAGTCGAACATGCAGTGGAGCCTCAGTAGTGAGCTGTCACCTTATGTATATACCTGCACCCTGGTACGGTGAAGCGCCGGTGGATTAGGCAAACTGAAATAGATATTCTCGACCATCAGGTTGATGGAGGCACCAGTGTCAGTAAGGGAAGAGAAGGTGTGATCTTGCACTGCCATCTGGCATAGGGGGACTGCCTGGCGAATGGCGTTCAGAGGGCCAATTTGTCCTACAGCTTGGAGCACCGTGGCGTCGTCCTCATCCATCTCACGGTCAGATAGGGTGTCCAGGAGTGGTTCCATGGTGCTGATTGCCTTTGTTGGTGCTCTGGATTGTCATCCATGAGATTAGCGGCACACTTTGGAGAAGTGTTTTAGCTTGCCACACGCACTGCAGGTCTTGCCACTGACGAGCAGGTATATGCGTGAGGGCACGAGCTACCACATCAGCCTCACATGCGGGTTTGCATCTCTGGCTTCATCGTGCCTGACGATGGTTTGGTGGACCCAATTTTCTGATTCTGGGCAACGTAGACAGGCTCCTCCATGATGGGAGGTGATGCATTTTATTTTCAACGTTTTATATAGCGCGAACAAGATCCTTACAGATATCAGAGCGCTTTACATAAATATGAGATATGAAGCCAAAAAGAATACTTAACAGGCATTTTGTGCAAATAGAGAACGGTGCAAGGTAACAACATGTGAATGGGTGGTCGGTTCAGACAATGTAATACAAGGGAGAGATAAAGAGTCACAGTATTTCCACAGATTATGTTCATTTGAATTTAGCCAAGAGGATCGATTTGATTTCTTTTTTGAAGGATGCCGTGGATGAGATAAGTCTTGTTTCTGGAGGGAGGGCATTCCAGATCATGGGAGCCATCCCTGAGAAGGAGCGTTTATATGTTTTTTTCTTGTTGAATCTTTGTGGTTTCAAAAGGAGAGTTTCTGAGCTTCTTGTGGCTCTTGAGCCTCCTGAAATTGTCAATTTCTGAGCGATGTAACTGGGCGAATTGTGGTGTAAGGCCTTATGCGTCATGCACGCGATGTTCAGATGGATTCTAGCTTCGTATGGCAGACAGTTCAGGGATTTTAAGTCAGGAGAGATGAGTGAGCGTTTTTTTGATCCAGTGATGAGTCTCACCGCAGCATTAATAGAGGCTCTTAAGGGTGCGGTTGTTGATAGGGGGAGGCCGCAGAGGGCGGCACTTCCATGATCAATCAGAGGGATAACTAGAGCTTGGACTGCAGGCCTAAAGTCGTTGGCTGGGAGGAAGGGTTTCAGCTTCCTCAAGGTATTGAGTCTTTGTTGCATATTGAGATTGCAGTCGAGGGTTATACCTAAAGATTTTGCTGAGTCTACAATGATAGGTTGAACGTTGAATGCAGTGAGATGTTTAAGCCAATCCTGAGCGATGGGGAGTTTGGAGGGGGGTGCTATTAGGAGGAATTCTGTTTTTAGAGCATTAAGTTTGAGATGTTTATGTGTCTTTAAGTGTTGAGTTGAGAAGTTTGATGTCTTCAGGGGATTGTAGTTTAAGGTAGAGTTGGGTATCGTCCGCATACATGTGAAATTGCACATTAGAGGCTTGAAGCAGTGCGGTGAGTGGTTCCATGACTAGGTTGAACAGAGTTGGGGATAGGGAGGATCCATGCGGGACACCTAGTGTTACTGGAACGGGTGTGGACATAGTGTTGTTAATCTTGAATTTCTGAGTCCGGTTATGAAGGAAGGAGGTGAACCATTTGAGTACTGTCCCTGAAAGACCCATTCTGATATTCAACAGCTCGAGTAAGTTCTCGTGTTTGACCGTGTCGAAAGCTAATGAAAGGTCAAGAAGAATGAAAGGTCAGGTACCATTTTGATCAAGAATTTGAAGCGCGTCATCAATTATGTGTGTCATAGCTGATTCTGTGCTGTGGCCTGTATGGAAGCCGGATTGGTGTCTGTAGGAAGGTGGCTACCTGACTATGGTTACCCCGGATTTTTTGCCTGTGTTTAGCTGGTTTTTTGACTTAGTTGACCTGGTTCCCTGCTAATCAGGGCCCCAGGCCATCTGCTCTCTCTGTAAAATGGATTCCATGTACCCTAGGTACATACCACAATTGGAAATGGACTCCTTGTCAGCCCCTGTATAATGCACTATAGGTGCCCAGGGCATAGGGGCCACCAAGGCCTACCAGGGGCTGCAGCATATCTTTTGCCACCCCTGGCTGGTTCTTAAATTGACACAACTGGCTGATCACTCAGCTGGGGTAAGGTGGTGTAATCACCCCTTGCTTAGATATAGTATACCTATATCTAAACCTATATCTGGACACATGTAAACCTGTGAGCCACTCCTATGGAAGGCCTCATCAATCCTGGAGGCAGAGTGCGTGGTTTCATGTGAGATGGAGCTCTAGCATGAGCTGAGCCTGTCTGCAGCTGTCGGGAACAACTCCCTAAGCTGTTTCAGGATAATGCCATACCATATACTCTTAAGTGCCTTATAATCCTCGCGGTTAAATAGCAACTTTGGTTTGGCTTTATCAAAACATGTCGTGTAAGGTGTCATACGATTTGGAATACCATCCCCTCGCCAGTTCTGGCGACGGGGATGGCATTCCACCCCTCTAGAGGGGTAAGACATGTTGCTTTACTTAAATGCGGTTAATTTCTCCAAAGACCTTAAGATCCACAAAATGGATGCCTCTGCCACAGACAAATGTCTGGACCCCTGCAGTTGACCGAAACTCAACCCAATGGGTCCTGGACAAAGGGTTTCCTGTCACAGGAGGGTGTCACCGCCCTCCAGACAGGAGATAGTGGATTGTAGCAGGGAGGTTTGAAAGAAACCAGACACTGCTTGGGGCGCACAAGGCTGCCCCTTGCATAATCCGGCCAAACCGGTTCTGGGGCACTCCAGCCCTCGTGCCAGGGCGGCCTGGATCAAAGGAAGGGGGTGTATCCACCCACTTCCTGGGTCCCACCCATAGGGGGGGGACCTAGCAGGTAATCACGCCCCCCAGATTGGAATAAGAGTGGGAGCAGTGCCAATGCACATCAGATTTCCTGGAAGAAACATTTGAAACGCAATTCTGGACCCTTCGCCCTCCATCTCAACGTGGAAGCCCGAAGAATCTCCCTTGTGGTCAAGGAGTGACCACCCTGCAGCAGCAGGCACCATCCAGCCCTCGACGTCTACTTAGTTGCAGTTCCTGCCAGAACTCGAGCGACTGAGATCAACGAGATCAAGCCTGCCTGCCTTCCAACAGCCCGATCCACAGTCCCTGCAAAGCTGAGACCCGTGGAGGCGACCGGAAGCGTGGGGCACGCCATCTTGAATTGACCACGAGACGCTGACCGTGCAGCCCACGAGTGACCCTCGAAGCTGTACACTGGGGTTTGAGAAGCCCCCACCCTGAGCTACTCCTGAGCCGAAGTTCAGTCCTCCACACTCGACGAGTGCTGCGTGGGGCCCTCCTGCTCTATTTGGCTCAATGCGTTGACCCGGTCACTTGCCAGCTGGCTAGTGGTCCCTGTGCCGACGAAACTACAAAGAAGACTCGTGAATCTGGTTGCTCCAGATCCACACCAGCTCCCCTGAAAAGGAGCCCCGACTCTGACCTTCCTGGTCCGAGTGAGAAGCAATCTTCCAATCCCGCGTGGATTGCTCTTGCCAAGGCTTGTTTGCTCCAAACTTGAAGCCGACTGCACCGACGGTGAGAGCCTGCGTGGGACAGAGCGTGACCTGCTCCTGGACGTCGCAGATGCCCCAGAGCCCACGTGACAGCGGAGAGAAGCTCCTCGACGACCACCTGATTGCGCCCGACATTGCCTGGTTCCGTCCTGGTTCCACCCTGGTCACTGCTGAGTGACCCAGACTCTGTCCCCTCTGCTTTCAGGTACCCTTCGACTTGAGTCCACCCTTGGACTCCACCGGACACTTCATCTTTAACCCGCCTGCAGCCCTTTCAGCTTCAAGCACCAAGAGCCTGCGTATCAGAACCCGACGCCACTTCGACCCTGTGCACCCACTTCCTGTGGGTGAGGTAACTTTGCTCCGCCGGTGTTCCCACACTGGTGCACACCTCTAGGGTCTGTGTGTTAAGTTTTGTTCCTCTAGGTTCAGCGGAAGTGTCCTTTAACTCTAACTTTACAACTTTTACGCACCATTGGTTAACATTGGTGCGTGCGTGCGCTTTCCGCACATCTCCCGAATCCCGAGGGCCATTCCCGACTTCAGCATTGCTTGTCCTGACTGCTCCCAGCGATTCCCTAGGCCCTAGGCCTAACCACTGCTCGAGTGGCATCTCTTATACCACTTGTTTAGTATATGGTTTGAGTGGCCCCCTGCCCTCATCCATAATTGTGCAACTTTGTATGTTTAAACAGTGCTTTTGATTTAACGCTTGTGCCCCTTTATTCATAAAGAATACTGGGGATTGTTTTTAGTAATAAATACATATATTTTTATAATATATACTTGTGTGGTGTCCTTTCATTTGGTACTACAGGATTGTATGTGGTAAAACAGCTCGCTTAACACGACCTCTTAAGTTAAGCCTTTAGGCTGCTTAGTCCATGCTACCCCTAGGATAGCTTGTCTAATAAGGTTGACTTACAACCAGACACCATAAGGGATTGTTTGGTCTGATAACAGGTGGTTCCAGAATTGGAAACATCACCTATCAGGCCAACTTCTCACATTGGTGGCAGCGGTGGGATTTGAGCTTGCTGTTGTTTTACCATTGCAATCTTTGTATCAAATTGAAAGATCACATCAAGTACCTCTAGGTACATATAAATCAAAAGCTTAGCATATTAAGTTCTACTGAACTTAGTAGTTGTAGATTAAAGGGAGTAGCACACCCTGACTACAACTCACTAGCAAGGTACAGTAGGAAAACACTTAGTGTAGGTAAGTGCACCACTTACACCTCACTAGCAGCCATGTCTGACACAGGAAAAGCCTCAGGGTCTACTCCTGTGACAGTTGACCTTACCCAGGCAACTTTTGGATATGACAAACTAACCCGCAGAGACTTGATTGCCTTGTGCAAAGCAAGAGGGTTAAAAAGGGGCAGAAGCCCCACCTGCCAAATCCTGGTAGAAATCCTAGAGCAGGATGACTTAGAAAGGGCAAAAGAAGCTTCCCTAGAAACAGGAAATGGAGGGAACCCCCCTGTAACTGACCCCCCTCAGGAGGAAGATGAGGAAGAAGAAGAGGAGGAGGAGGACTCAGAAGTTGAGGACTTAGAAGATCAGGATCAGAGGGGTAGCCAGGTCCCAGTTGCCAGGCTTAGCCAGGCCAACTTGGACCTACTGGGGAATGGAGAGGGCCAGCACCTCCCCAGAACCCACCATGGGATTCTCCCAGGCAACAGAAGAGTGAGATCTCCCTCAGGGGACTCTCATATTTCTAGTGCCTCCAGAGAATCAGAGAGAGGCATGACTGCTTCTCAGAAGATTGAGCATAGGGCTAGAATGAGGGCTGTCAAACTCCAAATAGAGAGAGAGGAGGTAGCCCTGAGTCAAGCTAGACTTACCTTAGCTCAAGCTAAACTTGCCTTGGCAAGAGAGCAAAAATTGTGTGGCTTAGATGCCACTGGTGGCAGCAATATTCCTAAAGAGAAACCCAGGTCCTATGATAGTAGAAACCTGACAAAGATTGTGCCCCCCTACAAGGAAGGGGATGACATCCACAAGTGGATAACTGCTCTTGAGAGAGCCTGCATGGTACAGCAGGTTCCTGAGGAACAGTGGGCAGCAATCTTATGGTACTCCTTTTCAGAGAAAGGGAGAGATAAGCTCCTCACTGTTAGACATGAGGATGCAAACAATTACAAAGTCCTGAAGAGTGTTCTGATAGATGGGTTTGGCTTAACCACTGAACAGTACAGGTTGAAGTTCAGAGATACCCAGAAGACACAGACTCAGGACTGGACTGATTTTGTTGATTGTGCAACTAAGGCTCTGGAGGGTTGGCTACATGGCAGCAAAGTACATGACTTTACAGGATTGTATAATTTGATTATGAGGGAGCAGATCCTAAGTAATTGTCAGAACCAGCTCTTACACCAGCACCTGGTGGACTCTGATCTGACCTCTCCCCAAGAATTGGGAAAGAAGGCAGACAAGTGGGTCAGAACCAGGATTAGGCCTAAGAATCAGGACAGTAACCAGAAGAAGGAGTCTACCAAGCCTCAAGATAAGGGTGGGGATAAAAATAAAGAAAAGACTTCCCCAGGGCCCCAAAACTCCAAGAATGGGGGTGGGTCCCAAGACACTTCTTCAACTGAGAAAAAGCCTTATTGTTATACCTGTAAACAGGTTGGGCATTACAAAACAGACAACTGTTGTCCCAAGAATAACAATAAAGAAAATATACCTCCAAAGCCAGCTTCAACACCTCCTGTTACTGTCAGCAGTAATCCCCCAGGAAGTGGAAGCACACCCAGGAATCTGGGTGGGTTTACTGTTGGAGATCAGGTGGACCCTGGCCTATCCAGGTCCCCATCACCCAATGATCTTGTTTATGAGACTGGCATGGGGTTTGCCAACTTCTCTGCTTGCCCAAATACTTTGAGCAAGTATAGACAAGAACCCATCATCAATGGTTTGAAAGTTGAAGCTTTTAGAGACACTGGGGCTAGCATCACCATGGTGGCTGATGGCATAGTCCCCTCTAAGCAACTTTTACCTGGTGCCACATACCAGGTTACAAACATTGATGGAATCCAAACAAATCATCCCATGGCAGTAGTAAGTCTCAGCTGGGGAGGTGTCATTGGCCCAAAGAGAGTGGCAGTGTCACCAAACTTGCCTGTAGACTGCCTACTTGGTAATGATTTGGAGATCTCAGCCTGGGCTGAGGTTGAACAGGAAACCCATTCTAGAATGGTGAATTCCAATTGAAAGGTTAGTGGGGCTGTAATGGCTACAGCCCCAATTCAAGATGTCCTTCCTGAAAAGGTTGGGAGGGCTGAGAAACTCTCTGCCCCATCTTTAGCCAAAGCTCTTCCTGAACAGAATAGCAAAGCTGTTATGATAACAGCAGAAACCCAAACTGAGTCTCCTCCTGAAAAGGTTGGTGGGGCTGTGATGGCCACAGCCCAAACTCAAACTGACATGTGTGTTGTGAAACCTGAAATGATGGATAACTCCACACAAACTGAGAGCATGGAGGAGGAAGAGAAATCTCCCCCTCACCAGACTTTAGGACAGGATCAGCCTCCTCAGGGAACTGATCTTACCCCTGATGAAGGAGCTGCCCCAGAGGTGGTTGGGCCTAGCCTGACAGAACCTCTGATGTCAGTGGACCCTTCTCAGGTGGGACCCAGTCTGGAGCAGGTAACCTGCCCCTCTCTACCTTGCCTTAGCCAGCCCAGGGCTGCAGAGGACAAGAAGGACAGTGAGACCCAGAGGGCCCCCTGTCAAATAAAGCACCCCCATCAAAAGATTAGGTGCACCAAAACTAGTAGCCCTAGCAAGGTGAAAACTTTAAAAACTCCTGAGGGAGCCCCCTTAAAAACAGTTAGGGACCTCCCACAGATGGATTCTGTTGGGCACAGCCAAACCTGGGACCCAAGGGGCCCAAACCTGAACTGTCCCTCCAGCAAGCCAAACAGAGGGACCCAGCCTCCAGCTTTAGGTAGCCAGAGGTTGACCCTGAGAGCACAGTGCAACTCAGTTAAAGAGAGAAAGGCACACATGGTGGAAGATAATTGGAGGAAGCTAAGCCCTAAATTAGTAGAGCCTCGCTTCAATACTCCATATCCAAACCAGCCTTTAACTTTGCATAAACACACCCAAGGTAGTGATTCCCTATGGTGGAGACCCTCTGATACCCCAAGGGTGAGGGACTGCTTAGTGGACCATGAGACAGGGGGTACCCATGCTAGTGCAGGTACTTCCTTATATGGCCACTCAGGCAATATAGGCTTACCTGGCCAAGGATAGCCTTATCTCCTTTCGTTTGGGGGGGTTATGTAGGAAGGTGGCTACCTGACTATGGTTACCCCGGATTTTTTGCCTGTGTTTAGCTGGTTTTTTGACTTAGTTGACCTGGTTCCCTGCTAATCAGGGCCCCAGGCCATCTGCTCTCTCTGTAAAATGGATTCCATGTACCCTAGGTACATACCACAATTGGAAATGGACTCCTTGTCAGCCCCTGTATAATGCACTATAGGTGCCCAGGGCATAGGGGCCACCAAGGCCTACCAGGGGCTGCAGCATATCTTTTGCCACCCCTGGCTGGTTCTTAAATTGACACAACTGGCTGATCACTCAGCTGGGGTAAGGTGGTGTAATCACCCCTTGCTTAGATATAGTATACCTATATCTAAACCTATATCTGGACACATGTAAACCTGTGAGCCACTCCTATGGAAGGCCTCATCAATCCTGGAGGCAGAGTGCGTGGTTTTATGTGAGATGGAGCTCTAGCATGAGCTGAGCCTGTCTGCAGCTGTCGGGAACAACTCCCTAAGCTGTTTCAGGATAATGCCATACCATATACTCTTAAGTGCCTTATAATCCTCGCGGTTAAATAGCAACTTTGGTTTGGCTTTATCAAAACATGTCGTGTAAGGTGTCATACGATTTGGAATACCATCCCCTCGCCAGTTCTGGCGACGGGGATGGCATTCCACCCCTCTAGAGGGGTAAGACATGTTGCTTTACTTAAATGCGGTTAATTTCTCCAAAGACCTTAAGATCCACAAAATGGATGCCTCTGCCACAGACAAATGTCTGGACCCCTGCAGTTGACCGAAACTCAACCCAATGGGTCCTGGACAAAGGGTTTCCTGTCACAGGAGGGTGTCACCGCCCTCCAGACAGGAGATAGTGGATTGTAGCAGGGAGGTTTGAAAGAAACCAGACACTGCTTGGGGCGCACAAGGCTGCCCCTTGCATAATCCGGCCAAACCGGTTCTGGGGCACTCCAGCCCTCGTGCCAGGGCGGCCTGGATCAAAGGAAGGGGGTGTATCCACCCACTTCCTGGGTCCCACCCATAGGGGGGGACCTAGCAGGTAATCACGCCCCCCAGATTGGAATAAGAGTGGGAGCAGTGCCAATGCACATCAGATTTCCTGGAAGAAACATTTGAAACGCAATTCTGGACCCTTCGCCCTCCATCTCAACGTGGAAGCCCGAAGAATCTCCCTTGTGGTCAAGGAGTGACCACCCTGCAGCAGCAGGCACCATCCAGCCCTCGACGTCTACTTAGTTGCAGTTCCTGCCACAACTCGAGCGACTGAGATCAACGAGATCAAGCCTGCCTGCCTTCCAACAGCCCGATCCACAGTCCCTGCAAAGCTGAGACCCGTGGAGGCGACCGGAAGCGTGGGGCACGCCATCTTGAATTGACCACGAGACGCTGACCGTGCAGCCCACGAGTGACCCTCGAAGCTGTACACCGGGGTTTGAGAAGCCCCCACCCTGAGCTACTCCTGAGCCGAAGTTCAGTCCTCCACACTCGACGAGTGCTGCGTGGGGCCCTCCTGCTCTATTTGGCTCAACGCGTTGGCCCGGTCACTTGCCAGCTGGCTAGTGGTCCCTGTGCCGACGAAACTACAAAGAAGACTCGTGAATCTGGTTGCTCCAGATCCACACCAGCTCCCCTGAAAAGGAGCCCCGACTCTGACCTTCCTGGTCCGAGTGAGAAGCAATCTTCCAATCCCGCGTGGATTGCTCTTGCCAAGGCTTGTTTGCTCCAAACTTCAAGCCGACTGCACCGACGGTGAGAGCCTGCGTGGGACAGATCGTGACCTGCTCCTGGACGTCGCAGATGCCCCAGAGCCCACGTGACAGCGGAGAGAAGCTCCTCGACGACCACCTGATTGCGCCCGACATTGCCTGGTTCCGTCCTGGTTCCACCCTGGTCACTGCTGAGTGACCCAGACTCTGTCCCCTCTGCTTTCAGGTACCCTTCGACTTGAGTCCACCCTTGGACTCCACCGGACACTTCATCTTTAACCCGCCTGCAGCCCTTTCAGCTTCAAGCACCAAGAGCCTGCGTATCAGAACCCGACGCCACTTCGACCCTGTGCACCCACTTCCTGTGGGTGAGGTAACTTTGCTCCGCCGGTGTTCCCACACTGGTGCACACCTCTAGGGTCTGTGTGTTAAGTTTTGTTCCTCTAGGTTCAGCGGAAGTGTCCTTTAACTCTAACTTTACAACTTTTACGCACCATTGGTTAACATTGGTGCGTGCGTGCGCTTTCCGCACATCTCCCGAATCCCGAGGGCCATTCCCGACTTCAGCATTGCTTGTCCTGACTGCTCCCAGCGATTCCCTAGGCCCTAGGCCTAACCACTGCTCGAGTGGCATCTCTTATACCACTTGTTTAGTATATGGTTTGAGTGGCCCCCTGCCCTCATCCATAATTGTGCAACTTTGTATGTTTAAACAGTGCTTTTGATTTAACGCTTGTGCCCCTTTATTCATAAAGAATACTGGGGATTGTTTTTAGTAATAAATACATATATTTTTATAATATATACTTGTGTGGTGTCCTTTCATTTGGTACTACAGGATTGTATGTGGTAAAACAGCTCGCTTAACACGACCTCTTAAGTTAAGCCTTTAGGCTGCTTAGTCCATGCTACCCCTAGGATAGCTTGTCTAATAAGGTTGACTTACAACCAGACACCATAAGGGATTGTTTGGTCTGATAACAGGTGGTTCCAGAATTGGAAACATCACCTATCAGGCCAACTTCTCACAGTGTCGGTTGAGGGGGTCAAAGTGAGTGATGTGTTTTGTCAGTTGTAGGTGAACACATTTTTCTAACAGTTTGGCTAAGGTAGGGATGTTGGACATAGGGCGATAGTTATTAGGGTCGGTAGGGTCAGCTGTGGGTTTCTTTAGTATGGACGATACTTGTCCCACTTTGAGGGAGTCTGGGATGCATCCTTGTTGGAGAGAGCTGTTAATGATTTTGGTCCAGAGCGGTAGAAGCCATGGGATGAGGTCCTTTACGGCGTTTGCAGGTAGAGGGTCTGTTGGAAAGGCGATCCCAGGGGAGACAGAAGGTGTCTGACTGCCCGCCCCGAGACCCACCTCTCGGTATAGAATAGGCCGAGCGCCGTAGGGAGGCCCCCTTGGTGAGGTTCCTCTCCTACAATCGTAACAGCAGAGCAATCACACTACTTACAGATGGACACCACACAGGAGGAGTATTCACAAGAATCTTTATATAAGTAATTAAGGCAAGTTCTTGGCAGGATAGCAGGCAGGGATTGAGGGATCCGTAAGTCTTGGTTTCGGGGATAGGGGGTAGCGGGACAGTCTCGGCACCAACTGGTGCGTGGATAGTTCAAGGGGTCAGGCCGCGACAGCGTCAGCAGGGCCTCGATGGTGGTTCAACTTGGTCAGGCCGCGACAGCGTCAGCAGGGCCTCGAAGGTGGTTCAGCTTGGTCCGGCCGCGACAGCGTCAGCAGGGCCTCGAAGGTGGTTCAGCTTGGTCAGGCCGCGACAGCGTCAGCAGGGCCTCGAAGGTGGTTCAGTTCGGTCAGGCCGCGACAGCGTCAGCAGGGCCTCGAAGGTGGTTCAGCTTGGTCAGGCCGCGACAGCGTCAGCAGGGCCTCGAAGGTTCCAGGTGCAAGAGTTCGGATCAGGATCAGCCGCGACGAGGTCAGCAGGGCTTCGACTCCAAGATACAACTGAAGCCCTAATCCGGGGCTGGCCCAGATATAGGACTGGAGTCCTTTGATGTCCGGACCCTCACGCCTGGGGGGTCAGAGGGGCCGGGATGAAGGTGTCCAGACACCCAGCAGGGGGGTGGAGCCAGCGCCCAGGGAGGCTGGAGGGCGATTGCTACCAGGCGTCCGGGGACGGCTGGAGGCCCATCGAAACTCCCCTTCTCCGGGATCCGCCAAGTGGCCAATCAACCACCTGGGGGGACCTTGGTGCCTCGATGTCAGGGCTTGCTGGGCCGGGCCCAGGGAAGGCTGCGGCCACGTGCTCGGGACGTGATGGCCCCAAGATGGCATCGGGCCGGACATGGTGGCCTGGCATGGGCGACCGTCCGGCAGCGTTGTTGAGCGGGGACCGCCGGGGTACCAGGAAGGGGGAGAGCCGTAGGTTGCCGGGGAGGCTGCTCTCGCCGAGGGTTCGTGAATGTTCGTATCAGGGGGGTTGATAGTAGGTTGATGGAGGGCCGAGGTCGTCCTGGGCCCACCATGCGGGAGGGGTCGGACCACGCCACGAGGCCGTGTCCAACACACGTCCCCTCCAGCTGAAGGCGGGGAGAGTCATCCATCTTCCTGGGGACTCTCTTCGTCGAGGCGGAAAAACCGGGACAGGCCATCAGCGTTGGCGTGGTCGTTGCCAGGGCGATGCTCCACAGTGAAATCCATCCCTTGGAGGGAGATGGACCATCGCAACAGCTTCGGGTTTTCGCCCCGCATGTGCATCAGCCACCGTAGGGGCCGGTGGTCGGTCTGCACCTGGAAGTGGGTGCCGAAGAGGTAGGGCCTGAGTTTCTTGAGGGCCCACACGACGGCGAAGGCCTCTCTCTCGATGGTGCTCCATCGTTGTTCTCTGACCAGCAGCCGCCGGCTGATGATGGCCACAGGATGGTCAACCCCCTCGGGGTCAATCTGAGATAGGACCGCCCCGATGCCGTGCTCCGAGGCGTCGGTCTGGACTACGAACTCCCGGCTGTAGTCAGGGGCTTGGAGCACAGGGGCGGTGCACATGGCTGTTTTCAATGTCTCGAAGGCCACCTGACACGTGGGTGTCCATTGTACTTTCTGTGGCCGGTTCTTTGAGGTCAGTTCAGTGAGGGGCCCCACAATGCTCCCATAGTTTTTGATGAAGCGCCGATAATATCCAGTGAGCCCCAGGAAGGCTCGGACGGCGGTTTGGGTGACTGGGGGCTCCCAGGCTACGATGGCGTCAATCTTAGGTCGGAGGGGAGCCACTTGGCCGCTCCCGACTTGGTGTCCCAGATAGGTCACGGACCCTTGGCCTATCTGGCATTTGCTTGCCTTCACAGTTAGTCCGGCCCGTCGGAGGGCCGTTAGGACCTCCCAGAGGTGCTTCAGGTGCTCGGCCCAGTGGAGGCTGTACACCGCAATGTCGTCTAGGTAGGTATTCTTCCAGTCCCGCCAGCACCTTGTTTACTAGTCTCTGGAAGGTGGCCGGGGCGTTTTTCATGCCGAAGGGCATCACTTTGAACTGAAAGTGACCATCGGGTGTGGAGAAGACTGATCGCTCCTGGGCACCAGGGGTGAGGCCGATCTGCCAATACCCGGCTGTGAGGTCGAAGGTACTGAGGTACTTGGCGGCTCCCAGGCAGTCGATTAGTTCGTCGGCCCGGGGGATGGGATGTGCGTCGGTTCTGATAACAGCATTCAGTCCCCGGTAGTCGACGCAAAACCGGAGTTCTGGCGGGTTGCCAGGTGCGGCGGCCTTGGGGACCAGGACAACTGGGCTGGCCCAGGGACTGTCTGAGGGTTCGACCACCCCCAGGGCCAGCATCTTGGTAACCTCTGTTTGGATGCAGGCCCGAACTCGGTCGGGGACTCGGTAGGCCCGGTGTCGCACTGGCTGACTGTCCCCGGTGTCGACATCGTGGACACACCACTGGGTAACCCCGGGGGTGAGGGAGAACAGGTTGTGAATTGTCCCAACAGTTCTTGGCAATCTCTGCGCTGTGCGGGGGTTAGGTCGGGGGAGAGAGAGATCCCCTCGACGGAACCGTCTTTCTCAGCGCACGTTAGGAGGTCGGGCAAGGGCTCGGAGTCGTCTCCGGTCCCATCGTCGGTAGCTAGCAGCAGGCTTAGTTCTGTGCGGGCGAAGTGGGGCTTGAGCCGGTTGGCGTGCAGAACCCGGAGGGGGTTCCGGGGAGACTCCAGGTCCACGAGGTAGGTGACGGGGCTCTTGCGCTCCATCACTTTGAAGGGGCCCGACCATTTGTCCTGGGGGGCACAAGGTTCGACCGGGGACATGACCCAGACCTGCTGGCCCAGCTCGAACTCGATGGAGGAGGAGTTCTGGTCATACCAGCGTTTCATGTCCTCCTGACTGGCCTCCAGGTTGGCCTCCGCAAGGGCCCGGAACTTCCGAGTTTGGTTTCAGAGGGTCAGGAGGTACCGGTAGACATCCGGCTGTGCGTCTTGGACTGTAGTTTCCCAGCCTTCCTTGACCAGGCTGAGAGGACCTCGAACAGGGTGCCCGTACAAGAGCTCAAAGGGGCTGAACCCCAGAGACTTCTGCGGTACCTCCCGATAGGCAAACAACAGGCACGGCAGCAGAACGTCCCATTTGCGGCGGAGTGGCTCTTCTAGGCCCTGGATCATCACCTTGAGGGTTCGGTTAAACCGCTCCACAAGTCCATTCCCCTGGGGGTGATACGGGGTGGTGAACTTATATGTGACCCCGCATTGTTGCCACAGGGACCGCATATATTTTGAGATAAAGTTTGTGCCCCGATCGCTCACGACCTCTCGGGGGAACCCCACTCTGGAGAAGATCCCCATCAGGGCTCGGCCCACCACGGGAGCCGTGATAGTTCGGAGGGGGATGGCTTCTGGATAGCGGGTGGTGTGGTCCACCAGGACAAGGATGAAGCGATGCCCCTGCGATGTTTGGGGGTCCAGAGGCCCCACAATGTCAATCCCCACTCGCTCGAAGGGGGTGGTCACTACTGGAAAGGGTTGGAGCGGGGCCTTCACCTTCCCCCCGCTCTTTCCGCTGGCTTGGCATGTCGGGCAGGTGCGGCAGTGGTTGTGCACATCGTTGCGCATTTTGGGCCAATAGAAGTGGGTCACCAGGCGACTGTAGGTTTTGTCCTGCCCCAGGTGCCCGGCGAGCGGCACATCGTGTGCCAGGTTCAAAAGGAAGTCTCTGAATCGTAGGGGGACCACTAACACTCGGCTGGCCCCCAGCTCGGCAATTTTCTGTTCACTGTATAGGAGGCCGTGGTCCCAGTAGACCCAGTGGGACCCCGAGGTGTCCCCTGTAGCTTGGGCAGTGGCTTGCTGCCGGGTCCCCTCGAGGGAAGGGCAGGTCTTCTGTTCCTGCCGGAACTGTTCTCGGGTGGGATTGGGCTAGTTTGGGTATGTCGCTGAGCTCGGGGCTGTTTCCGCGGTCGGGCTCCGATGGTCGGGGCTCGGAGTCGGATTCTTCGCCGTCTGCGGGTGGTTGTGGCTCGGGCCACCCTGGCTCTTCGGTTGGGGCGGCCTCGGTCGCCGCCGGGGCTCGGGCCGCCATAGATCGGGATGTCGCGTAGACCCACTCTGGTAGTCCCATCATCCCGAGGTGCTCTCTCCGCTCGACTTGGGCCCAGGGAGAGCTCTCAAGGTCGTTTCCAAGTAGGCAGTCTACGGGGGCGTCGTCCCGGACGGTCACCTTGAGGTCACCTTGAGGTCACCTTGAGGGTACCCGACACTCCCCCCCACTCGAAGGGGATTCGAGCCATCTGGCATAGAGTTTCGGAGTTGTCGGCGGCCCTCACGGGGCATCGTACGTTTGGTATGATCTGTTCGGGGGTCACCAGGTGGCAGCGGACGGCCGTCACACTGGCTCCCGTGTCTCGGAGGGCTTCGGTCCGCCGTCCATTGATGTGGACCCACTGACGGTACTTTCGAGTGTTGCTCGGTAGCGGGGCCTGGGGGACCATGTCTCTTTGGCCCAGGCAGGCTAGGGCCATGGCGGCCGGTTCATATTCTATCTGATCTTCCCCGTAGACCTCTTCGTCCTCTTCTCCCCCTTCTCCCAGGGCTGCAGCAGCAAACTGGCGGGTCGGACCCACACCATGTCGACTATAGAGCTCATATATCGGAGTTCCGACTGGAGGTATCGGACACGAGTCCTCCAACCGGGAATCCTTGTTGCAACATTTAAGGAAACCAAGAAACCCACTATGGCTAGGCATCGTGCACACTAACCTAGTATCAAACTTCAAGGGTTACCGAAACACTAATTCTTCGTGAAAGACAAAACCCTCGGTTTTTGGCAATTGCAATTGTCAAATAACAACTAAGGACCAACAACTAAGAACCACAAATGCAATGGAACCATGCATACAACAAAGCTTCAGAAAGCTCAACAACAACTAAGGACTGGGAGCGACCCACAAATACTTAACTGAAAATATAATGGCGTCACCCGGAAGGCCCGTCTATCGTCTCGCTGTACGAAAGGTCTACGCCAGGCGTCGAAAACAGGTCGACAGTCAGGGCATCGGTCCGTCGCAGCCGTCAGGAGGCGGGAATCTTCGCGGGAAAAATCTTCGGACCACTTGTTTCGACAACAGGATCGATGAAGCGGGGTGCACCTTTTCCTCGGAGATTTCACACGAAGTTCCTCACAATCGTCAGGCTTTGGACCGGTACCGCCGATGTCGCCCCGCGTTGGGCGCCAACTGAAGGACTGGGCTATTTAAGGCCCAGCGGTGCCAGGGAACAACACCTAAAACCTTCGTGGGATACCTGTTCTGGCGCACTAAAGACAGAGACACAGGAGACTTCCTTCGGCGTCAAAGATCAGCGTTTATTACTGCAGGGAGGCAAAAGTCAACAGAAGTACAACGGCGTGTAGGTTCTGAGAGTCTGCTTCAAATTGTATATGTGAGTCGCTCTCTTTTATACAAGGTTTTACCATTGCACAACATGTGAACAAAAGGTTACAACCCAGTTCCCACGAAAAGACTTCAAAAGGGTCGCTTACATGTATTCAGAACCCCGGAACATAATTACATTACCATCACCAGTTCCAACTGTAAAAGCACATCTTCCCACCATTAGGTGCATTCCACTTGAGTTGTGAATAAGCAAAAGAAAGAGACAAGAACAGCTGCAGGGAAGTCAGACAGCAGGGAAGAGATAACGCGAGGTTAATGTTGGATGCGCAATCGTAGCTTAAAAGGGCTTGATCCCAGCATGTGCGAAGCTGAAACAATAGACCGGCACGGCGGAATCACCTTCGAGCGGAGGCAATTGCCTTAGCAGATTCTCTTCCCCTAGTCATAAAAGACGCATGAAAGGAATATGCTTCTTCCGTAAAGCTTGGGAACTAAAAGGTCACGATGCGGACAGTTGCCTGTTCGCTGACTACGTGAGGGCAAGAAACAAAATGGATGCCGTATCTAAAATGGAACCCAAGGGTTCAGATGTAGAAACACGTAAATAAGGCGAACCATGCCAGGTAGTGTAGGAAAACGCGTACACTTACTGAACACGTCATTTATGGTTCATAGATACCTTACTTGCCCATATTCGTCCATGCCCGGAACATCGTAACGATTCTCACGGAACCTCAGGCCTTGGGGACCAGGACAACTGGGCTGGCCCAGGGACTGTCTGAGGGTTCGACCACCCCCAGGGCCAGCATCTTGGTAACCTCTGTTTGGATGCAGGCCCGAACTCGGTCGGGGACTCGGTAGGCCCGGTGTCGCACTGGCTGACTGTCCCCGGTGTCGACATCGTGGACACACCACTGGGTAACCCCGGGGGTGAGGGAGAACAGGTCCGTGAATTGTCCCAACAGTTCTTGGCAATCTCTGCGCTGTGCGGGGGTTAGGTCGGGGGAGAGAGAGATCCCCTCGACGGAACCGTCTTTCTCAGCGCACGTTAGGAGGTCGGGCAAGGGCTCGGAGTCGTCTTCGGTCCCATCGTCGGTAGCTAGCAGCAGGCTTAGTTCTGTGCGGGCGAAGTGGGGCTTGAGCCGGTTGGCGTGCAGAACCCGGAGGGGGTTCCGGGGAGACTCCAGGTCCACGAGGTAGGTGACGGGTCTCTTGCGCTCGATCACTTTGAAGGGGCCCGACCATTTGTCCTGGAGGGCACAAGGTTCGACCGGGGACATGACCCAGACCTGCTGGCCCGGCTCGAACTCGATGGAGGAGGAGTTCTGGTCATACAAGCGTTTCATGTCCTCCTGACTGGCCTCCAGGTTGGCCTCCGCAAGGGCCCGGAACTTCCGAGTTTGGTTTCAGAGGGTCAGGAGGTACCGGTAGACATCCGGCTGTGCGTCTTGGACTGTAGTTTCCCAGCCTTCCTTGACCAGGCTGAGAGGACCTCGAACAGGGTGCCCGTACAAGAGCTCAAAGGGGCTGAACCCCAGAGACTTCTGCGGTACCTCCCGATAGGCAAACAAGAGGCACGGCAGCAGAACGTCCCATTTGCTGCGGAGTGGCTCTTCTAGGCCCTGGATCATCCCCTTGAGGGTTCGGTTAAACCGCTCCACAAGTCCATTCCCCTGGGGGTGATACGGGGTGGTGAACTTATATGTGACCCCGCATTGTTGCCACAGGGACCGCATATATTTTGAGATAAAGTTTGTGCCCCGATCGCTCACGACCTCTCGGGGGAACCCCACTCTGGAGAAGATCCCCATTAGGGCTCGGCCCACCACGGGAGCCGTGATAGTTCGGAGGGGGATGGCTTCTGGATAGCGGGTGGCGTGGTCCACCAGGACAAGGATGAAGCGATGCCCCTGCGATGTTTGGGGGTCCAGAGGCCCCACAATGTCAATCCCCACTCGCTCGAAGGGGGTGGTCACTACTGGAAAGGGTTGGAGCGGGGCCTTCACCTTCCCCCCGCTCTTTCCGCTGGCTTGGCATGTCGGGCAGGTGCGGCAGTGGTTGTGCACATCGTTGCGCATTTTGGGCCAATAGAAGTGGGTCACCAGGCGACTGTAGGTTTCGTCCTGCCCCAGGTGCCCGGCGAGCGGCACATCGTGTGCCAGGTTCAAAAGGAAGTCTCTGAATCGTAGGGGGACCACTAACACTCGGCTGGCCCCCAGCTCGGCAATTTTCTGTTCACTGTATAGGAGGCCGTGGTCCCAGTAGACCCAGTGGGACCCCGAGGTGTCCCCTGTAGCTTGGGCAGTGGCTTGCTGCCGGGTCCCCTCGAGGGAAGGGCAGGTCTTCTGTTCCTGCCGGAACTGTTCTCGGGTGGGATTGGGCTAGTTCGGGTATGTCGCTGAGCTCGGGGCTGTTTCCGCGGTCGGGCTCCGATGGTCGGGGCTCGGAGTCGGATTCTTCGCCGTCTGCGGGTGGTTGTGGCTCGGGCCACTCCGGCTCTTTGGTTGGGGCGGCCTCGGTCGCCGCCGGGGCTCGGGCCGCCATAGATCGGGTCGTCGCGCAGACCCACTCTGGTAGTCCCATCATCCCGAGGTGCTCTCTCCGCTCGACTTGGGCCCAGGGAGAGCTCTCAAGGTCGTTTCCAAGTAGGCAGTCTACGGGGGCGTCGTCCCGGACAGTCACCTTGAGGTCACCTTGAGGTCACCTTGAGGGTACCCGACACTCCCCCCCACTCGAAGGGGATTCGAGCCATCTGGCATAGAGTTTCGGAGTTGTCGGCGGCCCTCACGGGGCATCGTACGTTTGGTGTGATCTGTTCGGGGGTCACCAGGTGGCAGCGGACGGCCGTCACACTGGCTCCCGTGTCTCGGAGGGCTTCGGTCCGCCGTCCATTGATGTGGACCCACTGACGGTACTTTTGAGTGTTGCTTGGTAGCGGGGCCTGGGGGACCATGTCTCTTTGGCCCAGGCAGGCTAGGGCCATGGCGGCCGGTTCATATTCTATCTGATCTTCCCCGTAGACCTCTTCGTCCTTTTCTCCCCCTTCTCCCAGGGCTGCAGCAGCGAACTGGCGGGTCGGAGGCCCAGTGGTGCCGGGACGCTGGTTCATGGGGCAGAGGGGGTCACTGGCATAGTGACCTGGCCGCTGGCATCTGTGGCAAGTAATGTTCGGGCGGGGCCCCGGCCGTGCTGGGGGGGTCCCTCTTCTGATCAGGGACGGTGAAGTGTTATTCTGGGGGGACCCCCGAGGTGGACTCCGGCCCGGTGCCGGTGGAAAGTCTCGGCTCCGGTTCTGGCCTCCTCCGCCGCCTCGCTGGCGGGGGTGCCCCCGGCCGTTCGGTCCTGTTTCTCCGATCGGGGTCCGGGGGACCCGGGTGCTCACCCATCGATCAGCCTCGACGGCGAGTTTTCGGGGCTCGGTCAGCTTGCTGTCGAGTAGATGCTGTCTGAGCTCGATGAAGCAGTTGTTGGAGAGGTGCTCCCAAACGATGAGGTCGAACAGCTGCTTGTAGGTGGACACTTTGCTGCCCTTTATCCATCCTTCCAGGGCCCTGCTATAAAAGTTCACATACTCGACCCACGTTGTACCGGGGATTTTCTTGCAGTCTCTGAATCTCTGCCGATACATCTCGGGGGTGAGGCCATACCGGACGAGCAGGGCGTCCTTCATGTGGTCATAGGAGGACATCACGTCCTCGGCCAGCTCTAGCAGGGTGTCTCTTCCTTCGCTGACGAATCTCCCCCATAAGCCGGCACCCCAGTCTTTTCGCGGGATGCGGTGCGCGGTCATGGCAACTTCGTACGCCTTGAACCATTGCTGGATATCGTCATTCTTGTAGTATTCCTTGACGATATCCTTCGGGATGTGGACCTTCGGGTCGGCAGGAGGTGGAGGGTTACGGGCTACCGCGGCGCCAGCCTCTTCGATCTTGGCTTTGATCTCTAGTTCTTTGAGGCCACGCTCGTGTTCGTACGTGAGCTTTTTTTCTTCCAATTCTCTTTGCCTTCGCCTTTCTTCCAGATCTCCCTCTAATCGCAGTTGTTCAAGGGCCATTTTCTTCTCTGCTAATTGGAGTTCTCCGTCCAGCCGAAGTCGGGCGAGCTCTAGTTCATGGAGCCGACTCCTCTCTCGCTCCCGGGCGTCTTCGTGGGAGAGGCCCGGTTCTCTGTTGTCGGTTCTTTCTCCTACGGGGGCTATGACGGTACTCACGGGTACTTCTAGGACAATGTCATTGTTCGTTTGGGGGGTGGCCGCTCCGGTCTCCACCCAGGCTTGCAGCGCTCCTTTGAAATCGTCTTTCGTGTTTAGTCCGGTGGTAGCGATACCCAAGTCTTTGCAAAATTGTTTAAGTTCTTTATGGGTGTATTCCTCTAATCGTTCCTTCTGGAATTCCGGCTTCCTTAGTAGTCATCGTGGTTGTGGGTCTCTGTTAGTAGTGACGTGTTACTCGCGGTACGATTTGCACGGGCTCGGATCCCGTCGCTTGCCACCAATGTTGGAAAGGCGATCCCAGGGGAGACAGAAGGTGTCTGACTGCCCGCCCCGAGACCCACCTCTCGGTATAGAATAGGCCGAGCGCCGTAGGGAGGCCCCCTTGGTGAGGTTCCTCTCCTACAATCGTAACAGCAGAGCAATCACACTACTTACAGATGGACACCACACAGGAGGAGTATTCACAAGAATCTTTATATAAGTAATTAAGGCAAGTTCTTGGCAGGATAGCAGGCAGGGATCGAGGGATCCGTAAGTCTTGGTTTCGGGTATAGGGGGTAGCGGGACAGTCTCGGCACCAACTGGTGCGTGGATAGTTCAAGGGGTCAGGCCGCGACAGCGTCAGCAGGGCCTCGATGGTGGTTCAACTTGGTCAGGCCGCGACAGCGTCAGCAGGGCCTCGAAGGTTCCAGGTGCAAGAGTTCGGATCAGGATCAGCCGCGACGAGGTCAGCAGGGCTTCGACTCCAAGATACAACTGAAGCCCTAATCCGGGGCTGGCCCAGATATAGGACTGGAGTCCTTTAATGTCCGGACCCTCGCGACAGCGTCAGCAGGGCCTCGAAGGTGGTTCAGTTTGGTCCGGCCGCGACAGCGTCAGCAGGGCCTCGAAGGTGGTTCAGCTTGGTCAGGCCGCGACAGCGTCAGCAGGGCCTCGGAGGTGGTTCAGTTCGGTCAGGCCGCGACAGCGTCAGCAGGGCCTCGAAGGTGGTTCAGCTTGGTCAGGCCGCGACAGCGTCAGCAGGGCCTCGAAGGTTCCAGGTGCAAGAGTTCGGATCAGGATCAGCCGCGACGAGGTCAGCAGGGCTTCGACTCCAAGATACAACTGAAGCCCTAATCCGGGGCTGGCCCAGATATAGGACTGGAGTCCTTTAATGTCCGGACCCTCGCGCCTGGAGGTCAGAGGGGCCGGGATGAAGGTGTCCAGACACCCAGCAGGGGGGTGGAGCCAGTGCCCAGGGAGGCTGGAGGGCGATTGCTACCAGGCGTCCGGGGACGGCTGGAGGCCCATCGAAACTCCCCTTCTCCGGGATCCGCCAAGTGGCCAATCAACCACCTGGGGGGACCTTGGTGCCTCGATGTCGGGGCTTGCTGGGCCGGGCCCAGGGAAGGCTGCGGCCACGTGCTCGGGACGTGATGGCCCCAAGATGGCGTCGGGCCGGACATGGTGGCCTGGCATGGGCGACCGTCCGGCAGCGTTGTTGAGCGGGGACCGCCGGGGTACCAGGAAGGGGGAGAGCCGTAGGTTGCCGGGGAGGCTGCTCTCGCCGAGGGTTCGTGAATGTGCGTATCAGGGGGGTTGATAGTAGGTTGATGGAGGGCCGAGGTCGTCCTGGGCCCACCATGCGGGAGGGGTCGGACCACGCCACGAGGCTGTGTCCAACAGGGTCCGAGAGGTGATTGGAGGGCTTCAGGGTACTTAGAATCATGCCTATAGATTCTTCCGTGTAAGTATCAAAGAATGACCATGTAGCATGTAGTAAAGTTCCTTGGAGCGACCTAGCATCAGAATGTCTCTTGGAGGATCCTTTTGGGAAGTTTGAAGGATGCGCACCCTTGGTTGAACTGGGCACACACTTTGTCGTCTTTATCTGGCACAGTGCAAGTGCTGTCAAGCTCTCTTAGCCGGCTGTAGAAAGCATCCACCAATTTGTCTGGCTTCCACCAGGTTTGGCGCAGTAGGAAGTTCTCATAGCGAGGTTGGCATATGGTTCAAAGCGTGCCGTGATTGCATGGGACTGGTGAGGACAAGTACCACAAAGAAGATGGGCCACAGGTGCTAGTGATGAAATCCAAGAGACCCAAGGGTGGGCAGCCTGAGGGAGAGCACAGGAGCCACATGCTGGAGCGAGGCAGGTTGGCAGGCCTCAGAACACACGAAGATGAGGAAGGTTGGAGGATCCAGGGAAAGAAAGTGTCTGGCTACTCACACCTACAGGGGCACACGGGCACAGGGGATCAGAGAAGGCCGGCACCTGCAGCAGAAAAATCCAGGGTGGTGCTGCCACTAAACTCTTTGGGGCCCACCAGGGCTGTAGCAGGAGGCAGACCGGACATAACCTACCCCGTATCGGGATATCATATACGGCCCTATATCGCGCCCTTGGATGTCACCGGATTCCTGCACACCAACTGTCATTTCGGCCTCCAACTTAACATTAGGGGCCCCAAGAGCCATCTACCCGGGGCCATGCAATGCAGCCACCAAATTAGGACAGCCAAGTCTCCATCACCAAATTAAGGCAGGAATCCCTTCCCTGAGTGACAAATTTGTAATCTTCTCCAAGTAGTCATATGAAATCTGGACATTGAGCCCTCTGTGATGACAGGCATAGTTTCCAAACTTCCAAGGGTGAATAATTATTGACTCCGTGCCGCAGCGCCTGAGGGCTCAAAATGGCAGCCCACAAGATGAATCGGAACCCTCACAAAGGGGCATATCAGCAACAGACGGCGACCAATATCAATATTAGCGCTTTAATATTTATCACCGTCTGTCTCAGGAAATTATCGCCCGGTTAGCGCGCTATCATCAACGCATATCGCCGAGGCGATCAAAATTCCTGCAACAGCGGCGATATGAGGGAATATCGCTGGAAATCCAGCAATATTCCCGCAGCGGTAGGGGAAAGCTTGATAATAGGGAGATGTGGATTCAGCCATAGAATCCACCTCCCAAGATTTGCATAGCTAAGTCTGGATTTTTGCAGACATTAGCTTACGGTGGCAATCGCGGTTAGCGCTACTTTTCTGGTCGCAACGCAGGCATTTATAATAGGGAGAACTTGTCTTTGCGACTGTTTCCCTTTACTGTTACTGAGGAATGCCTACTTTGCATGTCATTAGCGATAAATATCGCTGACATGCAAAGCGGCAAGAAAACGGGAGCTATTGCCAGTGAACTGTTAGCGACAGCTTGCTATTAGGGTGATAAAAATATCACCGCTTTAGCGGCAAAAAGTGCTGCTGAAGCGGTGATATTGCCCTTGATAATATGCCCCAAAGTCCGTAATCCACAGTAATTTGAGCGTGTAGGTGACTGCGCACTCTGGAGGCATTCTCCACCAGAAACAGGTACCATTCTTAACAAACTAGCACTTTATTGCAACCACTATTGTGTAATTCACGCACGCTGATCACAAGCGGACACAAGCACCGTGCCTGATCTCAAAATGGTGGCCGCAGCTCACCGTGATCAGTCACACCACAATTACCACCACTTGCAATCACCAAGGCCACTAGATCTGCGTCACGATCGTTAGATCTATGCCGTTCTTCACCACGGTTTGTGCTTTGTGCCACTTGAACGATTCCCTCTTCACTGTGGATGACCTGATTTATGTTGCAATCAGGTGGCTTCCTTCTGAACCTTCTGTTTGCCAGTTAAGCCCCTTCTGAAATTCACCGCAATAGAAAGAGGACTTCATACTACCACTAAACGGTGGCCATGTTGAATTGGATTTGATCTCATCCTCTGGAGAGTTATAAATTACAGGGGCCATCCAGACATGTTTCTCCTTCTATGGCCAGTCCCTCCGACCCAACATAACCAGCCCGGTCAACTCTGTACAATCCCATCTGATCAACTTAAGATGACATTGTGATTGTGTCAATCTACTTCTAAGTACATAATACATCTAACAAGGCTGTGGACAATTGCACAATCCCGATTGTTATCCTAGCAAAGGTTATCTGAACCGCATCTTTTACCTTCCATCTTGTACCACCCTCTAACATGACGGAGACACCCGTTGGCTACAGCTCCCCACCATTGCGCCTGTCCATGTCCGACACAGATGTTTCAAGATCAAATACCCCCCAAAATCTTTCCAAATACGCAAAGAAAAACTGGAACATAGGACCTTGAGAGACCACATGGAAACTCTCTTGGCAGGTCAATACCATTGCCGACGTAATGTCGCCCTCAAATTTGACCTCCTCCTCTTCACACAAAACACCTATGGAGCAGGTCCCTACGCACTTTTCTCCCATCCTCCTCTCTCTCTAACATACCTTTTGGTCACAAACTCAATTGCTTTCCTCCCTTTGGCCTCTTGGGCAACCTTTCTATCTCCATCTACAACAATAGGAAGATCATGAACCAAGCCAAAGTCACAATCCTGGCCACAGGCAACCTCATTTATCTCACCCTCAAGGCCTCTGAAGATCCTCCACACTCCCCCTCTCTGTTCATCCCTAATACCCCTCATCCTCACCTCTTATTGTCCACCCAGACAACCCCTCTCTCCCTGGGCTCCCCTGCAGTCCGATATGCCCCCCTCAGCCCATTGCTCACAGCCCACACCAGACCGTGAACCCCCCCACAGACCATCTCCACACCGCCCTTCTACAAGCTCCCACACACCAGTATCTCCCCATCCGGTCGCCCTCCCCATCATCTTCTCTGCTCCACAGCCAACCCATATGCCTCCCCCCTCTTTCATCGTCACTGCCCTAACTTCCCCTAACACCAAATTCCAACAACCCGCATCTCCCCCAGTCGTAACTGATGAACATAACTGGCCTCTTCTCAACAAGCTCCTCTTCTCGTTCTCGCACCTCTCTCGAAAAATCTACATCGTCTCATTGGCTTTTCCCATTAAAGCCTCCACCCCTCACTGACCCTCAACCCCATACCCTCCTACAGACCGAGAGACAGCCGTCTACCCAGACACAAACGTACACAGTCTCCCAAAGACATCTCAGAACTGTCCTCATCTAGAGAGTTACGAAGCTTTAAGTTCCACCCTCCCCCACCCTCTATTCCATCAGTGGGCCACCCAATCTCCAATATTATCTCAGGCCGCAGTAAAATAACACACACCATCCCCGTCTACGTTCACCTCCTCTTAACGTGATTTAAAGCCCAAATTCAAATCAAATCAAATCACAACATTTGTAAAGCGCACTACTCACTCGTGAGGGTCTCAAGGCACTGAGGGGAGGAAGGGAAGGGGTGCAGCCACTGCTCAAATAGCCAGGTCTTGAGTAGCCTCCTGAAGGTTAGTAGGTCCTGGGTCTGCCGTAGGAGGATGGGGAGGGTGTTTCAGGTTTTGGGGTGTAGAAGGTGAGTCGTCTGTTGAGGTATGCCGGTACGGTGTTGTGGAGTGACTTCTGTGCGTGGGTGAGGAGCTTGAAGGTGATCCTCTTGTTGACGGGAAGCCAGTGCAGGTCTCTCAGGTGGGGTGTGATGTGGCTGTGGCGAGGGATGTCAAGGATCAAGTGTGTGGAGGCGTTCTGTATGGTTTGTAGTCATTTCAGGAGTATGGCCGAGGGTCCTGCATAGAGGGCGATTCCGTGTTCCGGCCTGCTGCTGACGAGGGCCTGGGTGACTGTTCTTCTTGTTTCGGTGGGGAACTACCTGTAGATCTTGTGGAGCATGAGGAGGATGTTGAAGCAGGAGGACAGGGAAAAAACAACACAGGGTTCTGGCTGTTTCCAGTAAGGCTAAGCCAAATATACCAAAAAACAACACAGTGGCCAATACTGGATCACCTTTAAACGTAATCTGATGGTAACCTTATGAATCAAGCATAACGGTCCATTTTGCGTCACAAGTCCAAAATTTAATTATTGTCACCAGTGAAACTTTACAATTGAAAATTATCTCACAAATTGAATATGCATGTATAAGCAGTTCAAGGGTAAGACATATCAAACCAGCATCTTTTTACATATTTACAATTTACAAGTTAAACACATCCTACCAACAACATTCATACTTCATTCATACAACTATACAAAAAACAAAACAATAAGGCCCTTTGTCAACAGTGAAAATGAAGAAGCCCATAAATGATAATGTTTTTCTTAGTTCAAAAATATTTACAATTAGATATATTGAACATTAATTCGTATTTTAAAGAGAAAACATAACATTTTATAGAATATTCGTAATTGACAGAGAGTCCGTTCACTTTTAATTGAGGTCGACGCATTTCAAACCCACAATGGCGGGGTTCTCATCAGGACCAACCATTTCTTGTAGCATCAATCAATGGCCATGGTTGCATGTAGTAGACAATCAACAGGTTCGAGATAACACTCTTCGGTTTTCCAAAAATTTACTGAGTGGCGGCAATTCCGATTCAAAGTCCGCTTGTTTTTTCTCCGTATGATTCAGGATTCAATTTCACCTTAGGGAAAACGCCGGTCGCGTCTAACAGTACCAAGTAAATGAACAGGAGGACAAGACATCATTGACTTGCTTGGTCATGGAGAGTGTTGAGTCGAGGATGAACCCCAGGTTGCGTGCATGGTCTGTGGGTGTCAGAGCTGCTCCCAGTGCTGTCGGCCACCAGTAGTCGTCCCTGGCAGAGGGGGTGGAGCCAAGGATGAGGACTTCCGTCTTGTCCGAGTTTAACTTCGGACAGCTGTTCTTCATCCACTCGGCAACAGCTTTCATTCCTTCGTGGATGTTAGTTTTGGCGGTGAGGGGGTCCTTGGTGAGGGAGAGGATCAGCTGGGTGTCGTCGGTGTATGAGATGATGTTGAGGTCATACCGTTGGGCGACGTGAGAGAGCGGTGCCATGTAGACGTTGAACAGTGTTGGGCTGAGGGATGATCTTTGGGGTACGCCGCAGGTGATCTCAGTGGCTTCAGATCGTAAAGGGGGAGGCGGACGCTCTGGGTTCTGCCGGAGAGGAAGGAGGTGGGCCAATCCAGAGCATTGTCGCGGATCCCAGCGTCATGGAGGCATGTGCGTAGGGTGCTGTGACAGACAGTGTCAAAGGGGGCTGATAGGTCCAGGAGGATGAGGGCTGCGGTCTCGCCGTTGTCCAGCAGGGCCCCGATTTTGTCGGTGGCGGCGATGAAGGCAGTTTTAGTGCTGTGGTTGCTGTTAAACCCGGACTGGAATGGGTCCTGGATGCTGTTCTCTTCAAGGTGGCGGGTCAGTTGTCTGTTAACGGTCTTCTCGATGACCTTTGCCGGGAACGGGAACAGGGAGAAGGGTCGGAAGTTCTTGAGGTCCTTGTGGTCCGCCTTGGGTTTTTTGAGTAAGGCGTTGATCTCGGCGTGCTTCCAGCTCTCCGGGAAGGTTGCTGTCTCGAAGGAGGTGTTGATGACTTTCCGGAGATAGGGTGTGATGGATGTGCTGGCTTTGTTGAATATGTGGGTTGGGCATGGGTCTGATGGAGAGCTGGAGTGGATGGAGTTCATGATTTTGATGGTGTCATCGTCGTTTGTGTTGGTCCAGATGAGCATGGGATCGATGTGCATGGTGGCCGTGAGGTACGTGGGCTCGTTGGCTGTCGGAGCGGTCAGGTTGCTGAAGCTGCAGTGGATGTCTGCGATCTTGCGATGGAAGAAGGTGGCCAGCGAGTCGCACATGTCTTGTGATGGTGGGAGGTCGTTGGTGTTGGAGCTGGTGTTGGAGAGTTCCTTCACGATGTTGAAGAGCTCTTTGCTGTTGTGCGCGTTGTTGTCTAAGCGATCTTTGAAGGAGGCCCTTTTGGCGGATCTGATGAGGTGATGGTGTCTGCGGATGGCGTTCTTGTGGTCTGCGTGGCTGTCCGGTGTCTGTTTGCAGTGCCATTTCTTCTCTAGTTTTCGGCAAGTTTGCTTGGAGGCCTGGAGGTCCACGGTGAACCAGCTGGCTTTCTTGTTGGTGTGTCTGTTTCTCCCTCAACTGCCCGCTACACAATTGTTGGTCTGCAGTCAAACACTTTCTAGAGATATAGGTCTCGATCTGGGCCCATAATCTTGATACTGAAACTTTGGTTCTCAAAAGAACTTTACAAAGAAAAAAAAGCTTATCAGAAAGTGTGGGAAAGAATGGAGATTAGCACCCTCTCACCTGAGTTTGAATAAGCTTTGCATCGCGCAAAAACAGTACAAAGACCGAATCCTCCGAGCCAAATCCTCTCACCACAGAGCACTCGTGAATTCTGCAAAGAACAGACTAAAGCGGCTGTTCGAGGTTCTCGCACAAACTACAGACCCCTCCACCACTCCAGCTGTCAAGCCATCAATAGCCCGCTGCAACAACTTTGTGGATTTCTTTGCTAGAAAAGTCAGAGACATCCATATCTTGCTACACACCAGTGAACTTCCAGAAACTAAGATTCTACTGCGCAAGGCGCTTCATTCGTGGTTCTCTTTCTCTCTCATTTCCGAACAAGACGTGCAGCGAACAATCTCCAAAGTGAATACCTCGAAACACCTTCAGGATGCCATTCCAGGGTGTATAATCAAATCTCTTGTCACACACCTACTCCCCCTATGAACCAACATGCTCAACTCGGCTCTTCAACACGGACTATTTCCAGAACAACTAAAAGTGGGTCAAATCTCTCTGCTCTTAGAAAACAATCTCTTGATCCAGAGAACATGAACAACCACGGTCCAGTCTCCACACTTCCATATTTAGGCAAAGTCATGGAACGTTGAGTTGCATCCCAGCTCACTTCACACAATCGAACAAACAACTTCCTAGACTCTCTCCAATCAGGTTTCCTCCAGGGCCACAGTACAGAAACTGTGATCCTACAAATAGTCGACGACTCCCTTGAAATCCTTGACTCCGGGAACTCCTGCCTCCTGGTCCTCCAGAATGTATCTGCTGCATTCAACACTGTCAACCATCTGGTCGTCCTTCGTACTCTTAAACGATACATGGGTTGTCGAGAAACAATCCTCGATTGGTTCTCCTCTTACCTAACCAACTGCTTCCAAAATGGTGAAAATGGGCAGCTCGTTCTTGAGACCAATCAATGTACATCAAGGTCCCTCAAGGCTCGAACCTCTCCCCAACTCTCTTTAACCGGTACCTAGAACCACTATGTGTGATTCTCTACGCTGACGACACTCAAATATACATGAGAATCTCTTCCCCTGCAGACTTTGCCCTCCTTTCAATCACGCTCCTAAAGATTAAAACCTTGATGCCTAACCATCATCTAAAACTCAACCCAACTAAAATGGAATTAATTTTGCTCTCACCTCCAAAGGCAAAACTCCATTAGAAGAATGGATGGCCAACTTTCCTGCCCTGGATGGCTGCCCGGCCATTGTACAGAGTACCAGATTCCTTGGTATCACCCTTGATAGTCATCTAAATCTCCACAGCCACATCACATGGTCAAAAGCGCACAACAGCAACTCAGGCAGAGTTGGGGCGTCAGACAAATGATCCCAGAACAAGACCTCAAAACAGAGGTGCAGTCCCACATCCTATCCAGACTAGATTATAGAATTGCCCTTCTCTCAGGCACTCCCAAAGTTAATCTAGGCCCATTTAGAGCAATATTACATTCAGCAGCGCGCTTCGTGTTCGGTCTCAAGTAATGTGACCACATTTCCCTGGCTTTGCTAACCCTCCACTGGCTTCCCACTGAAGCTCGTGCCCAATTGAAAATCTGAAAATCTCTTGAGCAAATAGGGGTTCCAGAAATGCCCAATCCCTGCTACTGGAACCCCCCTGCTTCTGTCGAGAACAGTACATGAGCCTATCGCAGCACACTCGGACATCCCCTTCGCTCTTCACAGCGGCTCACTCCCCTTCTCAATTTCTCAGTACGCATTCCTCACTGTTAGAAAGGCGACCCGGGGGAGGCAGAAGATGTCTGACTGACCACCCCTAGGTCCGCCCCTCCGTCGAGAAGTAGCCGAGCGTTACCGAGAGGCCTCCTGAATGAGGGCCCTCTCCTAGGATCGTACAGCAGAGTAATCACAACACTACAAACGGACACCACACAGGAGGTCAAGTTCTCAAGCTTTTATAAGTAATAACGGTTGCGGGTTCTTGGCAGTATATACAGCTGGATCGAGGGATCCGTAAAGTCTCGGACAAGGAGGGTAAGGTAGCGGGACAGTCTTACTCTGGGCGGAGGAAGGGATACCCTACGCACAGCTCTCAATCCTCGAGCTAGGGGGTTCCGAGAGGTTCGAGCCGCGGCAGCGCCAGCAGGCTTGCAAGGTGGTTTAGCGAGGTAGGCCGCGGCAGCGCCAGCAGGCTCTCAGATGGTTCAGCAAGGTAGGCCGCAACAGCGCCAGCAGGCTCTCCGACGGTTCAGCAAGGTAGGCCGCGGCAGCGCCAGCAGGCTCTCGGATGGTTCAGCAAGGTAGGCCGCGGCAGCGCCAGCAGGCTCTCGGATGGTTCAGCAAGGTAGGCCGCGGCAGCGCCAGCAGGCTCTCGGATGGTTCAGCAAGGTAGGCCGCGGCAGCGCCAGCAGGCTCTCGGATGGACGTCGGTTACAGGAAGGATGAGTCATCTGGTGTCGGCCGTGACAGCGTCAGCAGGGCTTCCAGTCCAGGATACAACTGGCGTCCTACTCCGGGGCGGGCCCAGATATAGGACGGAGGTCCTTTGATGTCCGGACCCTCGCGCCTGGGGGCCAGAGGGGCCGAGATGATGGTGTCCAGACACCCAGCAGGGGGGTGGAGCCAGCGCCCAGGGAGGCCGGAGGGCGATCGATACCAGGCGTCCGGGGACGGCTGGAGGGCCATCGAAACTCCTCTCCCTCCGGGATCTGTCGAGTGGCCACTCGACCACCTGGGTGGATCTTGGTGCCTCGATGTCTGGGCTTCGCTGGGGCCGAGGCTGGGGCCGAGGCCACATGGTCGTGACGTGGTGGGCCCAAGATGGAGTCGGGCACGGCCTCGTGCTTAGGTTGTGAGGGGCCTAGGCTGGAGCCAGGCCGGTGATGGGGATCCGGGATGGTAGCCAGATCTGTGGTGTTGGGGCGTGCAGGGTCGGGCAGAAGGGGCCGCCCGAGGTCCGGAGGAGGGCTGATGTCGTCCTGGGCCCGCCATGCGGGAGGGGTAGGACCACGCCATGAGGCCGGGTCCAACACGCGTCCCCCCCAGCTGAAGGCAGGGGAGAGTCACCCATTTTCTTGGGGATTCTCCTCGCCGAGGCGGAAGAATCTGGACAGGCCGTCGGCATTGGCGTGGTCGTTGCCGGGGCGATGCTCCACAGTGAAATCCATCCCCTGCAGAGAAATGGACCAGCGCAGCAGTTTCGGGTTTTCTCCCCGCATCTGCATCAACCAACGCAGGGGCTGGTGGTCGGTCTGGACTCGGAAGTGGGTGCCGAAGAGGTAGGGCCGGAGCTTCTTGAGTGCCCACACCACGGCAAAGGCTTCCCTCTCGATGGTGCTCCACCGCTGTTCTCTTGCCAGGAGGCGTCGGCTGATGAAGGCCACAGGCCGGTCGATTCCTTCGGGGTTAACTTGGGACAGGACCGCCCCGATGCCGTGCTCCGAGGCGTCGGTTTGGACTACAAACTCTCTGCTGTAGTCGGGGGCCTGGAGCACAGGGGCGGTGCACATGGCAGTCTTTAAAGTCTCAAAGGCTGTCTGGCACGCGGGGGTCCAGTGCACCTTCTGGGGTAATTTCTTTGAGGTCAGTTCGGTGAGGGGCCCCACAATGCTCCCGTAGTCTTTTATAAATCGCCGATAGTATCCGGTGAGCCCCAGGAAGGCTCGGACGGCGGTCTGGGTGACCGGGGGCTCCCAGGCCCGGATGGCGTCTACCTTTGGTTGGAGGGGAGCTACTTGACCGCTCCCTACTTGGTGTCCTAGATAGGTCACGGACCCTTGGCCTATCTGGCATTTGCTGGCTTTGATGGTTAGTCCGGCCCGCCGGAGGGCCGTCAGGACTTCCCAGAGGTGGGACAGGTGCTCATCCCAGTGAAGGCTGTACACCGCAATGTCATTTAGATAGGCGGCGCTGTATTCTTCTAGTCCGGCCAGCACCTGATTCACTAGCCGCTGGAAGGTGGCCGGCGCATTTTTCATGCCGAAGGGCATCACTTTGAAGTGATAGTGGCCATCTGGCGTCGAGAAGGCCGATCGCTCTTGTGCGCCAAGAGTAAGGCCGATCTGCCAATACCCAGCCGTGAGATCGAAGGTGCTGAGGTATCTGGCGGCCCCTAGGCGATCGATCAGTTCATCCGCCCTGGGGATGGGATGTGCGTCGGTCCTGGTGACGGCATTCAGTCCCCGGTAGTCAACACAGAACCGGAGCTCGGGCGCTGTTCCGGGGGAAGCGGCTTTCGGGACCAGGACAACGGGACTGGCCCAGGGACTGTTGGAGGGTTCGACTACCCCCAGGGCCAACATCTTGGCCACCTCGGATTGGATGCAGGCCCGAACCCGGTCGGGCACTCGAAAAGCTCGTTGTTTCACAGGGGGGCTGTCTCCGGTGTCCACATCGTGGACACACCACCGGGTGACCCCCGGCGTGAGGGAAAACAGATCCGCAAACTGCCCCAGCAGCTTCCGACAGTCTTGTTGCTGCTCTGGGGTCAGGGTAGAGGAGAGCCGGACCCCTTCGAAGGAGCCGTCTTTCTCGGTGGTGCTGAGGAGATCTGGTAGTGGCTCGGAGTCGTCTTCAGCTCCGTCATCGGTCGCCAGCAGCAGACTCAGTTCAGTGCGTGCAAAGTGCGGCTTGAGCCGGTTAGCGTGTAGAACCCGGAGGGGGTTCCTGGGGGACTCCATGTCTACCAGGTAGGTGACGGGGCTCTTGCGCTCCACCACCTTGAAGGGCCCCGTCCATTTGTCCTGGAGGGCACACGGTTCAACCGGGGACATGACCCAGACTTGCTGGCCCGGCTCGAACTTGATGGACGAGGCGTTCTGGTCATACCAGCGTTTCATCTCCTCCTGACTGGCCTCCAGGTTGGCCTCGGCAAGTTCCCTGAACTTCCGAGTCTGATTGCGGAGTGTCAGGAGGTACCGGTAGACATCCGGTGGGGCATCTCAAACTGCTGTCTCCCAGCCTTCCTTGACCAGGCTAAGGGGGCCTCGAACCGGGTGTCTGTACAAGAGTTCGAACGGGCTGAACCCCAGGGATTTCTGGGGTACCTCTCGGTAGGCGAACAGGAGGCAGGGCAGCAGGACATCCCATTTGCGCCGGAGGGGCTCTTCTAGGCCCTTGATCATTCCCTTCAGTGTCCTGTTAAAGCATTCCACTAGTCCATTTCCCTGGGGATGATACGGGGTGGTGAACTTATATGCGACCCCGCACTGTTGCCATAGGGACCGCATATGCTTCGAGATGAAGTTGGACCCCAGATCACTCACGACTTCTCGGGGGAAGCCGACTCGGGAGAAGATGCTCATGAGCGCTCGGCCCACCACGGGGGCCGTGATGGTTCGGAGAGGGATGGCCTCAGGATAGCGGGTGGCATGGTCCACCAGGACGAGGATGAAACGGTGCCCCTGCGAGGTGCGAGGGTCCAGGGGCCCTACGATGTCTATTCCCACTCGCTCGAAGGGGGTGGTTACCACAGGGAACGGCTGGAGCGGGGCTTTGACTTTCCCCCCGCTCTTCCCGCTGGCTTGACAGGTCGGGCAGGTCCTGCAGTGGTTCTGTACATCAGTGCGCATTTTTGGCCAGTAGAAATGGGTCACCAGGCGGCTGTAAGTCTTGTCCTGCCCCAGGTGCCCGGCGAGGGGCACATCATGTGCTAAGTTCAGGAGGAAGTCTCTGAACCGGAAGGGTACAACCAGCACCCGGCCGGCCCCTAGCTCGGCAATCTTCTGCTCACTGTAAAGGAGGTCGTTGTCCCAGTAGACCCAGTGGGACCCCGCGGGGTCTCCAGCGGCTTGCGTAGCGGCTTGCTGTCGCATCCCCTCGAGGGAGGGGCAGGTTTTCTGTTCCTGCCGGAACTGTTCGCGGGTGGGGCCACCTTCTTGGCGCCATTGAGCGAGTTCCGGGAGGTGGTTGAGCTCGGTGAGATCTTCTTGGTCGGGCCCTTGGGGGCCGGGCTCGGTGTCGGCATCCTCGGGGACGACTGGTGGCGGAGGTGCGGGCCATTCTGGCTCCTCTGTTGGAGCTTCCCCCGCTGGGGCGGAGGCTCGGGCGGACATGGAGCGGGTGGTCGCACAGACCCACTCGGGAAGGCCTAGCATCCCCAGGTGCTCTCTTCGTTCGACGCCAGCCCATGGGGAACTTTCCAGGTCGTTCCCAAGGAGGCAGTCCACGGGGGCATCGTCGCGGACAGTCACTTTCAGCACGCCCGACACTCCCCCCCACTCGAAGGGGATGCGGGCCATCTGACACATAGTTTCGGAGTTATCTGCGGATCGGACTGGGCACAGGACGTTAGGAAGGATCTGTTCCGGGGTCACCAGATGGCAGCGGACCGCTGTCACGCTGGCCCCAGTGTCACGGAGGGCTTCGGTCCGGCGACCATTGATGGTGACCCACTGGCGGTACTTCTGGGTGTTGCCGGGGATCGGCCCTCGGGGGATCATGTCGTGAGTACCCAGGCAGGCTAAGGTCATGGCGGCGGGCTCCCACTCGGCCTGCTCGTGGTCGTCGTCCTCTTCCTCACTTCTTTCTTCACCTAGGGCAGCTGCCGCGATCTGGCGGGCTGGGGGCCCGGTGGTGCCGGGTCGCTGGTTCATCGGGCAGAGGGGGTCATTCGCATAATGACCCTGTCGCTGGCATCTGTGGCACGTAACGTTCGTGCGGGGCCATGGCCTGGCTGGGGGGCCCCCTCTCCGGCCCAGGGATGGCGACGTGGAGGTAGGGGATGACCCCTGGGGGGCGTCTCGACCCCGGCTCTGGCCTACTCCGCCACCTCGTGGTCGGTGGTTCCCCGGGGACCCCCGGCCGTAATCTCCCATCGTGTTCCGGGGAACTCGGGTGCTGGCCCATCGGTCTGCCTCGACAGCGAGTTTTCGTGGCTCAGTCAATTTGCTGTCGAGGAGGTGCTGCCGGAGTTCGACGAAACAGTTATTGGACAGGTGTTCCCATAGAATGAGGTCGACCAACTGCTGGTAGGTGGTGACCTGGCAGCCCCGAGTCCACCCCTCGAAGGCTCTACTGTAATAGTTCACGTATTCTACCCACGTGGTACCGGGGATTTTTTTGCAGTCTCGCAATCGCTGCCGGTACATCTCGGGGGTGAGTCCGTAGCGAGTGAGGAGGGCGGTCTTCATGTGCTCGTACGAGGTCCTCTCGGTATCAGGGAGCTCCAGCAGGGCGTCTCTCCCTTCGTTGATAAACTTCCCCCACAGGCCGGCACCCCAGTCCCTGAGGGGTACTCGATGGGCGGCCATGGCGACCTCGTAAGCTTTGAACTACTGCTGGATGTCATCGTTCTTATAGTACTCTTTGACGACATCCTTGGGTATGTGCACCTTCGTGTCCACCGGGGGAGGTGAGGTCTTACCCCCGGAGGTGGTAGTCTCGCCTGCCTTGGCTTTAAATTCTAGTTCTTTGAGGACGCGCTCGTGCTCGAGCATGAGTTTCTTCTCCTCGAGGTCTCTTTGTCTTCGCTTTTCTTCTAGGTCTCCTTCTAGCCGTAGCTGCTCGAGGGCTAGCTTCCTTTCTGCCAATTGGATCTCTCCTTCTTGTTTGAGTCGAGCAAGCTCCAACTCGTGGAGCCGGTTCCTCTCTCGTTCTCGGGCGTCTTCGTGGGAGAGGCCCGTGTTTGGGTTTGCGGGTCTCTCTCCCGCTGGGTTCAGCTGAGCCTCCGGGCCTCCGTTCGGGCCCGGGTTATCTTCACTCGGGGGTGGTGCCTCCCCGGCGTCCACCCAGGCCTGCAGGGCCGATTTGAAATCTTCTTTGGTGCTTAAGCAAGTGGTAGCGATGCCTAGATCTTTGCAGAATCGCTTCAGCTCCTTGTGACTGTAGTCTTCCATTTTCTCCTTCTGGAATTCTGTGCTCATGGTCGCAGTGGGTTTTTCTGGGTAGCGAGTGAATCACTCTCTGTACGATCTGCGTGGGCTCGGATCCCAGCGCTTGCCACCAATGTTAGAAAGGCGACCCGGGGGAGGCAGAAGATGTCTGACTGACCACCCCTAGGTCCGCCCCTCCGTCGAGAAGTAGCCGAGCGTTACCGAGAGGCCTCCTGAATGAGGGCCCTCTCCTAGGATCGTACAGCAGAGTAATCACAACACTACAAACGGACACCACACAGGAGGTCAAGTTCTCAAGCTTTTATAAGTAATAACGGTTGCGGGTTCTTGGCAGTATATACAGCTGGATCGAGGGATCGGTAAAGTCTCGGACAAGGAGGGTAAGGTAGCGGGACAGTCTTACTCTGGGCGGAGGAAGGGATACCCTACGCACAGCTCTCAATCCTCGAGCTGGGGGGTTCCGAGAGGTTCGAGCCGCGGCAGCGCCAGCAGGCTTGCAAGGTGGTTTAGCGAGGTAGGCCGCGGCAGCGCCAGCAGGCTCTCAGATGGTACAGCAAGGTAGGCCGCGGCAGCGCCAGCAGGCTCTCCGACGGTTCAGCAAGGTAGGCCGCGGCAGCGTCAGCAGGCTCTCGGATGGTTCAGCAAGGTAGGCCGCGGCAGCGCCAGCAGGCTCTCGGATGGTTCAGCAAGGTAGGCCGCGGCAGCGCCAGCAGGCTCTCGGATGGTTCAGCAAGGTAGGCCGCGGCAGCGCCAGCAGGCTCTCGGATGGACGTCGGTTACAGGAAGGATGAGTCGTCTGGTGTCGGCCGTGACAGCGTCAGCAGGGCTTCCAGTCCAGGATACAACTAGCGTCCTACTCCGGGGCGGGCCCAGATATAGGACGGAGGTCCTTTGATGTCCGGACCCTCGCGCCTGGGGGCCAGAGGGGCCGAGATGATGGTGTCCAGACACCCAGCAGGGGGGTGGAGCCAGCGCCCAGGGAGGCCGGAGGGCGATCGATACCAGGCGTCCGGGGACGGCTGGAGGGCCATCGAAACTCCTCTCCCTCCGGGATCTGTCGAGTGGCCACTCGACCACCTGGGTGGATCTTGGTGCCTCGATGTCTGGGCTTCGCTGGGGCCGAGGCTGGGGCCGAGGCCACATGGTCGTGACGTGGTGGGCCCAAGATGGAGTCGGGCACGGCCTCGTGCTTAGGTTGTGAGGGGCCTAGGCTGGAACCAGGCCGGTGATGGGGATCCGGGATGGTAGCCGGATCTGTGGTGTTGGGGCGTGCAGGGTCGGGCAGAAGGGGCCGCCCGAGGTCCAGAGGAGGGCTGATGTCGTCCTGGGCCCGCCATGCGGGAGGGGTAGGACCACGCCATGAGGCCGGGTCCAACACTCACACAATCATCTTAAACTCCATAATTGTCTGCCATCTAGAAGATTAATAGAATTCAATCGTCCAAAGAAGATTCACACAGTGATCCTTGACCTGCACTGATCACCTGAATCAGTATAGCACACCTCTGTACACAAGGTTTACTAAATGATTCCCATGCGTCCCATTTACACAAAGTTCCCTGTCTTAGGTGGAACTGCCGATGACGTCTCACGACAACTCCTCAATTCTTCAGTCAGACAATCACAACCAATCTCGGTGTCTTCTGCACCATGGAATATATCCCAGGATCTTAGGCCGCTTCGGGACCTGAAACTCAAATCTCAATCTAGACGGACAGGCTGCATAAGCAGTAGATAGCGAGAGACGACCAAGTGTTGAACTACACAGACCACAGTGTAGCCAGGAGAGCTAGTAGAGGCATGAGGTGAGTGATGGTTATTCCGACAGGGGCCACAAGACTGGCTCCTCGCATCCCTGACCACCCTCTTCCCTCCCATGTCTGTCTCTGGGTGTACTTTGCACCACAGTCACAGACAGACCACCTGCCTGGTAGCTTTGGTGTGAATATTGTTGGTTTGTCATGTTTCTGTCCCGTCCCTAACTGATACCTACTACCAGACACCTCTCTTCAGCCAAAAGCCTCCTGTTAAGCCACTGGTGTGTGCTGTAGAAGTGCTCAGTCTGCAGGGTGCTGACTGTGGTGTGTGCTGTGTGTGGTGTGTGCTGTGTGCAGTGGGTGCTGGAAGTGGTAGGAGCTGTGTGTGGTGGGTGCTGTGTGTGGTGGGTGCTGTGTGTGATGTGTGCTTTATGTGGTGGGTGCTGTGTGTGGTAAGTGCTGTGTGTGGCGGGTGCTGTCTGTGGTGGGTGCTGTGTGTGGTGGGTGCTGTGTGTGGTGGGTGCTGTGTGTGGTGGGTGCTGTGTGTGGTGGGTGCTGTGTGTGGTGAGTACTGTGTGTTGTGGGTGCTGTGTGTGGTGGGTGCTGTCTGTGGTGGGTGCTGTCTGTGGTGTGTGCTGTGTGTGGTGGGTGCTGTGTGTGGTGGGTGCTGTGTGTGGTGGGTGCTGTGTGTGGTGGGTGCTGTGTGTGGTGGGTGCTGTGTGTGGTGAGTACTGTGTGTTGTGGATGCTGTGTGTGGTGGGTGCTGTCTGTGGTGGGTGCTGTCTGTGGTGTGTGCTGTGTGTGGTGGGTGCTGTGTGTGGTGGGTGCTGTGTGTGGTGAGTACTGTGTGTCGAGGGTGCTGTGTGTGGTGGGTGCTGTGTTTGGTGAGTACTGTGTGTTGAGGGTGCTGGGTGCTGTGTGTGGTGGGTGCTGTGTGTGGTGGGTGCTGTGTGTGGTGGGTGCTGTGTGTGGTGGGTGCTGTGTGTGGTGGGTGCTGTGTGTGGTGAGTACTGTGTGTTGAGGGTGCTGTGTGTGGTGGGTGCTGTGTGTGGGGAGTACTGTGTGTTGAGGGTGCTGTGTGTGGTGGGTGCTGTGTGTGGTGGGTGCTGTGTGTGGTGGGTGCTGTCTGTGGTGGGTGCTGTCTGTGGTGTGTGCTGTGTGTGGTGGGTGCTGTGTGTGGTGAGTGCTGTGTGTGGTGGGTGCTGTGTGTGGTGGGTGCTGTGTGTGGTGGGTGCTGTGTGTGGTGAGTAGTGTGTGTTGTGTGTGCTGTGTGTTGTGTGTGCTGTGTGTGGTGGGTGCTGTGTGTGGTGGGTGCTGTGTGTGGTGGGTGCTGTGTGTGGTGGGTGCTGTGTGTGGTGGGTGCTGTGTGTGGTGGGTGCTGTGTGTGGTGAATACTGTGTGTTGTGGGTGCTGTGTGTGGTGGGTGTGGTGGGTGCTGTGTGTGGTGGGTGCTGTGTGTGGTGGGTGCTGTCTGTGGTGGGTGCTGTCTGTGGTGTGTGCTGTGTGTGGTGGGTGCTGTGTGTGGTGGGTGCTGTGTGTGGTGGGTGCTGTGTGTGGTGAGTACTGTGTGTCGAGGGTGCTGTGTGTGGTGGGTGCTGTGTGTGGTGAGTACTGTGTGTTGAGGGTGCTGGGTGCTGTGTGTGGTGGGTGCTGTGTGTGGTGGGTGCTGTGTGTGGTGGGTGCTGTGTGTGGTGGGTGCTGTGTGTGGTGGGTGCTGTGTGTGGTGGGTGCTGTGTGTGGTGAGTACTGTGTGTTGTGGATGCTGTGTGTGGTGGGTGCTGTCTGTGGTGGGTGCTGTCTGTGGTGTGTGCTGTGTGTGGTGGGTGCTGTGTGTGGTGGGTGCTGTGTGTGGTGAGTACTGTGTGTCGAGGGTGCTGTGTGTGGTGGGTGCTGTGTGTGGTGAGTACTGTGTGTTGAGGGTGCTGGGTGCTGTGTGTGGTGGGTGCTGTGTGTGGTGGGTGCTGTGTGTGGTGGGTGCTGTGTGTGGTGGGTGCTGTGTGTGGTGGGTGCTGTGTGTGGTGAGTACTGTGTGTTGAGGGTGCTGTGTGTGGTGGGTGCTGTGTGTGGGGAGTACTGTGTGTTGAGGGTGCTGTGTGTGGTGGGTGCTGTGTGTGGTGGGTGCTGTGTGTGGTGGGTGCTGTCTGTGGTGGGTGCTGTCTGTGGTGTGTGCTGTGTGTGGTGGGTGCTGTGTGTGGTGAGTGCTGTGTGTGGTGGGTGCTGTGTGTGGTGGGTGCTGTGTGTGGTGGGTGCTGTGTGTGGTGAGTAGTGTGTGTTGTGTGTGCTGTGTGTTGTGTGTGCTGTGTGTGGTGGGTGCTGTGTGTGGTGGGTGCTGTGTGTGGTGGGTGCTGTGTGTGGTGGGTGCTGTGTGTGGTGAATACTGTGTGTTGTGGGTGCTGTGTGTGGTGGGTGTGGTGGGTGCTGTGTGTGGTGGGTGCTGTGTGTGGTGGGTGCTGTCTGTGGTGGGTGCTGTCTGTGGTGTGTGCTGTGTGTGGTGGGTGCTGTGTGTGGTGGGTGCTGTGTGTGGTGGGTGCTGTGTGTGGTGAGTACTGTGTGTCGAGGGTGCTGTGTGTGGTGGGTGCTGTGTGTGGTGAGTACTGTGTGTTGAGGGTGCTGGGTGCTGTGTGTGGTGGGTGCTGTGTGTGGTGGGTGCTGTGTGTGGTGGGTGCTGTGTGTGGTGGGTGCTGTGTGTGGTGGGTGCTGTGTGTGGTGAGTACTGTGTGTTGTGGATGCTGTGTGTGGTGGGTGCTGTCTGTGGTGGGTGCTGTGTGTGGTGGGTGCTGTGTGTGGTGGGTGCTGTGTGTGGTGAGTACTGTGTGTCGAGGGTGCTGTGTGTGGTGGGTGCTGTGTGTGGTGAGTACTGTGTGTTGAGGGTGCTGGGTGCTGTGTGTGGTGGGTGCTGTGTGTGGTGGGTGCTGTGTGTGGTGGGTGCTGTGTGTGGTGGGTGCTGTGTGTGGTGAGTACTGTGTGTTGAGGGTGCTGTGTGTGGTGGGTGCTGTGTGTGGGGAGTACTGTGTGTTGAGGGTGCTGTGTGTGGTGGGTGCTGTGTGTGGTGGGTGCTGTGTGTGGTGGGTGCTGTCTGTGGTGGGTGCTGTCTGTGGTGTGTGCTGTGTGTGGTGGGTGCTGTGTGTGGTGAGTGCTGTGTGTGGTGGGTGCTGTGTGTGGTGGGTGCTGTGTGTGGTGGGTGCTGTGTGTGGTGAGTAGTGTGTGTTGTGTGTGCTGTGTGTTGTGTGTGCTGTGTGTGGTGGGTGCTGTGTGTGGTGGGTGCTGTGTGTGGTGGGTGCTGTGTGTGGTGGGTGCTGTGTGTGGTGAATACTGTGTGTTGTGGGTGCTGTGTGTGGTGGGTGTGGTGAGTACTGTGTGTTGTGGGTGCTGTGTGTGGTGGGTGCTGTCTGTGGTGGGTGCTGTCTGTGGTGTGTGCTGTGTGTGGTGGGTGCTGTGTGTGGTGGGTGCTGTGTGTGGTGGGTGCTGTGTGTGGTGAGTACTGTGTGTTGAGGGTGCTGTGTGTGGTGGGTGCTGTGTGTGGTGAGTACTGTGTGTTGAGGGTGCTGTGTGTGGTGGGTGCTGTGTGTGGTGGGTGCTGTGTGTGGTGGGTGCTGTGTGTGGTGAATACTGTGTGTTGAGGGTGCTGTGTGTGGTGAGTACTGTGTGTGGTGGGTGCTGTGTGTGGTGAGTACTGTGTGTTGAGGGTGCTGTGTGTGGTGGGTGTGGTGAGTACTGTGTGTTGAGGGTGCTGTGTGTGGTGGGTGCTGTGTGTGGTGGGTGCTGTTTGTGGTGGGTGCTGTGTGTGGTGGGTGCTGTGTGTGGTGGGTGCTGTGTGTGGTGGATGCTGTGTGTGGTGAGTACTGTGTGTTGAGGGTGCTGTGTGTGGTGAGTACTGTGTGTTGAGGGTGCTGTGTGTGGTGGGTGCTGTGTGTGGTGGGTGCTGTGTGTGGTGGGTGCTGTGTGTGGTGGGTGCTGTGTGTGGTGAGTACTGTCTGTTGAGGGTGCTGGGTGCTGTGTGTGGTGGGTGCTGTGTGTGGTGGGTGCTGTGTGTGGTGGGTGCTGTGTGTGGTGGGTGCTGTGTGTGGTGAGTACTGTGTGTTGAGGGTGCTGTGTGTGGTGGGTGCTGTGTGTGGGGAGTACTGTGTGTTGAGGGTGCTGTGTGTGGTGGGTGCTGTGTGTGGTGGGTGCTGTGTGTGGTGGGTGCTGTGTGTGGTGTGTGCTGTGTGTGGTGAGTACTGTCTGTTGAGGGTGCTGGGTGCTGTGTGTGGTGGGTGCTGTGTGTGGTGGGTGCTGTGTGTGGTGGGTGCTGTGTGTGGTGAGTACTGTGTGTTGAGGGTGCTGTGTGTGGTGGGTGCTGTGTGTGGGGAGTACTGTGTGTTGAGGGTGCTGTGTGTGGTGGGTGCTGTGTGTGGTGGGTGCTGTGTGTGGCGGGTGCTGTCTGTGGTGGGTGCTGTGTGTGGTGAGTACTGTGTGTTGAGGGTGCTGTGTGTGGTGGGTGCTGTGTGTGGTGGGTGCTGTGTGTGGTGGGTGCTGTGTGTGGTGTGTGCTGTGTGTGGTGAGTACTGTCTGTTGAGGGTGCTGGGTGCTGTGTGTGGTGGGTGCTGTGTGTGGTGGGTGCTGTGTGTGGTGAGTACTGTGTGTTGAGGGTGCTGTGTGTGGTGGGTGCTGTGTGTGGGGAGTACTGTGTGTTGAGGGTGCTGTGTGTGGTGAGTACTGTGTGTTGAGGGTGCTGTGTGTGGTGGGTGCTGTGTGTGGTGGGTGCTGTGTGTGGTGGGTGCTGTGTGTGGCGGGTGCTGTGTGTGGTGAGTACTGTCTGTTGAGGGTGCTGGGTGCTGTGTGTGGTGGGTGCTGTGTGTGGTGGGTGCTGTGTGTGGTGGGTGCTGTGTGTGGTGGGTGCTGTGTGTGGTGAGTACTGTGTGTTGAGGGTGCTGTGTGTGGTGGGTGCTGTGTGTGGGGAGTACTGTGTGTTGAGGGTGCTGTGTGTGGTGGGTGCTGTGGGTGGTGGGTGCTGTGTGTGGCGGGTGCTGTCTGTGGTGGGTGCTGTGTGTGGTGAGTACTGTGTGTTGAGGGTGCTGTGTGTGCTGTATGTGGTGTGTGCTGTGTGTGGTGCGTGCTGTGTGTGGTGGGTGCTGTGTGTGGTGGGTGCTGTCTGTGGTGGGTGCTGTCTGTGGTGGGTGCTGTGTGTGGTGTGTGCTGTGTGTGGTGTGTGCTGTGTGTGGTGTGTGCTGTATGTGGTGTGTGCTGTGTGTGGTGCGTGCTGTGTGTGGTAGGTGCAGTGTGTGATGTGTCCTGTAGAAGTGCTCAGTCGGCAGGGTGCTGTCTGTGGTGCGTGCTGTGTGTGGTGTGTGATGTGTGTGGTGGGTGCTGTGTGTGGTGAGTACTGTGTGTTGAGGGTGCTGTGTGTGGTGGGTGCTGTGTGTGGGGAGTACTGTGTGTTGAGGGTGCTGTGTGTGGTGAGTACTGTGTGTTGAGGGTGCTGTGTGTGGTGGGTGCTGTGTGTGGTGGGTGCTGTGTGTGGTGGGTGCTGTGTGTGGTGGGTGCTGTGTGTGGTGAGTACTGTCTGTTGAGGGTGCTGGGTGCTGTGTGTGGTGGGTGCTGTGTGTGGTGGGTGCTGTGTGTGGTGGGTGCTGTGTGTGGTGGGTGCTGTGTGTGGTGAGTACTGTGTGTTGAGGGTGCTGTGTGTGGTGGGTGCTGTGTGTGGGGAGTACTGTGTGTTGAGGGTGCTGTGTGTGGTGGGTGCTGTGGGTGGTGGGTGCTGTGTGTGGCGGGTGCTGTCTGTGGTGGGTGCTGTGTGTGGTGAGTACTGTGTGTTGAGGGTGCTGTGTGTGCTGTATGTGGTGTGTGCTGTGTGTGGTGCGTGCTGTGTGTGGTGGGTGCTGTGTGTGGTGTGTGCTGTATGTGGTGTGTGCTGTGTGTGGTGCGTGCTGTGTGTGGTAGGTGCAGTGTGTGATGTGTCCTGTAGAAGTGCTCAGTCGGCAGGGTGCTGTCTGTGGTGCGTGCTGTGTGTGGTGTGTCTGGTGTGTGGTGGGTGCTGGGTGTGAAGTGTGCTGTAGAAGTGCTCAGTTGCTGGGTGCTGTCTGGCCTCACTCCTGCCCCCCCCCTCCCAGCCCCGAGGCCGGCATTGATTGCTGGAGATGAAAGCTGCGGCTGCCGTCACCGGGGAGCCGCGCACATGGCGAGGTGCCGAGAAGGCCTGTCATCGGCTGCGAGGCGCTGCCCGCGGCCTCAGACTGAGCGAACAGGGAAGCGTCCTTCGAGCAGCGCCAGGTGTATTCAGGAAAAGTACATCATGTGCAGCAGCAGGACAAGCTTCTCTCTCACATACTGCATGTGCAGCAGCAGGACAAGCTTCACTCTCACATACTGCACGTGCAGCAGCAGTGCAAGCTTCACTCTCACATACTGCATGTGCAGCAGCAGGACAAGCTTCACTCTCACATACTGCATGTGCAGCAGCAGTGCCAGCTTCACTCTCACACACTGCATGTGCAGCAGCAGGACAAGCTTCACTCTCACATACTGCATGTGCAGCAGCAGGACAAGCTTCACTCTCACATACTGCACGTGCAGCAGCAGTGCAAGCTTCACTCTCACATACTGCATGTGCAGCAGCAGGACAAGCTTCACTCTCACATACTGCATGTGCAGCAGCAGTGCCAGCTTCACTCTCACACACTGCATGTGCAGCAGCAGGACAAGCTTCACTCTCACATACTGCATGGACAGCAGCAGGACAAGCTTCACTCTTACATACTGCATGTGCAGCAGCAGTGCCAGCTTCACTCTCACACACTGCATGTGCAGCAGCAGGACAAGCTTCACTCTCACATACTGCATGTGCAGCAGCAGGACAAGCTTCACTCTCACATACTGCATGTGCAGCAGCAGGACAAGCTTCACTCTTACATACTGCATGTGCAGCAGCAGTGCCAGCTTCACTCTCACACACTGCATGTGCAGCAGCAGGACAAGCTTCACTCTCACATACTGCATGTGCAGCAGCAGGACAAGCTTCACTCTCACATACTGCATGTGCAGCAGCAGGACAAGCTTCACTCTCACATACTGCATGTGCAGCAGCAGTGCAAGCTTCACTCTCACATACTACATGATCAGTGGAAACACAAGCTTCACTCTCACACACTGCATGGACAGCAGCAGGATAAGCTTCCCTCTCACATACTGCATGTGCAGCAGCAGTGCCAGCTTCACTCTCACACACTGCATGTGCAGCAGCAGGACAAGCTTCACTCTCACATACTGCATGTGCAGCAGCAGGACAAGCTTCTCTCTCACATACTGCATGTGCAGCATCAGGACAAGCTTCACTCTCACATACTGCACGTGCAGCAGCAGTGCAAGCTTCACTCTCACATACTACATGATCAGTGGAAACACAAGCTTCACTCTCACACACTGCTTGGACAGCAGCAGGACAAGCTTCCCTCTCACATACTGCATGGACAGCAGCAGGACAAGCTTCACTCTTACATACTGCATGTGCAGCAGCAGTGCCAGCTTCACTCTCACACACTGCATGTGCAGCAGCAGGACAAGCTTCACTCTCACATACTGCATGTGCAGCAGCAGGACAAGCTTCACTCTCACATACTGCATGTGCAGCAGCAGGACAAGCTTCACTCTCACATACTGCATGTGCAGCAGCAGTGCAAGCTTCACTCTCACATACTACATGATCAGTGGAAACACAAGCTTCACTCTCACACACTGCATGGACAGCAGCAGGATAAGCTTCCCTCTCACATACTGCATGTGCAGCAGCAGTGCCAGCTTCACTCTCACACACTGCATGTGCAGCAGCAGGACAAGCTTCACTCTCACATACTGCATGTGCAGCAGCAGGACAAGCTTCTCTCTCACATACTGCATGTGCAGCATCAGGACAAGCTTCACTCTCACATACTGCACGTGCAGCAGCAGTGCAAGCTTCACTCTCACATACTGCATGTGCAGCAGCAGGACAAGCTTCTCTCTCACATACTGCATGAGCAGCAGCAGGACAAGCTTCCCTCTCACATACTGCATGTGCAGCAGCAGGACAAGCTTCTCTCTCACATACTGCATGAGCAGCAGCAGGACAAGCTTCTCTCTCACATACTGCATGAGCAGCAGCAGGACAAGCTTCCCTCTCACATACTGCATGTGCAGCTGCAGGACAAGCTTCTCTCTCACATACTGTATGCGCAGCAGCAGGACAAGCTTCGCTCTCACATACTGCATGTGCAGCAGCAGTGCCAGCTTCACTCTCACATACTGCATGTGCAGCAGCAGGACAAGCTTCCCTCTCACATACTGCATGTGCAGCAGCAGGACAAGCTTCACTCTCACATACTGCATGTGCAGCTGCAGGACAAGCTTCTCTCTCACATACTGTATGCGCAGCAGCAGGACAAGCTTCCCTCTCACATACTGCATGTGCAGCAGCAGGACAAGCTTCACTCTCACATACTGCATGTGCAGCTGTAGGACAAGCTTCTCTCTCACATACTGTATGCGCAGCAGCAGGACAAGCTTCCCTCTCACATACTGCATGTGCAGCAGCAGGACAAGCTTCACTCTCACATACTGCATGTGCAGCTGCAGGACAAGCTTCCCTCTCACATACTGCATGTGCAGCAGCAGGACAAGCTTCTCTCTCACATACTGCATGTGCAGCAGCAGGACAAGCTTCCCTCTCACATACTGCATGTGCAGCAGCAGGACAAGCTTCTCTCTCACATACTGCATGTGCAGCAGCAGGACAAGCTTCCCTCTCACATACTGCATGTGCAGCAGCAGGACAAGCTTCACTCTCACATACTGCTTGGACAGCAGCAGGACAAGCTTCACTCTCACACGCTGCATGTGCAGCAGCAGGACAAGCTTCTCTCTCACATACTGTATGCGCAGCAGCAGGACAAGCTTCACTCTCAAATACTGCATGTGTAGCAGCAAGACAAGCTTCACTCTCACATACTGCATGTGCAGCAGCAGGACAAGCTTCACTCTCACATACTGCATGTGCAGCTGCAGGACAAGCTTCACTCTCACATACTGCATGTGCAGCAGCAGTGCTAGCTTCACTCTCACATACTGCATGATCAGTGGAAACACAAGCTTCCCTCTCACATACTGCATGTGCAGCTGCAGGACAAGCTTCACTCTCACATACTGCATGTGCAGCAGCAGGACAAGCTTCCCTCTCACATACTGCAGGTGCAGCTGCAGGACAAGCTTCCCTCTCACATACTGCATGTGCAGCAGCAGGACAAGCTTCCCTCTCACATACTGCATGTGCAGCAGCAGGACAAGCTTCCCTCTCACATACTGCATGTGCAGCAGCAGGACAAGCTTCACTCTCACATACTGCATGTGCAGCAGCCGGACAAGCTTCACTCTCACACGCTGCATGTGCAGCAGCAGGACAAGCTTCTCTCTCACATACTGTATGCGCAGCAGCAGGACAAGCTTCCCTCTCACATACTGCATGTGCAGCAGCAGTGCTAGCTTCACTCTCACATACTGCATGTGCAGCAGCAGGACAAGCTTCCCTCTCACATACTGCATGTGCAGCAGCAGGACAAGCTTCCCTCTCACATACTGCATGTGCAGCAGCAGGACAAGCTTCCCTCTCACATACTGCATGTGCAGCAGCAGTGCTAGCTTCACTCTCACATACTGCACGTGCAGCAGCAGGACAAGCTTCCCTCTCACATACTGCATGTGCAGCAGCAGGACAAGCTTCCCTCTCACATACTGCATGTGCAGCAGCAGGACAAGCTTCACTCTCACATACTGCATGTGCAGCAGCAGGACAAGCTTCACTCTCACATACTGCATGTGCAGCAGCAGGACAAGCTTCCCTCTCACATACTGCATGTGCAGCAGCAGGACAAGCTTCCCTCTCACATACTGCATGTGCAGCAGCAGGACAAGCTTCACTCTCACATACTGCATGTGCAGCAGCAGGACAAGCTTCCCTCTCACATACTGCATGTGCAGCAGCAGGACATGCTTCTCTCTCACATACTGCATGTGCAGAAGCAGGACAAGCTTCACTCTCACATACTGCATGTGCAGCAGCAGTGCAAGCTTCTCTCTCACATACTGCATGTGCAGCAGCAGGACAAGCTTCACTCTCACATACTGCATGTGCAGCAGCAGGACAAGCTTCCCTCTCACATACTGCATGTGCAGAAGCAGGACAAGCTTCACTCTTACATACTGCATGTGCAGCAGCAGGACAAGCTTCACTCTCACATACTGCATGTGCAGCAGCAGGACATGCTTCTCTCTCACATACTGCATGTGCAGCAGCAGGACAAGCTTCACTCTAACACGCTGCATGTGCAGCAGCAGGACATGCTTCTCTCTCACATACTGCATGTGCAGCAGCAGGACAAGCTTCACTCTTACATACTGCATGTGCAGCAGCAGGACAAGCTTCACTCTCACATACTGCATGTGCAGCAGCAGGACAAGCTTCCCTCTCACATACTGCATGTGCAGCAGCAGGACATGCTTCTCTCTCACATACTGCATGTGCAGCAGCAGGACAAGCTTCACTCTCACATACTGCATGTGCAGCAGCAGGACAAGCTTCCCTCTCACATACTGCATGTGCAGAAGCAGGACAAGCTTCACTCTTACATACTGCATGTGCAGCAGCAGGACAAGCTTCACTCTCACATACTGCATGTGCAGCAGCAGGACAAGCTTCCCTCTCACATACTGCATGTGCAGCAGCAGGACAAGCTTCACTCTCACATACTGCTTGGACAGCAGCAGGACAAGCTTCCCTCTCACATACTGCATGTGCAGCAGCAGGACAAGCTTCACTCTAACACGCTGCATGTGCAGCAGCAGGACAAGCTTCCCTCTCACATACTGCATGTGCAGCAGCAGGACAAGCTACCCTCTCACATACTGCATGTGCAGCATTAGTACAAGCTTCACTCTCACATACTGCATGTGCAGCAGCAGGACATGCTTCTCTCTCACATACTGCATGTGCAGCAGCAGGACAAGCTTCACTCTCACATACTGCATGTGCAGCAGCAGGACAAGCTTCCCTCTCACATACTGCATGTGCAGCAGCAGGACAAGCTTCCCTCTCACATACTGCATGTGCAGAAGCAGGACAAGCTTCACTCTGACATACTGCATGTGCAGCAGCCATACATGCTTCCCTCTCACATACTGCATGTGCAGCAGCAGGACAAGCTTCACTCTAACACGCTGCATGTGCAGCAGCAGGACAAGCTTCCCTCTCACATACTGCATGTGCAGCATTAGTACAAGCTTCACTCTCACATACTGCATGTGCAGCAGCAGGACATGCTTCTCTCTCACATACTGCATGTGCAGCAGCAGGACAAGCTTCACTCTCACATACTGCATGTGCAGCAGCAGGACAAGCTTCCCTCTCACATACTGCATGTGCAGCAGCAGGACAAGCTTCCCTCTCACATACTGCATGTGCAGGAGCAGTAGAAGCTTCTCTCTCACATACTGCATATGCAGCAGCAGGACAAGCTTCTCTCTCACATACTGCATGTGCAGCAGCAGGACAAGCTTCACTCTCACATACTGCATGTGCAGCAGCAGGACAAGCTTCCCTCTCACATACTGCATGTGCAGGAGCAGTAGAAGCTTCTCTCTCACATACTGCATGTGCAGCAGCACGACAAGCTTCTCTCTCACATACTGCATGAGCAGCAGCAGGACAAGCTTCTCTCTCACATACTGCATGTGCAGCAGCAGGACAAGCTTCACTCTCACATACTGCATGTGCAGCAGCAGGACAAGCTTCCCTCTCACATACTGCATGTGCAGCAGCAGGACAAGCTTCCCTCTCACATACTGCATGTGCAGCAGCAGGACAAGCTTCACTCTCACATACTGCATGTGCAGCAGCAGTGCAAGCTTCACTCTCACATACTGCATGTGCAGCAGCAGGACAAGCTTCACTCTCACATACTGCATGTGCAGCAGCAGGACAAGCTTCTCTCTCACATACTGCATGTGCAGCAGCAGGACAAGCTTCCCTCTCACATACTGCATGTGCAGCAGCAGGACATGCTTCTCTCTCACATACTGCATGTGCAGCAGCAGGACAAGCTTCCCTCTCACATACTGCATGGACAGCAGCAGGACAAGCTTCACTCTCACATACTGCATGTGCAGCAGCAGGACAAGCTTCTCTCTCACATACTGCATGAGCAGCAGCAGGACAAGCTTCTCTCTCACATACTGCATGTGCAGCAGCAGGACAAGCTTCTCTCTCACATACTGCATGTGCAGCAGCAGTACAAGCTTCTCTCTCACATACTGCATGTGCAGCAGCAGGACAAGCTTCACTCTCACATACTGCATGTGCAGCTGCAGTGCAAGCTTCCCTCTCACATACTGCATGTGCAGAAGCAGGACAAGCTTCACTCTCACATACTGCATGTGCAGCAGCAGGACAAGCTTCACTCTCACATACTGCATGAGCAGCAGCAGGACAAGCTTCTCTCTCACATACGGCAGGTGCAGCTGCAGGACAAGCTTCACTCTCACATACTGCATGTGCAGCAGCAGGACAAGCTTCTCTCACACATACTGCATGTGCAGCAGCAGGACAAGCTTCACTCTCACATACTGCATGTGCAGCAGCAGGACAAGCTTCACTCTCACATACTGCATGAGCAGCAGCAGGACAAGCTTCTCTCTCACATACTGCATGTGCAGCAGCAGTACAAGCTTCTCTCTCACATACTGCATGTGCAGCAGCAGGACAAGCTTCACTCTCACATACTCCATGTGCAGCAGCAGGACACGCTTCTCTCACACATACTGCATGTGCAGCAGCAGGACAAGCTTCCCTCTCACATACTGCATGTGCAGCAGCAGGACATGCTTCTCTCTCACATACTGCATGTGCAGCAGCAGGACAAGCTTCACTCTCACATACTGCATGTGCAGCAGCAGGACATGCTTCTCTCTCACATACTGCATGTGCAGCAGCAGGACAAGCTTCACTCTCACATACTGCATGTGCAGCAGCAGGACAAGCTTCCCTCTCACATACTGCATGTGCAGCAGCAGGACAAGCTTCCCTCTCACATACTGCATGTGCAGCAGCAGGACAAGCTTCCCTCTCACATACTGCATGTGCAGCAGCAGGACAAGCTTCCCTCTCACATACTGCAGGTGCAGCTGCAGGACAAGCTTCACTCTCACATACTGCATGTGCAGCAGCAGGACAAGCTTCCCTCTCACATACTGCATGTGCAGCTGCAGTGCAAGCTTCCCTCTCACATACTGCATGTGCAGAAGCAGTACAAGCTTCTCTCTCACATACTGCATGTGCAGCAGCAGGACAAGCTTCCCTCTCACATACTGCATGGACAGCAGCAGGACAAGCTTCACTCTCACATACTGCATGTGCAGCAGCAGGACAAGCTTCACTCTCACATACTGCTTGGACAGCAGCAGGACAAGCTTCCCTCTCACATACTGCATGTGCAGCAGCAGGACAAGCTTCTCTCTCACATACGGCAGGTGCAGCTGCAGGACAAGCTTCACTCTCACATACTGCATGTGCAGCTGCAGGACAAGCTTCACTCTCACATACTGCATGTGCAGCAGCAGGACAAGCTTCACTCTCACATACTGCATGTGCAGCAGCAGGACAAGCTTCACTCTCACATACTGCATGTGCAGCAGCAGGACAAGCTTCACTCTCACATACTGCATGTGCAGCAGCAGGACAAGCTTCACTCTCACATACTGCATGTGCAGCAGCAGGACAAGCTTCACTCTCACATACTGCATGTGCAGGAGCAGGACAAGCTTCACTCTCACACACTGCATGTGCAGCAGCAGGACAAGCTTCCCTCTCACACACTGCATGTGCAGCAGCAGGACAAGCTTCACTCTCACATACTGCATGTGCAGCAGCAGGACAAGCTTCACTCTCACATACTGCATGTGCAGCAGCAGGACAAGCTTCACTCTCACATGTTGCATGTGCAGCAGCAGGACAAGCTTCACTCTCACATACTGCATGTGCAGCAGCAGGACAAGCTTCACTCTCACATACTGCATGTGCAGCAGCAGGACAGGCTTCCCTCTCACATACTGCATGTGCAGCAGCAGGACAAGCTTCTCTCTCACATACTGCATGTGCAGCAGCAGGACAAGCTTCCCTCTCACATACTGCATGTGCAGGAGCAGTACAAGCTTCTCTCTCACATACTGCATGTGCAGCAGCAGGACAAGCTTCCCTCTCACATACTGCATGGACAGCAGCAGGACAAGCTTCACTCTCACATACTGCATGTGCAGCAGCAGGACAAGCTTCACTCTCACATACTGCTTGGACAGCAGCAGGACAAGCTTCACTCTGACATACTGCATGTGCAGCAGCAGTACAAGCTTCTCTCTCACATACTGCATGTGCAGCAGCAGGACAAGCTTCCCTCTCACATACTGCATGTGCAGGAGCAGTACAAGCTTCTCTCTCACATACTGCATGTGCAGCAGCAGTGCTAGCTTCACTCTCACATACTGCATGTGCAGCAGCACGACAGGCTTCCCTCTCACATACTGCAGGTGCAGCTGCAGGACAAGCTTCACTCTCACATACTGCATGTGCAGCAGCAGGACAAGCTTCCCTCTCACATACTGCAGGTGCAGCTGCAGGACAAGCTTCACTCTCACATACTGCATGTGCAGCAGCAGGACAAGCTTCCCTCTCACATACTGCAGGTGCAGCTGCAGGACAAGCTTCACTCTCACATACTGCAGGTGCAGCTGCAGGACAAGCTTCACTCTCACATACTGCATGTGCAGGAGCAGTACAAGCTTCTCTCTCACATACTGCATGTGCAGCTGCAGTGCAAACTTCCCTCTCACATACTGCATGTGCAGGAGCAGGACAAGCTTCGCTCTCACATACTGCATGTGCAGCTGCAGTGCAAGCTTCCCTCTCACATACTGCATGTGCAGGAGCAGTACAAGCTTCTCTCTCACATACTGCATGTGCAGCAGCAGGACAAGCTTCTCTCACATACTGCATGTGCAGCAGCAGGACAAGCTTCTCTCACATACTGCATGTGCAGCAGCAGGACAAGCTTCACTCTCACATACTGCATGTGCAGCAGCAGGACAAGCTTCACTCTCACATACTGCTTGGACAGCAGCAGGACAAGCTTCCCTCTCACATACTGCATGTGCAGCAGCAGGACAAGCTTCTCTCTCACATACGGCAGGTGCAGCTGCAGAACAAGCTTCACTCTCACATACTGCATGTGCAGCTGCAGGACAAGCTTCACTCTCACATACTGCATGTGCAGCAGCAGGACAAGCTTCACTCTCACATACTGCATGTGCAGGAGCAGGACAAGCTTCCCTCTCACATACTGCAGGTGCAGCTGCAGGACAAGCTTCCCTCTCACATACTGCATGTGCAGCAGCCGGACAAGCTTCCCTCTCACATACTGCAGGTGCAGCTGCAGGACAAGCTTCCCTCTCACATACTGCATGTGCAGCAGCAGGACAAGCTTCCCTCTCACATACTGCAGGTGCAGCTGCAGGACAAGCTTCCCTCTCACATACTGCATGTGCAGCAGCAGGACAAACTTCCCTCTCACATACTGCAGGTGCAGCTGCAGGACAAGCTTCCCTCTCACATACTGCATGTGCAGCAGCCGGACAAGCTTCCCTCTCACATACTGCAGGTGCCGCTGCAGGACAAGCTTCCCTCTCACATACTGCATGTGCAGCAGCAGGACAAGCTTCCCTCTCACATACTGCATGTGCAACAACAGGACAAGCTTCCATCTCACACACTGCATGTGCAGCAGCAGGACAAGCTTCACTCTCACACACTGCATGGACAGCAGCAGGATAAGCTTCCCTCTCACATACTGCATGTGCAGCAGCAGGACAAGCTTCACTCTCACACACTGCATGGACAGCAGCAGGATAAGCTTCCCTCTCACATACTGCATGTGCAGCAGCAGGACAAGCTTCCCTCTCACATACTGCAGGTGCAGCTGCAGGACAAGCTTCACTCTCACATACTGCAGGTGCAGCTGCAGGACAAGCTTCACTCTCACACACTGCATGTGCAGCAGCACGACAAGCTTCCCTCTCACATACTGCAGGTGCAGCAGCAGGACAAGCTTCACTCTCACATACTGCATGTGCAGCAGCAGGACAAGCTTCACTCTCACATACTGCATGTGCAGCAGCAGGACAAGCTTCTCTCACACATACTGCATGTGCAGCAGCAGGACAAGCTTCACTCTCACATACTGCATGATCAGCGGAAACACAAGCTTCACTCACACATACTGCATGATCAGTGGAAACACAAGCTTCACTCACACATACTGCATGATCAGTGGAAACACAAGCTTCTCTCACACATACTGCATGTGCAGCAGCAGGACAAGCTTCACTCTCACATACTGCATGTGCAGCTGCAGGACAAGCTTCACTCTCACATACTGCATGTGCAGTAGCAGGACTAGCTTCTCTCTCACATACTGCATGATCAGCGGAAACACAAGCTTCACTCACACATACTGCATGATCAGTGGAAACACAAGCTTCACTCACACATACTGCATGATCAGTGGAAACACAAGCTTCTCTCACACATACTGCATGTGCAGCAGCAGGACAAGCTTCACTCTCACATACTGCATGTGCAGCAGCAGGACAAGCTTCACTCTCACATGCTGCATGATCAGTGGAAACACAAGCTTCCCTCTCACATACTGCATGTGCAGGAGCAGTACAAGCTTCTCTCTCACATACTGCATGTGCAGCAGCAGGACAAGCTTCACTCTCACATGCTGCATGATCAGTGGAAACACAAGCTTCCCTCTCACATACTGCATGTGCAGCAGCAGTGCTAGCTTCACTCTCACATACTGCATGATCAGTGGAAACACAAGCTTCACTCTCACATACTGCATGATCAGTGGAAACACAAGCTTCACTCTCACATACTGCATGTGCAGCAGCAGTGCTAGCTTCACTCTCACATACTGCATGTGCAGCAGCAGGACAAGCTTCACTCTCACATACTGCATGTGCAGCAGCAGGACAAGCTTCACTCTCACATACTGCATGTGCAGCAGCAGGACAAGCTTCACTCTCACATACTGCACGTGCAGCAGCAGGACAAGCTTCACTCTCACATACTCCATGTGCAGCAGCAGGACAAGCTTCCCTCTCACATACTGCATGTGCAGCAGCAGGACAAGCTTCACTCACATACTGCATGGACAGCAGCAGCATAAGCTTCTCTCTCACATACTGCATGTGCAGCAGCAGGACAAGCTTCACTCTCACATACTGCATGATCAGTGGAAACACAAGCTTCACTCTCACATACTGCATGTGCAGCAGCAGTGCTAGCTTCACTCTCACATACTGCATGTGCAGCAGCAGGACAAGCTTCACTCTCACATACTGCATGTGCAGCAGCAGGACAAGCTTCCCTCTCACATACTGCATGTGCAGCAGCAGGACAAGCTTCACTCTCACATACTGCACGTGCAGCAGCAGGACAAGCTTCACTCTCACATACTCCATGTGCAGCAGCAGGACAAGCTTCCCTCTCACATACTGCATGTGCAGCAGCAGGACAAGCTTCACTCACATACTGCATGGACAGCAGCAGCATAAGCTTCCCTCTCACATACTGCATGTGCAGCAGCAGTGCTAGCTTCACTCTAACATACTGCATGATCAGTGGAAACACAAGCTTCACTCACACATACTGCATGATCAGTGGAAACACAAGCTTCTCTCACACATACTGCATGTGCAGCAGCAGGACAAGCTTCACTCTCACATACTGCATGTGCAGCAGCAGGACAAGCTTCACTCTCACATACTGCATGTGCAGCAGCAGTGCAAGCTTCACTCTCACATACTACATGATCAGTGGAAACACAAGCTTCACTCTCACATACTGCATGATCAGTGGAAACACAAGCTTCTCTCACACATACTGCATGTGCAGCAGCAGGACAAGCTTCCCTCTCACATACTGCATGTGCAGCAGCAGGACAAGCTTCACTCTCACATACTGCACGTGCAGCAGCAGGACAAGCTTCACTCTCACATACTGCACGTGCAGCAGCAGGACAAGCTTCCCTCTCACATACTGCATGTGCAGCAGCAGGACAAGCTTCACTCTCACATACTGCACGTGCAGCAGCAGGACAAGCTTCACTCTCACATACTCCATGTGCAGCAGCAGTGCTAGCTTCACTCTAACATACTGCATGATCAGTGGAAACACAAGCTTCACTCACACATACTGCATGATCAGTGGAAACACAAGCTTCTCTCACACATACTGCATGTGCAGCAGCAGGACAAGCTTCACTCTCACATACTGCTTGGACAGCAGCAGCACAAGCTTCCCTCTCACATACTGCATGTGTAGCAGCAGGACAAGCTTCACCCTCACATACTGCATGTGCAGCAGCAGGACAAGCTTCACTCTCACATACTGCTTGGACAGCAGCAGCACAAGCTTCCCTCTCACATACTGCATGTGCAGCAGCAGGACAAGCTTCACTCTCACATACTGCATGTGCAGCAGCAGGACAAGCTTCACTCTCACATACTGCATGTGCAGCAGCAGGACAAGCTTCACTCTCACATACTGCATGTGCAGCAGCAGTGCAAGCTTCACTCTCACATACTACATGATCAGTGGAAACACAAGCTTCACTCTCACATACTGCATATGCAGCAGCAGTGCTAGCTTCACTCTCACATACTACATGATCAGTGGAAACACAAGCTTCACTCACACATACTGCATGATCAGTGGAAACACAAGCTTCTCTCACACATACTGCATGTGCAGCAGCAGTGCAAGCTTCACTCTCACATACTGCATGATCAGTGGAAACACAAGCTTCACTCTCACATACTGCATGTGCAGCAGCAGGACAAGCTTCACTCTCACATACTGCATGTGCAGCAGCAGGACAAGCTTCACTCTCACATACTGCATGTGCAGCAGCACGACAAGCTTCCCTCTCACATACTGCATGTGCAGCAGCAGGACCAGCTTCACTCTCACATACTGCATGTGCAGCAGCAGGACAAGCTTCACTCTCACATACTGCATGTGCAGCAGCAGGACAAGCTTCTCTCACACATACTGCATGTGCAGCAGCAGGACAAGCTTCACTCTCACATACTGCATGTGCAGCAGCAGGACAAGCTTCACTCTCACATACTGCATGAGCAGCAGCAGGACAAGCTTCTCTCTCACATACTGCATGTGCAGCAGCAGGACAAGCTTCTCTCTCACATACTGCATGTGCAGCAGCAGTACAAGCTTCTCTCTCACATACTGCATGTGCAGCAGCAGGACAAGCTTCACTCTCACATACTGCACGTGCAGCAGCAGTACAAGCTTCTCTCTCACATACGGCAGGTGCAGCAGCAGGACAAGCTTCCCTCTCACATACTGCATGTGCAGGAGCAGTACAAGCTTCTCTCTCACATACTGCATGTGCAGCAGCAGTGCTAGCTTCACTCTCACATACTGCATGTGCAGCAGCAGGACAAGCTTCTCTCTCACATACTGCATGTGCAGCAGCAGGACAAGCTTCTCTCTCACATACGGCAGGTGCAGCTGCAGGACAAGCTTCACTCTCACACACTGCATGTGCAGCAGCAGGACAAGCTTCCCTCTCACATACTGCAGGTGCAGCTGCAGGACAAGCTTCACTCTCACATACTGCATGTGCAGCAGCAGGACAAGCTTCCCTCTCACATACTGCATGTGCAGCAGCAGGACAAGCTTCCCTCTCACATACTGCATGTGCAGCAGCAGGACAAGCTTCCCTCTCACATACTGCAGGTGCAGCTGCAGGACAAGCTTCACTCTCACATACTGCATGTGCAGCAGCAGGACAAGCTTCCCTCTCACATACTGCATGTGTAGCTGCAGTGCAAGCTTCCCTCTCACATACTGCATGTGCAGGAGCAGTACAAGCTTCTCTCTCACATACTGCATGTGCAGCAGCAGGACAAGCTTCCCTCTCGCATACTGCATGGACAGCAGCAGGACAAGCTTCACTCTCACATACTGCATGTGCAGCAGCAGGACAAGCTTCACTCTCACATACTGCTTGGACAGCAGCAGGACAAGCTTCCCTCTCACATACTGCATGTGCAGCAGCAGGACAAGCTTCTCTCTCACATACGGCAGGTGCAGCTGCAGGACAAGCTTCACTCTCACATACTGCATGTGCAGCTGCAGGACAAGCTTCACTCTCACATACTGCATGTGCAGCAGCAGGACAAGCTTCACTCTCACATACTGCATGTGCAGCAGCAGGACAAGCTTCACTCTCACATACTGCATGTGCAGCAGCAGGACAAGCTTCACTCTCACATACTGCATGTGCAGGAGCAGGACAAGCTTCACTCTCACACACTGCATGTGCAGCAGCAGGACAAGCTTCCCTCTCACACACTGCATGTGCAGCAGCAGGACAAGCTTCACTCTCACATACTGCATGTGCAGCAGCAGGACAAGCTTCACTCTCACATACTGCATGTGCAGCAGCAGGACAAGCTTCACTCTCACATGTTGCATGTGCAGCAGCAGGACAAGCTTCACTCTCACATACTGCATGTGCAGCAGCAGGACAAGCTTCACTCTCACATACTGCATGTGCAGCAGCAGGACAGGCTTCCCTCTCACATACTGCAGGTGCAGCTGCAGGACAAGCTTCACTCTCACATACTGCATGTGCAGCAGCAGGACAAGCTTCACTCTCACATACTGCTTGTGCAGCAGCAGGACAAGCTTCACTCTCACATACTGCATGTGCAGCAGCAGGACAAGCTTCACTCTCACATACTGCATGTGCAGCAGCAGGACAAGCTTCCCTCTCACATACTGCATGTGCAGGAGCAGTAGAAGCTTCTCTCTCACATACTGCATGTGCAGCAGCAGGACAAGCTTCCCTCTCACATACTGCATGGACAGCAGCAGGACAAGCTTCACTCTCACATACTGCATGTGCAGCAGCAGGACAAGCTTCACTCTCACATACTGCTTGGACAGCAGCAGGACAAGCTTCACTCTCACATACTGCATGTGCAGCAGCAGTACAAGCTTCTCTCACACATACTGCATGTGCAGCAGCAGGACAAGCTTCACTCTCACATACTGCATGTGCAGCAGCAGGACAAGCTTCACTCTCACATACTGCATGTGCAGCAGCAGGACAGGCTTCCCTCTCACATACTGCATGTGCAGCAGCAGTACAAGCTTCTCTCTCACATACTGCATGTGCAGCAGCAGGACAAGCTTCCCTCTCACATACTGCATGTGCAGCAGCAGTACAAGCTTCTCTCTCACATACTGCATGTGCAGCAGCAGGACAAGCTTCACTCTCACATACTGCACGTGCAGCAGCAGTACAAGCTTCTCTCTCACATACGGCAGGTGCAGCAGCAGGACAAGCTTCCCTCTCACATACTGCATGTGCAGGAGCAGTACAAGCTTCTCTCTCACATACTGCATGTGCAGCAGCAGTGCTAGCTTCACTCTCACATACTCCATGTGCAGCAGCAGGACACGCTTCTCTCACACATACTGCATGTGCAGCAGCAGGACAAGCTTCCCTCTCACATACTGCATGTGCAGCAGCAGGACATGCTTCTCTCTCACATACTGCATGTGCAGCAGCAGGACAAGCTTCACTCTCACATACTGCATGTGCAGCAGCAGGACATGCTTCTCTCTCACATACTGCATGTGCAGCAGCAGGACAAGCTTCACTCTCACATACTGCATGTGCAGCAGCAGGACAAGCTTCCCTCTCACATACTGCATGTGCAGCAGCAGGACAAGCTTCCCTCTCACATACTGCATGTGCAGCAGCAGGACAAGCTTCCCTCTCACATACTGCATGTGCAGCAGCAGGACAAGCTTCCCTCTCACATACTGCAGGTGCAGCTGCAGGACAAGCTTCACTCTCACATACTGCATGTGCAGCAGCAGGACAAGCTTCCCTCTCACATACTGCATGTGCAGCTGCAGTGCAAGCTTCCCTCTCACATACTGCATGTGCAGAAGCAGTACAAGCTTCTCTCTCACATACTGCATGTGCAGCAGCAGGACAAGCTTCCCTCTCACATACTGCATGGACAGCAGCAGGACAAGCTTCACTCTCACATACTGCATGTGCAGCAGCAGGACAAGCTTCACTCTCACATACTGCTTGGACAGCAGCAGGACAAGCTTCCCTCTCACATACTGCATGTGCAGCAGCAGGACAAGCTTCTCTCTCACATACGGCAGGTGCAGCTGCAGGACAAGCTTCACTCTCACATACTGCATGTGCAGCTGCAGGACAAGCTTCACTCTCACATACTGCATGTGCAGCAGCAGGACAAGCTTCACTCTCACATACTGCATGTGCAGCAGCAGGACAAGCTTCACTCTCACATACTGCATGTGCAGCAGCAGGACAAGCTTCACTCTCACATACTGCATGTGCAGCAGCAGGACAAGCTTCACTCTCACATACTGCATGTGCAGCAGCAGGACAAGCTTCACTCTCACATACTGCATGTGCAGGAGCAGGACAAGCTTCACTCTCACACACTGCATGTGCAGCAGCAGGACAAGCTTCACTCTCACACACTGCATGTGCAGCAGCAGGACAAGCTTCACTCTCACATACTGCATGTGCAGCAGCAGGACAAGCTTCACTCTCACATACTGCATGTGCAGCAGCAGGACAAGCTTCACTCTCACATGTTGCATGTGCAGCAGCAGGACAAGCTTCACTCTCACATACTGCATGTGCAGCAGCAGGACAAGCTTCACTCTCACATACTGCATGTGCAGCAGCAGGACAGGCTTCCCTCTCACATACTGCAGGTGCAGCTGCAGGACAAGCTTCACTCTCACATACTGCATGTGCAGCAGCAGGACAAGCTTCTCTCTCACATACTGCATGTGCAGCAGCAGGACAAGCTTCCCTCTCACATACTGCATGTGCAGGAGCAGTACAAGCTTCTCTCTCACATACTGCATGTGCAGCAGCAGGACAAGCTTCCCTTTCACATACTGCATGGACAGCAGCAGGACAAGCTTCACTCTCACATACTGCATGTGCAGCAGCAGGACAAGCTTCACTCTCACATACTGCATGTGCAGCAGCAGGACAAGCTTCACTCTCACACACTGCATGTGCAGCAGCAGTGCAAGCTTCACTCTCACATACTGCTTGGACAGCAGCAGGACAAGCTTCACTCTGACATACTGCATGTGCAGCAGCAGTACAAGCTTCTCTCTCACATACTGCATGTGCAGCAGCAGGACAAGCTTCCCTCTCACATACTGCATGTGCAGGAGCAGTACAAGCTTCTCTCTCACATACTGCATGTGCAGCAGCAGTGCTAGCTTCACTCTCACATACTGCATGTGCAGCAGCACGACAGGCTTCCCTCTCACATACTGCAGGTGCAGCTGCAGGACAAGCTTCACTCTCACATACTGCATGTGCAGCAGCAGGACAAGCTTCCCTCTCACATACTGCAGGTGCAGCTGCAGGACAAGCTTCACTCTCACATACTGCATGTGCAGCAGCAGGACAAGCTTCCCTCTCACATACTGCAGGTGCAGCTGCAGGACAAGCTTCACTCTCACATACTGCAGGTGCAGCTGCAGGACAAGCTTCACTCTCACATACTGCATGTGCAGGAGCAGTACAAGCTTCTCTCTCACATACTGCATGTGCAGCTGCAGTGCAAGCTTCCCTCTCACATACTGCATGTGCAGGAGCAGGACAAGCTTCGCTCTCACATACTGCATGTGCAGCTGCAGTGCAAGCTTCCCTCTCACATACTGCATGTGCAGGAGCAGTACAAGCTTCTCTCTCACATACTGCATGTGCAGCAGCAGGACAAGCTTCTCTCACATACTGCATGTGCAGCAGCAGGACAAGCTTCTCTCACATACTGCATGTGCAGCAGCAGGACAAGCTTCACTCTCACATACTGCATGTGCAGCAGCAGGACAAGCTTCACTCTCACATACTGCTTGGACAGCAGCAGGACAAGCTTCCCTCTCACATACTGCATGTGCAGCAGCAGGACAAGCTTCTCTCTCACATACGGCAGGTGCAGCTGCAGGACAAGCTTCACTCTCACATACTGCATGTGCAGCTGCAGGACAAGCTTCACTCTCACATACTGCATGTGCAGCAGCAGGACAAGCTTCACTCTCACATACTGCATGTGCAGGAGCAGGACAAGCTTCCCTCTCACATACTGCAGGTGCAGCTGCAGGACAAGCTTCCCTCTCACATACTGCATGTGCAGCAGCCGGACAAGCTTCCCTCTCACATACTGCAGGTGCAGCTGCAGGACAAGCTTCCCTCTCACATACTGCATGTGCAGCAGCAGGACAAGCTTCCCTCTCACATACTGCAGGTGCAGCTGCAGGACAAGCTTCCCTCTCACATACTGCATGTGCAGCAGCAGGACAAACTTCCCTCTCACATACTGCAGGTGCAGCTGCAGGACAAGCTTCCCTCTCACATACTGCATGTGCAGCAGCCGGACAAGCTTCCCTCTCACATACTGCAGGTGCCGCTGCAGGACAAGCTTCCCTCTCACATACTGCATGTGCAGCAGCAGGACAAGCTTCCCTCTCACATACTGCATGTGCAACAACAGGACAAGCTTCCATCTCACACACTGCATGTGCAGCAGCAGGACAAGCTTCACTCTCACACACTGCATGGACAGCAGCAGGATAAGCTTCCCTCTCACATACTGCATGTGCAGCAGCAGGACAAGCTTCACTCTCACACACTGCATGGACAGCAGCAGGATAAGCTTCCCTCTCACATACTGCATGTGCAGCAGCAGGACAAGCTTCCCTCTCACATACTGCAGGTGCAGCTGCAGGACAAGCTTCACTCTCACATACTGCAGGTGCAGCTGCAGGACAAGCTTCACTCTCACACACTGCATGTGCAGCAGCACGACAAGCTTCCCTCTCACATACTGCAGGTGCAGCAGCAGGACAAGCTTCACTCTCACATACTGCATGTGCAGCAGCAGGACAAGCTTCACTCTCACATACTGCATGTGCAGCAGCAGGACAAGCTTCTCTCACACATACTGCATGTGCAGCAGCAGGACAAGCTTCACTCTCACATACTGCATGATCAGCGGAAACACAAGCTTCACTCACACATACTGCATGATCAGTGGAAACACAAGCTTCACTCACACATACTGCATGATCAGTGGAAACACAAGCTTCTCTCACACATACTGCATGTGCAGCAGCAGGACAAGCTTCACTCTCACATACTGCATGTGCAGCTGCAGGACAAGCTTCACTCTCACATACTGCATGTGCAGTAGCAGGACTAGCTTCTCTCTCACATACTGCATGATCAGCGGAAACACAAGCTTCACTCACACATACTGCATGATCAGTGGAAACACAAGCTTCACTCACACATACTGCATGATCAGTGGAAACACAAGCTTCTCTCACACATACTGCATGTGCAGCAGCAGGACAAGCTTCACTCTCACATACTGCATGTGCAGCAGCAGGACAAGCTTCACTCTCACATGCTGCATGATCAGTGGAAACACAAGCTTCCCTCTCACATACTGCATGTGCAGGAGCAGTACAAGCTTCTCTCTCACATACTGCATGTGCAGCAGCAGGACAAGCTTCACTCTCACATGCTGCATGATCAGTGGAAACACAAGCTTCCCTCTCACATACTGCATGTGCAGCAGCAGTGCTAGCTTCACTCTCACATACTGCATGATCAGTGGAAACACAAGCTTCACTCTCACATACTGCATGATCAGTGGAAACACAAGCTTTACTCTCACATACTGCATGTGCAGCAGCAGTGCTAGCTTCACTCTCACATACTGCATGTGCAGCAGCAGGACAAGCTTCACTCTCACATACTGCATGTGCAGCAGCAGGACAAGCTTCCCTCTCACATACTGCATGTGCAGCAGCAGGACAAGCTTCACTCTCACATACTGCACGTGCAGCAGCAGGACAAGCTTCACTCTCACATACTCCATGTGCAGCAGCAGGACAAGCTTCCCTCTCACATACTGCATGTGCAGCAGCAGGACAAGCTTCACTCACATACTGCATGGACAGCAGCAGCATAAGCTTCTCTCTCACATACTGCATGTGCAGCAGCAGGACAAGCTTCACTCTCACATACTGCATGATCAGTGGAAACACAAGCTTCACTCTCACATACTGCATGTGCAGCAGCAGTGCTAGCTTCTCTCTCACATACTGCATGTGCAGCAGCAGGACAAGCTTCACTCTCACATACTGCATGTGCAGCAGCAGGACAAGCTTCACTCTCACATACTGCACGTGCAGCAGCAGGACAAGCTTCACTCTCACATACTCCATGTGCAGCAGCAGGACAAGCTTCCCTCTCACATACTGCATGTGCAGCAGCAGGACAAGCTTCACTCACATACTGCATGGACAGCAGCAGCATAAGCTTCCCTCTCACATACTGCATGTGCAGCAGCAGTGCTAGCTTCACTCTAACATACTGCATGATCAGTGGAAACACAAGCTTCACTCACACATACTGCATGATCAGTGGAAACACAAGCTTCTCTCACACATACTGCATGTGCAGCAGCAGGACAAGCTTCACTCTCACATACTGCATGTGCAGCAGCAGGACAAGCTTCACTCTCACATACTGCATGTGCAGCAGCAGTGCAAGCTTCACTCTCACATACTACATGATCAGTGGAAACACAAGCTTCACTCTCACATACTGCATGATCAGTGGAAACACAAGCTTCTCTCACACATACTGCATGTGCAGCAGCAGGACAAGCTTCCCTCTCACATACTGCATGTGCAGCAGCAGGACAAGCTTCACTCTCACATACTGCACGTGCAGCAGCAGGACAAGCTTCACTCTCACATACTGCACGTGCAGCAGCAGGACAAGCTTCCCTCTCACATACTGCATGTGCAGCAGCAGGACAAGCTTCACTCTCACATACTGCACGTGCAGCAGCAGGACAAGCTTCACTCTCACATACTCCATGTGCAGCAGCAGTGCTAGCTTCACTCTAACATACTGCATGATCAGTGGAAACACAAGCTTCACTCACACATACTGCATGATCAGTGGAAACACAAGCTTCTCTCACACATACTGCATGTGCAGCAGCAGGACAAGCTTCACTCTCACATACTGCTTGGACAGCAGCAGCACAAGCTTCCCTCTCACATACTGCATGTGCAGCAGCAGGACAAGCTTCACTCTCACATACTGCATGTGCAGCAGCAGGACAAGCTTCCCTCTCACATACTGCATGTGCAGCAGCAGTGCAAGCTTCACTCTCACATACTACATGATCAGTGGAAACACAAGCTTCACTCTCACATACTGCATATGCAGCAGCAGTGCTAGCTTCACTCTCACATACTACATGATCAGTGGAAACACAAGCTTCACTCACACATACTGCATGATCAGTGGAAACACAAGCTTCTCTCACACATACTGCATGTGCAGCAGCAGTGCAAGCTTCACTCTCACATACTGCATGATCAGTGGAAACACAAGCTTCACTCTCACATACTGCATGTGCAGCAGCAGGACAAGCTTCACTCTCACATACTGCATGTGCAGCAGCAGGACAAGCTTCACTCTCACATACTGCATGTGCAGCAGCACGACAAGCTTCCCTCTCACATACTGCATGTGCAGCAGCAGGACCAGCTTCACTCTCACATACTGCATGTGCAGCAGCAGGACAAGCTTCTCTCACACATACTGCATGTGCAGCAGCAGGACAAGCTTCACTCTCACATACTGCATGTGCAGCAGCAGGACAAGCTTCACTCTCACATACTGCATGAGCAGCAGCAGGACAAGCTTCTCTCTCACATACTGCATGTGCAGCAGCAGGACAAGCTTCTCTCTCACATACTGCATGTGCAGCAGCAGTACAAGCTTCTCTCTCACATACTGCATGTGCAGCAGCAGGACAAGCTTCACTCTCACATACTGCACGTGCAGCAGCAGTACAAGCTTCTCTCTCACATACGGCAGGTGCAGCAGCAGGACAAGCTTCCCTCTCACATACTGCATGTGCAGGAGCAGTACAAGCTTCTCTCTCACATACTGCATGTGCAGCAGCAGTGCTAGCTTCACTCTCACATACTGCATGTGCAGCAGCAGGACAAGCTTCTCTCTCACATACTGCATGTGCAGCAGCAGGACAAGCTTCTCTCTCACATACGGCAGGTGCAGCTGCAGGACAAGCTTCACTCTCACATACTGCATGTGCAGCAGCAGGACAAGCTTCCCTCTCACATACTGCATGTGCAGCAGCAGGACAAGCTTCCCTCTCACATACTGCATGTGCAGCAGCAGGACAAGCTTCCCTCTCACATACTGCAGGTGCAGCTGCAGGACAAGCTTCACTCTCACATACTGCATGTGCAGCAGCAGGACAAGCTTCCCTCTCACATACTGCATGTGTAGCTGCAGTGCAAGCTTCCCTCTCACATACTGCATGTGCAGGAGCAGTACAAGCTTCTCTCTCACATACTGCATGTGCAGCAGCAGGACAAGCTTCCCTCTCGCATACTGCATGGACAGCAGCAGGACAAGCTTCACTCTCACATACTGCATGTGCAGCAGCAGGACAAGCTTCACTCTCACATACTGCTTGGACAGCAGCAGGACAAGCTTCCCTCTCACATACTGCATGTGCAGCAGCAGGACAAGCTTCTCTCTCACATACGGCAGGTGCAGCTGCAGGACAAGCTTCACTCTCACATACTGCATGTGCAGCTGCAGGACAAGCTTCACTCTCACATACTGCATGTGCAGCAGCAGGACAAGCTTCACTCTCACATACTGCATGTGCAGCAGCAGGACAAGCTTCACTCTCACATACTGCATGTGCAGCAGCAGGACAAGCTTCACTCTCACATACTGCATGTGCAGGAGCAGGACAAGCTTCACTCTCACACACTGCATGTGCAGCAGCAGGACAAGCTTCCCTCTCACACACTGCATGTGCAGCAGCAGGACAAGCTTCACTCTCACATACTGCATGTGCAGCAGCAGGACAAGCTTCACTCTCACATACTGCATGTGCAGCAGCAGGACAAGCTTCACTCTCACATGTTGCATGTGCAGCAGCAGGACAAGCTTCACTCTCACATACTGCATGTGCAGCAGCAGGACAAGCTTCACTCTCACATACTGCATGTGCAGCAGCAGGACAGGCTTCCCTCTCACATACTGCAGGTGCAGCTGCAGGACAAGCTTCACTCTCACATACTGCATGTGCAGCAGCAGGACAAGCTTCACTCTCACATACTGCTTGTGCAGCAGCAGGACAAGCTTCACTCTCACATACTGCATGTGCAGCAGCAGGACAAGCTTCACTCTCACATACTGCATGTGCAGCAGCAGGACAAGCTTCCCTCTCACATACTGCATGTGCAGGAGCAGTAGAAGCTTCTCTCTCACATACTGCATGTGCAGCAGCAGGACAAGCTTCCCTCTCACATACTGCATGGACAGCAGCAGGACAAGCTTCACTCTCACATACTGCATGTGCAGCAGCAGGACAAGCTTCACTCTCACATACTGCTTGGACAGCAGCAGGACAAGCTTCACTCTCACATACTGCATGTGCAGCAGCAGTACAAGCTTCTCTCTCACATACTGCATGTGCAGCAGCAGGACAAGCTTCCCTCTCACATACTGCATGTGCAGGAGCAGTACAAGCTTCTCTCTCACATACTGCATGTGCAGCAGCAGTGCTAGCTTCACTCTCACATACTGCATGTGCAGCAGCACGACAGGCTTCCCTCTCACATACTGCAGGTGCAGCTGCAGGACAAGCTTCACTCTCACATACTGCATGTGCAGCAGCAGGACAAGCTTCCCTCTCACATACTGCAGGTGCAGCTGCAGGACAAGCTTCACTCTCACATACTGCATGTGCAGGAGCAGTACAAGCTTCTCTCTCACATACTGCATGTGCAGCTGCAGTGCAAGCTTCCCTCTCACATACTGCATGTGCAGGAGCAGGACAAGCTTCGCTCTCACATACTGCATGTGCAGCTGCAGTGCAAGCTTCCCTCTCACATACTGCATGTGCAGGAGCAGTACAAGCTTCTCTCTCACATACTGCATGTGCAGCAGCAGGACAAGCTTCTCTCACATACTGCATGTGCAGCAGCAGGACAAGCTTCTGTCACATACTGCATGTGCAGCAGCAGGACAAGCTTCACTCTCACATACTGCATGTGCAGCAGCAGGACAAGCTTCACTCTCACATACTGCTTGGACAGCAGCAGGACAAGCTTCCCTCTCACATACTGCATGTGCAGCAGCAGGACAAGCTTCTCTCTCACATACGGCAGGTGCAGCTGCAGGACAAGCTTCACTCTCACATACTGCATGTGCAGCAGCAGGACAAGCTTCCCTCTCACATACTCCATGTGCAGCAGCAGGACAAGCTTCACTCTGACATAATGCATGTGCAGCTGCAGGACAAGCTTCACTCTCACATACTGCATGTGCAGCAGCAGGACAAGCTTCACTCTCACATACTGCATGTGCAGCAGCAGGACAAGCTTCCCTCTCACATACTGCATGTGCAGGAGCAGGACAAGCTTCCCTCTCACATACTGCAGGTGCAGCTGCAGGACAAGCTTCACTCTCACATACTGCATGTGCAGCAGCAGGACAAGCTTCCCTCTCACATACTGCATGTGCAACAACAGGACAAGCTTCCATCTCACACACTGCATGTGCAGCAGCAGGACAAGCTTCACTCTCACATACTGCATGTGCAGCAGCAGGACAAGCTTCACTCTCACACACTGCATGGACAGCAGCAGGATAAGCTTCCCTCTCACATACTGCATGTGCAGCAGCAGGACAAGCTTCACTCTCACACACTGCATGGACAGCAGCAGGATAAGCTTCCCTCTCACATACTGCATGTGCAGCAGCAGGACAAGCTTCCCTCTCACATACTGCAGGTGCAGCTGCAGGACAAGCTTCACTCTCACATACTGCAGGTGCAGCTGCAGGACAAGCTTCACTCTCACACACTGCATGTGCAGCAGCACGACAAGCTTCCCTCTCACATACTGCAGGTGCAGTTGCAGGACAAGCTTCACTCTCACATACTCCATCTGCAGCAGCAGGACACGCTTCACTCTCACATACTGCATGTGCAGTAGCAGGACTAGCTTCTCTCTCACATACTGCATGATCAGCGGAAACACAAGCTTCACTCACACATACTGCATGATCAGTGGAAACACAAGCTTCACTCACACATACTGCATGATCAGTGGAAACACAAGCTTCTCTCACACATACTGCATGTGCAGCAGCAGTGCTAGCTTCACTCTCACATACTGCATGTGCAGCAGCAGGACCAGCTTCACTCTCACATACTGCATGATCAGTGGAAACACAAGCTTCACTCTCACATACTGCATGTGCAGCAGCAGGACAAGCTTCACTCTCACATACTGCATGTGCAGCAGCAGGACAAGCTTCACTCTCACATACTGCATGTGCAGCAGCAGGACAAGCTTCCTTCTCACATACTGCTTGTGCAGCAGCAGGACAAGCTTCACTCTCACATGCTGCATGATCAGTGGAAACACAAGCTTCCCTCTCACATACTGCATGTGCAGCAGCAGTGCTAGCTTCACTCTCACATACTGCATGTGCAGCAGCAGGACAAGCTTCACTCTCACATACTGCATGTGCAGCAGCAAGACAAGCTTCACTCTCACATACTGCATGTGCAGCAGCACGACAAGCTTCCCTCTCACATACTGCATGTGCAGCAGCAGGACCAGCTTCACTCTCACATACTGCATGATCAGTGGAAACACAAGCTTCCCTCTCACATACTGCATGTGCAGCAGCAGTGCTAGCTTCACTCTCACATACTGCATGTGCAGCAGCAGGACCAGCTTCACTCTCACATACTGCATGATCAGTGGAAACACAAGCTTCACTCTCACATACTGCATGATCAGTGGAAACACAAGCTTCACTCTCACATACTGCATGTGCAGCAGCAGGACAAGCTTCACTCTAACATACTGCATGATCAGTGGAAACACAAGCTTCACTCTCACATACTGCATGTGCAGCAGCAGGACAAGCTTCACTCTCACATACTGCATGTGCAGCAGCAGTGCAAGCTTCACTCTCACATACTACATGATCAGTGGAAACACAAGCTTCACTCTCACATACTGCATGATCAGTGGAAACACAAGCTTCACTCACACACACTGCATGTGCAGCAGCAGTGCAAGCTTCACTCTCACATACTGCATGTGCAGCTCCAGTGCAAGCTTCACTCTCACATACTGCATGATCAGTGGAAACACAAGCTTCTCTCACACATACTGCATGTGCAGCAGCAGTGCAAGCTTCACTCTCACATACTGCATGATCAGTGGAAACACAAGCTTCACTCTCACATACTGCATGTGCAGCAGCAGGACAAGCTTCACTCTCACATACTGCATGTGCAGCAGCAGGACAAGCTTCACTCTCACATACTGCATGTGCAGCAGCATGACAAGCTTCCCTCTCACATACTGCATGTGCAGCAGCAGGACCAGCTTCACTCTCACATACTGCATGATCAGTGGAAACACAAGCTTCACTCTCACATACTGCATGTGCAGCAGCAGGACAAGCTTCCCTCTCACATACTGCATGTGCAGCAGCAGTGCAAGCTTCACTCTCACATACTGCATGATCAGTGCAAACACAAGCTTCACTCTCACATACTGCATATGCAGCAGCAGGACAAGCTTCACTCGTACATACTGCATGTGCAGCAGCAGGACAAGCTTCCCTCTCACATACTGCATGTGCAGCAGCAGTGCAAGCTTCACTCTCACATACTGCATGATCAGTGCAAACACAAGCTTCACTCTCACATACTGCATATGCAGCAGCAGGACAAGCTTCACTCTCACATACTGCATGTGCAGGAGCAGTACAAGCTTCTCTCTCACATACTGCATGTGCAGGAGCAGTACAAGCTTCTCTCTCACATACTGCATGTGCAGGAGCAGTACAAGCTTCTCTCTCACATACTGCATGTGCAGCAGCAGTGCAAGCTTCACTCACACATACTGCATGATCAGTGGAAACACAAGCTTCCCTCTCACATACTGCATGTGCAGCAGCAGTGCAAGCTTCACTCACACATACTGCATGATCAGTGGAAACACAAGCTTCACTCTCACATATTGCATGTGCAGCAGCAGTGCAAGCTTCTCTCTCACATACTGCATGTGTAGCAGCAGGACAAGCTTCACTCTCACATACTGCATGTGAAGCAGCTGTGTAAGCTTCACTCTCACATACTGCATGATCAGTGGAAACACAAGCTTCACTCTCACATACTGCATGTGTAGCAGCAGTGCAAGCTTCACTCTCACATACTGAATGCACAGCAGCAGGACAAGCTTCACTCTCACATACTGAATGCACAGCAGCAGGACAAGCTTCACTCTCACATACTGCATGTGTAGCAGCAGGACAAGCTTCACTCTCACATACTGAATGCACAGCAGCAGGACAAGCTTCACTCTCAAATACTGCATGTGTAGCAGCAGGACCAGCTTCACTCTCACATACTGCATGATCAGTGGAAACACAAGCTTCACTCTCACATACTGCATGTGCAGCAGCAGGACAAGCTTCCCTCTCACATACTGCATGTGCAGCAGCAGTGCAAGCTTCACTCTCACATACTGCATGATCAGTGGAAACACAAGCTTCACTCTCACATCCTGCATGTGCAGCAGCACGACAAGCTTCCCTCTCACATACTGCATGTGTAGCAGCCGGACAAGCTTCACACTCACATACTGCATGTGCAGCAGCAGGACAAGCTTCTCTCACATACTGCATGTGCAGCAGAAGTGCAAGCTGCACACTCACATACTGCATGTGCAGCAGCAGGACAAGCTTCTCTCTCATATACTGCATGTGCAGCAGCAGGACATGCTTCTCTCTCACATACTGCATGTGCAGCAGCAGAACAAGCTTCCCTCTCACATACTGCAGGTGCAGCAGCAGGACAAGCTTCACTCTCACATACTGCATGCACAGCAGCAGGACAAGCTTCACTCTCACATACTGCATGTGTAGCAGCAGGACCAGCTTCACTCTCACATACTGCATGATCAGTGGAAACACAAGCTTCACTCTCACATCCTGCATGTGCAGCAGCACGACAAGCTTCCCTCTCACATACTGCATGTGTAGCAGCCGGACAAGCTTCACACTCACATACTGCATGTGCAGCAGCAGGACAAGCTTCTCTCACATACTGCATGTGCAGCAGAAGTGCAAGCTGCACACTCACATACTGCATGTGCAGCAGCAGGACAAGCTTCTCTCTCATATACTGAATGTGCAGCAGCAGGACATGCTTCTCTCTCACATACTGCATGTGCAGCAGCAGGACCAGCTTCACACTCACATACTGCATGTGCAGCAGCAGGACAAGCTTCTCTCTCACATACTGCATGTGCAGCAGCAGGACATGCTTCTCTCTCACATACTGCATGTGTAGCAGCAGGACAATCTCCTCTCACATACTGCATGTGCAGCAGCAGTGCAAGCTTCACTCTCACATACTACATGATCAGTGGAAACACAAGCTTCACTCTCACATACTGCATGATCAGTGGAAACACAAGCTTCACTCTCGCATCCTGCATGTGCGCGGGCAGGACAAGCTTCACTCTCACACACTGCATGTGCAGCAGCACTACAAGCTTCCCTCTCACATACTGCATGTGCAGCAGCAGGACCAGCTTCACTCTCAAATACTGCATGTGTAGCAGCAGGACCAGCTTCACTCTCACATACTGCATGATCAGTGGAAACACAAGCTTCACTCTCACATACTGCATGTGTAGCAGCAGGACAAGCTTCACTCTCACATACTGAATGCACAGCAGCAGGACAAGCTTCACTCTCAAATACTGCATGTGTAGCAGCAGGACAAGCTTCACTCTCACATACTGAATGCACAGCAGCAGGACCAGCTTCACTCTCAAATACTGCATGTGTAGCAGCAGGACCAGCTTCACTCTCACATACTGCATGATCAGTGGAAACACAAGCTTCACTCTCACATACTGAATGCACAGCAGCAGGACAAGCTTCACTCTCAAATACTGCATGTGTAGCAGCAGGACAAGCTTCACTCTCACATACTGAATGCACAGCAGCAGGACAAGCTTCACTCTCAAATACTGCATGTGTAGCAGCAGGACAAGCTTCACTCTCACATACTGAATGCACAGCAGCAGGACAAGCTTCACTCTCAAATACTGCATGTGTAGCAGCAGGACAAGCTTCACTCTCACATACTGAATGCACAGCAGCAGGACCAGCTTCACTCTCAAATACTGCATGTGTAGCAGCAGGACCAGCTTCACTCTCACATACTGCATGATCAGTGGAAACACAAGCTTCACTCTCACATACTGAATGCACAGCAGCAGGACAAGCTTCACTCTCAAATACTGCATGTGTAGCAGCAGGACAAGCTTCACTCTCACATACTGAATGCACAGCAGCAGGACAAGCTTCACTCTCAAATACTGCATGTGTAGCAGCAGGACAAGCTTCACTCTCACATACTGAATGCACAGCAGCAGGACAAGCTTCACTCTCACATACTGCATGTGTAGCAGCAGGACAAGCTTCACCCTCACATACTGCATGTGCAGCAGCAGGACAAGCTTCTCTCACACATACTGCATGTGCAGCAGCAGGACAAGCTTCACTCTCAAATACTGCATGTGTAGCAGCAGGACCAGCTTCACTCTCACATACTGCATGATCAGTGGAAACACAAGCTTCACTCTCACATACTGCATGTGTAGCAGCAGGACAAGCTTCGCTCACATGCTGCATGTGCAGCAGCAGGACAAGCTTCACACTCACATACTGCATGGACAGCAGCAGGACAAGCTTCACTCTCACATACTGCATGTGCAGCAGCAGGACAAGCTTCCCTCTCACATACAGCATGGACAGCAGCAGGACAAGCTTCACTCTCACATACTGCATGTGCAGCAGCAGGACAAGCTTCACTCTCACATACTGCTTGGACAGCAGCAGGACAAGCTTCCCTCTCACATACTGCATGTGCAGCAGCAGGACAAGCTTCTCTCTCACATACGGCAGGTGCAGCAGCAGGACAAGCTTCTCTCACATACTGCATGTGCAGCAGCAGGACAAGCTCCTCTCACATACTGCATGTGCAGCAGCAGGACAAGCTTCTCTCACATACTGCATGTAAAGCAGCAGGACAAGCTTCTCTCTGACATACTGCATGTGCAGCAGCCGTGCAAGCTTCACTCTTACATACTGCATGTGCAGCAGCAGTGCCAGCTTCACTCTCACACACTGCATGTGCAGCAGCAGGACAAGCTTCACTCTCACATACTGCATGTGCAGCAGCAGGACAAGCTTCTCTCTCACATACTGCATGTGCAGCAGCAGGACAAGCTTCACTCTCACATACTGCATGTGCAGCAGCACTACAAGCTTCACTCTCACATACTGCATGTGCAGCAGCAGGACAAGCTTCACTCTCACATACTGCATGTGCAGCAGCAGGACAAGCTTCACTCTCACATACTGCATGTGCAGCAGCAGGACAAGCTTCACTCTCACATACTGCATGTGCAGCAGCAGGACAAGCTTCACTCTCACATACTGCATGTGCAGCAGCAGTGCAAGCTTCACTCTCACATACTCCATGTGCAGCAGCAGTGCTAGCTTCACTCTCACATACTGCATGTGCAGCAGCAGGACAAGCTTCTCTCTCACATACTGCATGTGCAACAGCAGGACAAGCTTCTCTCTCACATACTGCATGTGCAGCAGCAGGACAAGCTTCACTCTCACATACTGCATGTGCAGCAGCAGGACAAGCTTCACTCTCACATACTGCATGTGCAGCAGCAGGACAAGCTTCACTCTCACATACTGCATGTGCAGCAGCAGGACAAGCTTCACTCTCACATACTGCATGTGCAGCAGCAAGACAAGCTTCACTCTCACATACTGCATGTGCAGCAGCAGTGCAAGCTTCACTCTCACATACTCCATGTGCAGCAGCAGTGCTAGCTTCACTCTCACATACTGCATGTGCAGCAGCAGGACAAGCTTCACTCTCACATACTGCATGTGCAGCAGCAGTGCTAGCTTCACTCTCACATACTGCAAGTGCAGCTTTAGTACAAGCTTCCCTCTCACATACTGAATGTGCAGCAGCAGGACAAGCTTCCCTCTCACATACTGCACGTGCAGCAGCAGGACAAGCTTCACTCTCACATACTGCACGTGCAGCAGCAGGACAAGCTTCCCTCTCATATACTGCATGTGCAGCAGCAGGACAAGCTTCCCTCTCACATAATGCATGTGCCGCAGCAGGACAAGCTTCACTCTCACACGCTGTATGTGCAGCAGCCATGCAAGCTTCCCTCTCACATACTGAATGTGCAGCAGCAGGACAAGCTTCCCTCTCACATACTGCACGTGCAGCAGCAGGACAAGCTTCTCTCTCACATACTGCATGTGCAGCAGCAGGACAAGCTTCTCTCTCACATACTGCATGTGCAGCAGCAGTGCAAGCTTCCCTCTCACATACTGCATGTGCAGCAGCAGCACAAGCTTCACTCTCACATACTGCATGTGCAGCAGCCGGACAAGCTTCACTCCTACATACTGCATGTGCAGCAGCAGGACAAGCTTCACTCTCACACACTGCATGTGCAGCAGCCGTGCAAGCTTCACTCTCACATATTGCATGTGCAGCAGCCGGACAAGCTTCCCTCTCACATACTGCATGTGCAACTGCAGTGCAAGCTTCCCCCTCATATACTGCACGTGCAGCAGCAGGACAAGCTTCCCTCTCACATACTGCATGCGCAGCAGCAGGACAATCTTCACTCTCACATACTGCATGTGCAGCAGCAGGACAAGCTTCCCTCTTACATACTGCACGTGCAGCAGCAGTACAAGCTTCTCTCTCACATACGGCAGGTGCAGCAGCAGGACAGGCTTCCCTCTCACGTACTGCACATGCAGCAGCAGGACAAACTTCACTCTCACATACTGCATGTGCAACTGCAGTGCAAGCTTCCCCCTCACATACTGCACGTGCAGCAGCAGGACAAGCTTCACTCTCACATACTGCACGTGCAGCAGCAGGACAAGCTTCACTCTCACATACTGCATGTGCAGCTGCAGTGCAACCATCACTCTCACATACTGCACGTGCAGCAGCAGGACATGCTTCACTCTCACATACTGCATGTGCAGCAGCCGTGCAAGCTTCCCTCTCACATACTGCATGTGCAGCAGCCGGACAAACTTCACTCTCACATACTGCATGTGCAACTGCAGTGCAAGCTTCCCCCTCACGTACTGCACGTGCAGCAGCAGGACAAGCTTCACTCTCACATACTGCATGTACAGCAGCAGTGCTAGCTTCACTCTTACATACTGCATGCGCAGCAGCCGGACAAGCTTCCCTCTCACATACTGCATGTGCACAGCCGTGCAAGCTTCCCTCTCACATGCTGCATGTGCACAGCCGTGCAAGCTTCCCTCTCACATACTGCATGTGCAGCAGCAGGACACGCTTCTCTCCCACATACTGCATGTGCAGCAGCAGGACAAGCTTCACTCTCACATACTGCATGCGCAGCAGCAGGACAAGCTTCACTCTCACACGCTGCATGTGCAGCAGCAGTGCAAGCTTCACTCTTACATACTGCATGTGCAGCAGCAGGACAAGCTTCACTCTCACACGCTGCATGTGCAGCAGCAGGACAAGCTTCTCTCACATACTGCAAGTGCAGCAGCAGGACAAGCTTCACCCTCACATACTGCATGTGCAGCAGCAGGACAAGCTTCCCTCTCACATACTGCATGTGCAGCAGCAGGACAAGCTTCCCTCTCACATACTGCATGTGCAGCTGCAGGACAAGCTTCACTCTCACATACTGCACGTGCAGCAGCAGGTAAACCTTCTCTCACATACAACATGTGCAGCAGCAGGACAAGCTTCTCTCTCACATACTGCACGTGCAGCAGCAGGACAAGCTTCCCTCTCACATACTGCATGTGCAGCAGCCGGACAAGCTTCCCTCTTCCATACTGCACGTGCAGCAGCAGTACAAGCTTCCCTCTCACATACTGCACGTGCAGCAGCAGGACAAGCTTCACTCTCACATACTGCATGTGCAGCAGCCGGACAAGCTTCCCTCTTACATACTGCACGTGCAGCAGCAGTACAAGCTTCCCTCTCACATACTGCACGTGCAGCAGCAGGACAAGCTTCTCTTTCACATACTGCATGTGCAGCAGCAGGACAAGCTTCACTCTCACATACTGCACGTGCAGCAGCAGGACAAGCTTCCCTCTCACATACTGCACGTGCAGCAGCAGGACAAGCTTCACTCTCACATACTGCATGTGCAGCTGCAGTGCAACCATCACTCTCACATACTGCACGTGCAGCAGCAGGACAAGCTTCACTCTCACATACTGCACGTGCAGCAGCCGTACAAGCTTCCCTCTTACATACTGCATGTGCAGCAGCCGCACAAGCTTCCCTCTTCCATACTGCACGTGCAGCAGCAGTACAACCTTCCCTCTCACATACTGCACGTGCAGCAGCAGGACAAGCTTCACTCTCACATACTGCATGTGCAGCAGCCGGACAAGCTTCCCTCTTACATACTGCACGTGCAGCAGCAGTACAAGCTTCCCTCTCACATACTGCACGTGCAGCAGCAGGACAAGCTTCACTCTCACATACTGCACGTGCAGCAGCAGGACAAGCTTCTCTTTCACATACTGCATGTGCAGCAGCAGGACAAGCTTCACTCTCACATACTGCACGTGCAGCAGCAGGACAAGCTTCCCTCTCACATACTGCACGTGCAGCAGCAGGACAAGCTTCACTCTCACATACTGCATGTGCAGCAGCCGTGCAAGCTTCCCTCTCACATACTGCATGTGCACAGCCTTGCAAGCTTCACTCTCACATACTGCATGTGCAGCAGCAGGACAAGCTTCACTCTCACATACTGCACGTGCAGCAGCAGGACAAGCTTCACTCTCACATACTGCACGTGCAGCAGCCGTGCAAGTTTCCCTCTCACATACTACACGTGCAGCAGCAGGACAAGCTTCCCTCTCACATACTGCATGTGCAGCAGCCATGCAAGCTTCCCTCTCACATACTGCATGTGCAGCAGCCGCCCAAGCTTCCCTCTTACATACTGCACGTGCAGCAGCCAGACAACCTTCCCTCTCACATACTGCATGTGCACAGCCGTGCAAGCTTCCCTCTCACATACTGCACGTGCAGCAGCAGTGCAAGCTTCACTCCTACATACTGCATTTGCAGCAGGAGCACAAGCTTCCCTAAGACAAAGAGAACATGTGTTACAAGAGCAAGCTTTCCTTACACAAGGACAAATTCAGCACAGGCAGCACTAGTGCAAGACCAGAGCAAGTACAGCACAGGCAGCAGCAGGGCAAGCTTCCGTAAGCTACACTGTATCTTTTACAAGCGCAAGCGTCCATCCCACAGGGAACAGAACCAGCTGCATCAGTGCAAGCTGCACTCCGGCACACAGAACAGGCCATGGCCTGACAAGGGAGGGGATTTGGCATAAAACACCACTGCTGTGCCATCCATAGGGGCGGGGGGGGGTGTGAAGATTGCCCAAGTGCACAACACCATCTGTCCCCCGCAGTGAGGCCCCAACATAAACCCACCCTCCTCCGCCCACCAGTGCCCTGAATGAGAAGGCCTATGTGCGAGGTGTTAGATAAAAACACCTCTTCTGGGCTGCGTTGCCCCAGGGGGGCCGAGGTGAGAATGGCGCACTGGCCTGAGCAACACCAGGCCCCAGGGAGGCCAATTCTGACACACAATCACCGGCTTCCCAGCCCACCATCAGGGCAATAGGTTGGCAAGGCAGGGGATCAAAGAGAGATTACAACTAATCATCGCCCAAAAGCCATATCACACGCTCCCCAGCGAGGCAGCTTTTCATTATAGCTGTCCAGTGCCCTCTGCGGGTTGGGAAAGAAAAAAAACAAGCATTGGCATAGCCAATAGGTCTCGCCTTTGGGACCTTATAAGTGTTTAGTTAGCCAGCACAATATCATTGGTGCAACAACATCAAGTGTTGCATGGCTAAACACTTATAAGGTCCCAAAGGCGAGACCTATTGGCTATGCCAATGCTTATTTGTGAGTGAGTGGCTTGTTCAGGTATACCACTGTGAGGTAGAGATGCTGTGAGTGCTTTTAAGGAGCCCCTGTGACATTGCTCCTCTTCAATATGTATCTTGGGTCTGGTGTTATACTTATAGCCCCTATTCCCATCTTCTCGTACCCATTGCATCCTTAAATATCCAATGTACAGCTGGGGTTGACACTCCTATTACCCCTGCCATCCAGTGACACTTTACCCATCATGGGTGGTGGTGATGGTGGTGGTGGACGTAGTGGTGGTGGACATGGTGGTGGACGTGGTGGTGCTGGTGGACATGATGGTGATGTTGGACGTGGTGGTGGACATGGTGGTGGGCGTGGTGGTGGTGGACGTGATGGTGGATGTGGTGGTGGATGTGGTGGTGGTGGACGTGGTGGTGGACATGGTGGTGAACATGGTGGTGGGCGTGGTGGTGGTGGACGTTGTGGTGATGGTGGATGTGGTGGTGGATGTGGTAGTTGTGGTGGACATGGTGGTGGTGGTGGACATGGTGGCGGACATGGTGGTGGTGGTGGATGGTGGTGGTGGTGGATGTGGTGGTGATGGTGGACATGGTGGTGGATTTGGTGGTGGTGGACATGGTGGTGGTGGTGGACATGGTGGTGGATGTGGTGGTGGTGGACATAGTGGTGGATGTGGTTGACATTCTTGTGGTGGTGGTGGATGTGGTGGTGGACATGGTGGTGGTGGTGTACGTGGTGGTGGTGGTGGACATGGTGGTGGTGGTGGACATGGTGGTGGTGGACGTGGTGGTGGACATGGTGGTGGACGTGGTGGTGGTGGAAGTGGTGGTGGACATGGTGGTGGTGGATGTGGTGGCAGATGTGGTGGTGGTCAACATTGTGGACATGGTGGTTGTGGGCGTGGTGGTGGTGGACATGGTGGTGGTGGATGTGTTGATGGACGTGGTGGTGGTGGATGTGGTGATGGTGGTGGATATGGTGGTAGTGGTGGATCTGGTGGTGGTGGAAGTGGTGGTGGTGGATGTGGTGGTGGTGGTGGTAGTGGACATGGCGGTGGACATGGTGGTGGTGGTGGACATGGTGGCGGACATGGTGGTGGTGGTGGATGTGGTGGTGGACATGGTGGTAGTGGTGGACATGGTGGTGGATGTGGTGTGGTTGTGGTTGTGGTGGTTGTGGTGGATGTGGTGGTGAACATAGTGGTGGTGGTGTACATGGTGGTGTTGGTGGACATGGTGGTGGTGGTGGACATGGTAGTGGTGGATGTGGTGGTGGTGGACGTGGTGGTGGACTTGGTGGTGGACATGGTGGTGGACATGGTGGTGGTGGAAGTGGTGGTGGACGTAGTGGTGGATGTGGTGGTGGACGTGGTGGTGGTGGATGTGGTGGTGGTGGATGTGGTGGTGGTGGATGTGGTGGTGGTGGATGTGGTGGTCATGGTGGTGGACATGGTGGTTGTAGATGTAGTGGCGGTGGACATGGTGGTGGTGGATGTGGTGGTGGACCTGGTGGTGGTGGACATGCTGATGGACGTGGTGGTGGTGGTGGACATGGTGGTGGACATGGTGGTGGTGGATCTGGTGGTGGTGGAAGTGGTGGTAGTGGATGTAGTGTTGCTGGTGGTGGACATGGTGGTGGATGTGAAGGTGGTGGTGGCTGTTTTGGTGGTGGTGGATGTGGTGGTGGTGGTGGTGGTGGATGTGGTGTTGGATGTGGTGGTTGGTGTGGTGGTGGACATGGTGATGGTGGTGGATGTGGTGGTGGTGGATGTGGTGATGGTGGACCTGGTGGGTGTACATGGTGGTGGTGGTGGATATGGTCGTGGTTATGGTGAAAGTGGTGGATGTGGTGTTCGTGAACATGATGGTGGTGGTAGTGGTGGTGGATGTGGGTGTCGTGGACGTGGTGGTGGATGTGGTGGTGGATGTGGTGGTGGACGTGATGGTGATGGTGAACATGGTGGTGGATGTGGTGGTGGTAGATGTGGTGGTGGTCATGGTGCTGGTGGTGATGGTGGACGGGGTGATGATGGTGGATGTGGTGGTGATGGTGGATGTGGTGTGGCGGTGGTGGACGTGTGGTGGACGTGTGGTGGACATGGTGGTCGTGGATGTGGTAGTGGTGGGCGTGGTGGTGGATGTGGTGGTGGACGTGGTGGTGGATGTAGTGGTAGACGTGGTGGTAGGCATGGTGGTGGTGGACGTGGTGGTGGTGGACGTGGTGGTGGTGGACATGGTGGTGGTGGACATGGTGGTGGTGGTGGACGTGGTTGTGGTGGACATGGTGGTGGAGGACATGGTGGTGGTGGACCTGGTGGTGCTGGTGGTGGACCTGGTTGTGCTGGTGGTGGACATGGTGGTGGTGGTGGACATGGTGGTGGTGAACATGATGGTGGACGTGTTGGTGGTGGCTGACCTAGTGGTGATGGACCTGGTGGTGGTGGACATGGTGGTGGTGGTGGACGTGGTGGTAGTGGACGTGGTGGTGGATGTGGTGGTGGTGGACTTGGTGGTGGTGGACCTGATGGTGGTGGACCTTGTGGTGGTGGTGGACCTGGTGGTGGTGGTGGACCGGGTGGTGGTGGCGGACCTGGTGGTGGTGGTGGTGGACATGGTGGTGGACATGGTTGTGGTGGACATGGTTGTGGTGGACATGGTTGTGGTGGACTTGGTGGTGGTCGACGTGGTGGTGGTGGACATGGTTGTGGTGGATGTGGTGGTGGATGTAGTGGTGGTGGACGTGGTGGTGGATGTGGTGGTGGACGTGGTGGTGATGGTGAACGTGGTGGTGGACGTGGTGGTGGTAGATGTGGTGGTAGTGGACGTGGTGGTGATGGTGGACATGGTGGTGATGGTGGATGTGGTGGTGGATGTGGTGGTGGACATGGTGGTGGTGGACGTGGTGGCGGACGTGGTGGTAGGCGTGGTGGTGGTGGAATTGGTGGTGGACGTGGTGGTGGACGTGGTGGTGGTGGTGTACATGATGGTAGGCATGGTGGTAGACATTGTGGTAGGTGTGGTGGTGGTGGTGGACCTGGTGGTGGTCGACCTGGTTTCGGTGGTGGTGGATGTAGTGGTGGTGGTGGACATGGTGGTGGTGGACGTGGTAGTGGTGGTCGTGGTGGTGGTGGACTTGGTGGTGGACATGGTGGTGGATGACTATTGGGTAGGAAGGTGCTGGCAGAATGCAGAAGGAGAGGAGGATCTTGAAGGGGGCACAAGGTAGAGCAGAAACATGCCGAATATTAGAAACCAATTGTTTGGGGTTGTAAGGAGCACTCCGTTATAAAACTTTACTTTAAATATCAGATTCAGATAATGTCACACACAATCCATTACAGTTGGGTTTTCATTTTGTTTAAACAAAGTATTGGCTGTTGAGGAGGATATACACATAGAATCATCATTCTATGACAGGAGTGATAAGGTACGCATACAATAGATCACACTTTACAAGAACCCCCATGCACTAGAAAAACACTTACACCATGTACTTTTTATTTTTTTACAGAATTGCCCCTGAGGAAGGGACCACTAGGTGCCGAAATGCATTGGGCTCCTCAAGATACAACTAATCTAAAATGCTATGTATAATGTTGAAATGCTCTGAAAATTAATATGATAAAAGTATAATGTAATGTACGAATGAAAATTGTTATGAATATGAATAACAAGATGAAATGCATAAGAGAAAGATAATGATTAAAAGTTAAACCGAGAACTATGGTAAATCATTTGGTTGATAAGAGGTTAAAACAATTAAGAATATAAGGTGCGGAGCACCAGGTGAACAGTGCACGATTAGGTGGGTACCACAACCCATCATAACCCATTGAATATTAGAAACCAGCCACAGCATCGCTCTGGTTAATGTTTGGGAGGTGGGAGGGGTGTTCTGTGCAGAAAGGCATTACAGTGCTCTAGTAATTAACTAAATAAAACAAGCCATTGGTCCAAACCTCATTACCTACCTGTAACGCCCCTAAATCTAGTATTATGGGGCACCCCTGAACCTTGCTTCCTCAGACCAGAACCTGCAACAAGAAAAGAAGAAGAAGGACCGAACAGCTGTGCCAAACCCAACAAGAGAAGATGCCCACTGACTTGGCCCCAGCCCTACCAGCCTGTCTCCACATCGAACATGCTCCTGCGAAATCCCGGTGTGTCCTGCAGCCAGCAACCTCGAAATCCCCAGAGGACCTGCCTGCCTTCAACCACAAAGACTGGGTACCTCGTGAACACCGGATTTGTTCATCTGCAACCTCTGGCTCCAGCCGGACACCGCGAATCTGCTCCACTCTACACCCACAGCTCGAGCAGGCAAACACCACGGGGAGGTCTCCCCAGCGATCCTGACCCGAGTTAAGGAGACCCAAATTCAAAAGGCGGAAGTCTGCCCAATACATTTCAATCTAAGGGCTCATATAGAGTCCCCAATTATTTCAAAAAGCAACACTTTGAGCTCACTGACAATCACGGTCACCACATTTAGCTTCTCAACACAGTTTCAGAATAAATATCAATTTTTATTTTCATTTTTCAAAATATAAAGGTGATTTAACAAACATGTAAAAACATCTTTCTTTGCATATATATATATATATGCATATATATATATACACAAAATAGTGATGGGATCAAATATAAATTATTAAATACACACACCCCCAAGCACTCTCTCGTCATTCATCCAGGTTCAACAACTCATTCCACTCAAAACCGCTTCACACATTCAGTCAATTCATTCAGTTTACACATTACAAAAACCTCAACATCCATCGCACACAAATACGCTGAGGTTATTCTGCGGTGTTATAGGCAGAAAAGATGGTCACCACGCCGACGCGCGTTTCGGTGCCCTGTCCGTTATACGGCGGCACCTTGGTCAGGGCATGTATACGAGAGGAAGCAGAGAACAGGGGGTACAACACAATTTTACAGCCGTGGTCCCTCTTAAATTCGCACGGAGCGGGTTGGGTACCACGAGTATATCCTCAAGGGGAAAAGAACCAATCGACTTCGACTACAATGTAGACTCTGAGGAGGCTCTTTAATAGTCATAAATCTTGGAAGCTGCCCGCTGTTTGTGCCATTTAGTTGTAGGTATCCATTTCTTCCAAAGGGTGAACGGTTAATGAGTGCCTCATCAAAAGAGGTTTCCAGTTTGAGGAGATTTCTTCCTCGAAATCGGTTTTCGCGGCTCGAGACACACTTAATTTGCCAGCCGGGATGGTCCTCCGACGTTCGATTCAAAGTGCTCCGGGAAGTTGATCAGCGATTATTTATTTCGGAGTCCCTCAGCAGGAGTGGCAGCAGTCCGGGCGTTCGCCGAGTTAAGGAGACCCCTGACCTGCCTCAAACCTCCAGCCGACGCATGCAGCCTAAATCGTAAGGTCCCCTAAACCACGACCAGGAGCTGGTAAGAAGATCTGATCCCAAAAGGCACCCCTGCACTCGACGCCCCACAGCCTTGGATGGCCAAACTGACAGTGCCTAACCAACCCCCCAACTTTCCAACTTACCTTTCGAAGTGGTGGTTGCACTCAGAAGACCTTCGTCCCCAAGCCTGCAGTGCCTTTGCAAACCGGATGTTCCTCATGGCAGACTACAGGGCGCCCGACGTTGAAACAGCGCCCTGCACCCGGCCGCCCTAGTGCCGCTGAGGGTACACCTTTGGTGCCATTTTGTTTCCCCATTTTCCCTGAGCTAAAGTCCAGGAGCTTTACTCCCACAACCAAGTGGCCTGCTTGCCAGCAGCCACCAACCGGAGGCCCCCTATCCCCCTTTGGATAACATTGGTCCTCAGCACTCTGCACCCGGCCACCCTAGTGCCGCTGAGCGTGTAACAAGAGTGCATCCCTGACCTTGGGGGACCCCTGAGTGTACCCCAGAAACTCAACTCCCACTACCAAATACTTACCTTAAAACCGATAACACTATTTCCTCCATAGGATAACATTGACTGTGTTTCTTGGAAAAGTTTCTAAGTGTGGAGTTTGAAAACCTAAAGAAATTCTTTAAAATTGTACTGTTAACACAAACGATTTTACTTACCTGTTCACAGGAAATGTCCCAGAGTAGTATCCTGGTATACTACTCTGTGTAAGAAAGTAATCTCAAAAGTAACTTACCTGGTATTTACCTAAAAGTCCATTCAAGTCTATGTACTGTGTTTACAAAGTATTACATTTCTCTGAAACCATACTGTAAGTCAAAACAAAGGGCATATACAATTACAATTCAAACTGTTTACAAACTGCATTACTACCGTAAAGTATTTATTGATTACCCGTGACAGGCTTGCTTGGTTCTAGAAAATAAAATAACTAAAAGAATATTTTCATACAACAACAATTGGTCTGAAGTTCAGTCTTTAAGTGTGTGAAATCATTTGCTGACTGAGTGTGAACAACAAATGCTTAACACTGTCCTCTGATACTGCCTTACTGCTCGACCACACTACCACAAATAGAGAGTGAGGTGCTATCTAACTTGACCTCTGCCTACCTTTGGGGATCCACTAGACTCTGTGCACACGGTACCTCACTTTGGTACAGTATATACAAAGCCAGTTTCCTACACAGTTTCCCTTACACACGGAAATAGTACAGTTTCCCACACACACAGAACAGCTTTAGCTTCCCTCACACACGGAACAGGTACAGCTTCACCCACACACACGGAACAGGTACAGCTTCACCCACACACATGGAACAGGTACTGCTTCACCCACACACACGGAACAGGTACAGCTTCACCCACACACGGAACAGGCACAGCTTCACCCCCACACGGAACAGGTTCAGCTTCACCCACACACGGAACAGGTACAGCTTCACCCACACACATGGAACAGGTACTGCTTCACCCACACACGGAACAGGTACAGCTTCACCCACACACACGGAACAGGTACAGCTTCACCCACACACGGAACAGGCACAGCTTCACCCCCACACGGAGCAGGTTCAGCTTCACCCACACATGGAACAGGTACAGCTGCCGATACACACGGAATGGGTACAGCTTCTGATACACACGGAATGGGTACAGCTTCCCTGACACACGGAACAGGTTCAGCTTCACCCACACACGGAAAAGGTACAGCTTCCGATACACACAGAACAGGTACAGCTTCTGATACACACGGAATGGGTACAGCTTCCCTGACACACGGAATGGGTACAGCTTCCCTGACACACGGAATGGGTACAGCTTCCCATACACATGTAACAGGCTCGGCTTACCCTACACACAGACCAGGTACAGCTTCCCACACACAGACCAGGTACAGCTTCCCACACACAGAACAGGTACAGCTTCCCCCACACACAGAACAGGTACAGCTTCCCCCACACACGGAACAGGTACAGCTTACCCCACACACGGAACAGGTACAGCTTACCCCACACACGGAACAGGTACAGCTTCCCCCACACAAAGAACAGGTACAGCTGCCCCCACACAAAGAACAGGTACAGCTGCCCCCACACACAGACCAGGGACAGCTTCCCCCACACATGGAACAGGTACAGCTTCCCCCACACATGGAACAGGTACAGCTTCCCCCGCACAGAACAGGTACAGCTTCCCCCATGGAACAGGTACAGCTTCCCCCACACATAGAACAGGTACAGCTTCCCCCGCACAGAACAGGTACAGCTTCTCCCACACACAGAACAGGTACAGCTTCACCCACACACGGAACATGTACAGCTTCCCCCACACACGGAACAGGTACAGATTCCCTCACACATGGAACAGGTACAGCTTACCCTATACAGTTTCTCCTACACACGGAATGGGTAAAGTTTCCCAGACTCACGTAACAGGTACAGCTTCCCCCACACACGGAACAGGTACAGGTTCCCTGACACACGGAACAGGTACAGCTTCCCTCACACATGGAACAGGTACAGCTTCCCCCACACACGGAACAGGTACAGGTTCCCCGACACACGGAACAGGTACAGCTTCCCCCACACACGGAACAGGTACAGGTTCCTTCACATACAGAACACGTACAGCTTCCCCCACACACAGAACTGGTACAGCTTACCCCACACAGGGAACAGGTACAGCTTCCCCCAGACAGGGAACAGGTACAGCTTCCCCCACACATGAAACAGGTACAGCTTCCCCCACATACGGAACAGGTGCAGCTTCCCCCACACACGGAACAGGTACAGGTTCCCCGACACATGGAACAGGTACAGCTTCCCCCACACATGGAACAGGTACAGCTTCCCCCACACATGGACTGGGTACAGCTTCCCATACACACGGAACAGGTATAAATTCCCAGACACACGGAACAGTTACAGCTTGTTAGAAGGGGTGATCCCAGAGGGCCAGGCTATGCTCTCCCGACCACTCCGTGACCCACCTCTCCCACAATAATGCCGAGTCTTAACGTGGGGCCCTCACTGGGGAGGACTTCGAGTCTCGGATCGTACACACTGAGATCACACCACACTTGCGAACGGACACCACACCGTAGGTTTTCAGTAACAAGTTCTTTATGAACAGTAAAAAGGAATCAGCACTCTTATTTACAAGCGATCGAGGGATCGTAAAGTCTCAGGAATTCGGGAAGAGGGAAGCGGGACAGTTTCAGTCTTTAGGCCAGTACGAAGCGTACCCTGCGCACAGCTCTCAATCCTCGAGCTGGGGGATACGGGAGATGATGGTCGTACTGGCTGCTTCACTCACTTCGGTCGTGTTGGTAGCGTCGATGGTCCAGCCGGACCAGAGTACTCCTCGAGCCGCGACGAGGTCAGCAGGGCTCGATCCGGAGGTTGTTCTTGAGGAGCCGCGACCACGTCAGCAGGGCTCAGGATGTTCCACGCAGATCTCTTTAAGGTTCAAGATCGAGCCGCGACGAGGTCAGCAGGGTTCTGAGGTTCTAGTTCCGTCCTTTCGAGGATGAGCCGCAACAGCATCAGCAAGGCTCCGATGTTCCAGTTCCGTCTTGGCGAGGCTGAGCGGCGACAGCGTCAGCAGGGCTCGAAGAGTTCGAAGGTTCAGTTTTCCCCAAGGTTCAGCCGCGCTCAGATCAGCAGGGCTTTCTTGTCCAGGATACAACTGCCCGCTAGTTCTCGGGCGGGCCTTGATATAGTCCAGTGGCCCTTTGATGTCCGGACCCTCGCAGGCGGAGGTCTCATGCCTTGGGGGCTGGTCTGGGGAGAGGTCCGTCGGTTGGCTCTTTGATCCGTTTGAAGATGCGTCCGGGAATTCCCAGACGCCCAGCAGGGTCTGGAGCCAGCACTCGGGGAGACCAGAGGTGCGATCAAAACTGGCCCACAGGAGAAGGCCAGAGGTGTGATAGAAACCTGTCCCCCAGGGAGGGCCGGAGATGCAATCGAAACTCCTTGTCTTATCTCACTCGGGGAGCCCTTTACCCCCTAGCCGGGACTGGTGCGTCTGGAGCCTAAGTTTCGCTGGGGCCGGGGTCATGCTAAGCCCAGGGAGTCAGGGACCTTGGGACGGGAAAATGGCTGCCGGGCCCTGTGGGGTGATGCAGGTTCTGGGCGCTCGGAGCCGGGAGTAGGACGGGGGCATGCGGGGCTGGTCGTCGGTTGGCGAGGACGTGCAGGGAACTGGGCATACATGGACAGGACGACCAGAGGTTTCTGAGTGCAGAGCTAGGCTAACGGGGTGCTGAGGAACGGGGGGAACCACGCAACGAGGCCAGGTCCAACACGCGTCCCCCCCAGCTGAAAGGCAAAGAGAACTACCCATCCCCTTGGGGGTTCTCTTCACTGAGGCGGAAGAATCGGGACAGGCCGTCTGTGTTGGCGTGGTCAACACCAGGCCGGTGCTCAACAGTGAAATCCATCCCCTGGAGGGAGATGGACCATCGCAACAGTTTGGGGTTCTCCCCTCTCATTTGCATTAGCCACCGGAGGGGTCGGTGGTCGGTTTGGACCCGGAAGTGAGTACCGAACAGGTAGGGCCTCAGCTTCTTCAGAGCCAAAACCACCGCGAAGGCCTCCCGCTCGATGGTGCTCCACCTTTGCTCTTGAGGGAGTAACCTCCGGCTAATGAATGCCACTGGCTGGTCTAGGCCCTTTTCATTCATCTGAGACAGGACTGCTCCGATGCCATGCTCGAACGCGTCCGTTTGGACCACGAACTCTCGGGAGTAGTCGGGGGCCTGCAGTACTGGGGCAATACACATGGCGTCTTTCAATGCTTCGAACGCCTCTTGACAGGCGGGGGTCCAACTAACTTTCTGCAGCTGTTTTTTGGAGTTTAACTCCATGAGGGGGACTACAATGCTGCTGTACCCCTTTATGAATCTTCGGTAGTACCCCGTGAGCCCCAGGAACGCCCGCACTTCCGTCTGGGTTGTGGGGCCCTCCCAGGCCACGATCGCATCGATCTTGGGCTGAAGGTGGGCCACTAGGCCGCTCCTGACCTGGTGCCCCAGGTAGACCACTGACCCTTGTCCGATCTGACATTTACTGGCTTTGATGGTGAGGCCCGCTCTCTGTAGGGCCATCAACACCTCCCAGAGGTGGTGGAGGTGCTCGGTCCAGTGGGAGCTGAATAATGCGATATCATCTAGATACGCGGCGCTGAATCCCTCCAACCCAGCCAGTACCAGCCTCTGGAAGGTGGCGGGGGCATTTTTCATTCCGAAGGGCATCACCAGGAAATGGTAGTGACCATCCGGGGTGGAGAAGGCAGATCTCTCTCTGGCCCCCTCGGTGAGGGCGATCTGCCAGTATCCGCTGGTCAAGTTGAACGTGCTGAAATAGCGAGCAGACCCAAGGCGGTCAATGAGCTCGTCTGCTCGGGGAATGGGGTGAGCGTCGGTCCTGGTGACTGCGTTGAGCCCGCGGTAGTCTATGCAGAACCTCATCTCGGGAACAGCACCGGGAGCGGCCGCCTTCGGAACCAGGACCACGGGGCTGGCCCATGGGCTGTCAGAGGCCTCGACCACTCCCAGGGCTAGCATCTTTGAGACTTCGGCCTTGATGCAGGCCCGGACTCTGTCAGGGATGTGGTAGGCTCTGTGCCGTGCCGGAGGGCTGTCCCCGGTGTCCACATCGTGGACGCACCAACTGGTGACGCCGGGGACGAGGGAAAAAAGGTCAGAGAACTGTCCCAGTAACTGGCGACAGTCCTCGCGCTGCTCGGGAGTGAGGGAGGAGGAGAGACTCACTCCCTCTACGGAGCCACATTTTTCCTTTGTACACAGGAGATCGGGGAGAGGCTCCGTGTCCTCTTCCGCTCCGTCGTCGGTGGCGAGGAGCAAACTCAACTCGGACCGCACGAAGTGGGGTTTGAGGTGGTTCACATGAAGGACCTGCAAGGGGTTCCTGGGGGACGGCACATCTACGAGGTAGGTCACCTGGCTCTTGCGTTCTACCACCTTGAAGGGCCCTGTCCACTTGTACTGCAGGGCGCAAGGTTCCACGGGGGCCATCACCCAAACCTGCTGCCCGGGTTGAAACTCGACCAGAGTGGCATTCTGATCATACCAACGTTTCATTTCTTCTTGAATGGCCTTGAGGTTTGCCTCGGCCAGCTCTCGGAACTTCCGAGTCTGGTTTTGGAGGGCCAGGATATATCGAAACACATCTGGAGGGGGATCCTGGGCTGCTGTTTCCCAACCTTCCTTAACCAGGCTGAGGGGCCCCCGGACGGGGTGCCCGTAGAGCAGCTCGAAGGGGCTAAACCCCAAGGATTTCTGGGGGACTTCTCGGTAAGCGAACAGGAGACAGGGAAGGAGAACGTCCCACTTGCGCCTCAGGGGCTCTTTGAGACCCATGATCATTCCCTTGAGGGTCCGGTTGAATCGCTCAACCAGGCCGTTACCTTGGGGGTGGTATTGGGTGGTGAACTTGTACGTCACCCCACACTGTTGCCAGAGGGACTTCATGTACTTGGAGATGAAGTTCGTCCCTCGGTCGCTCACCACTTCTCGTGGGAATCCCACCCGAGAGAAGATCCCCATGAGGGCCCGCCCCACTACGGGAGCCGTCACCGTTCGGAGGGGAATGGCCTCGGGGTACCGGGTGGCGTGATCCACCAGGACGAGGATGAACCGGTGGCCTAAGGAGGTCCGGGGGTCTAGAGGCCCCACGATATCTATTCCCACCCGTACAAAGGGGGTACTGACCACGGGGAAGGGTTGGAGAGGAGCCTTGCGCCTCCCTTCGCTCTTCCCGCTGGCCTGACACGTGGGGCAGGACTTGCAGTGGGCCTCCACATCGGAGCGCATGCGGGGCCAGTAAAAGTGAGTGACCAGGCGGTGGTAGTTTTTGTCTTGTCCCAGGTGTCCCGCTAGGGGCACATCATGGGCCAGGTTCTGGAGGAAGCCGCGGAAGCGTAGGGGTACCACCAGCACTCGGGCTGACCCTAGCTCAGCGGACTTCTGTTCACTTTAGAACAGGCCGTTTTCCCAATAGACAAGGTGGGAGCCAGACTGGTCACCGGCGGCCTGGGCGGCGGCCTGCTGCCGCGGCCCAACCAGGGAAGGACAGGAGGTCTGTTCCAGGCAGAATTCTTCTCGGGAAGGTCCTCCTTCCTGGCGCCACTGGGCTAACTCAGGAAAGTCGTCCAAGTTCGGGGTCTGTTCGACGGCAGGGCCTAGGAAACCTGCGTCGGGGTGTCAAGGCTCTCCCTGGGGGAAAGCTCGGGGACTTCGGGTCGCCCGCTGCCCTCTGGGTCGTCAGGGACCGGGCGAGGGTTCACGGATTCCACCCCCCCCGGGGGTGGACACTCGGGCGGTCATGGACCGGGTGCTCACGCATGCCCACTCGGGCAGGCCCACCATCTCTAGGTGAGTCCTTCGCTCTACCTGCTTCCATGGGGAACTCTCCAGGTCGTTACCCAGTAGGCAGTCCACGGGCATGTCGGTACAGACCGCTACTCGTAATTCCCCGGAGACACCCTCCCACTCGAACAGGACCTGGGCTATTCGGCAGGTGCGGACGGAATTGTCAGCTGAGATCACCCTGCAGGAGGCATGGGGTATAATTTGGTTTTCTGTGACTAGGTGACACCTTACGGCAGAAATGCTGGCCCCGGTGTCTCGGAGGGCCCTAATGCGGTGCCCGTTGACGGTCACCTGCTGTCTGTACTTTTCAGTGTTGTCTGGCAGGGGGGCTCCGGGGACCATTTCTCTATCCCTCAGGGAGACTAAGGACATGGCTGCTGGTTCCCACCCCTCCAGGTCCCCTATCTCTTCCTCTTCTAAGGCTACTGTGGCTAGCTGGCGCGCGGGGGGGCCTGCAGCAGTGGGTTTCTTGAGCATGGGGCACTGGGGGTCATTGGCATAATGCCCTGTCTGCTGACATCTGTAGCAGGCTGTGCTGATTCTGGGTCCTTGTCTAGCTGGGGGGAACCCTGCTCTCGCTGCGGGAGGAGAGGTTCCGGACTGGTTTCTGGGGGGCTGCGTGGGAGCCCGGCCTGGGACCCCCTCTGTCTACCCTGACCTCCCCCTCCCCTCTGGCGGGAATATCCTTGCTCGTTTCGGCCATAGTCTCCCACGGGACCCCGGGGGACTCTGGTGCTCACCCAGCGATCTGCTTCGACAGCCAGCTTCCGGGGATCTGCCAACTTGCTGTCCAGAAGGTGCTGTCTCAGCTCCACAAAGCAGTTGGTGGATAAATGTTCATAGGCGATGAGATCAATGAGTCCTTCGAACGTGGTCACCTTGCTGCCCTTGATCCACCCTTCCAAGGCCCGGCTGTAGAAATTCACATATTCTACCCAGGTGGTGCCGGGGATCTTTTTGCAGTCTCTAAACCGTTGCCGGTACATCTCCGGGGTGAGCCCATAACGGGATAGCAGGGTGTCCTTCATATGGGTGTAGGAGTTCATGACTGAAGAGGGCAGGTCCAGCATGGTGTCTCTTCCCTCACTGAGGAAGCGGCCCCATAATCCGGCCCCCCAATCCTTTTCGGGCACTCGGTGGGAGGTCATGGCGACCTCATACACCTTGAACCATTGCTGGATGTCGTCCCCCTTGTAATATTCCTTCACGACATCCTTGGGTATATGGACTTTGGCCTCCCCCGGGGAAGGGGCTTCTCTGTTCCCCAGGGCTCGGGTTTCTTCGCTTCTGGCTTTGAGTTCTAGTTCTTTCAAGCTGCGCTCATGTTCGAGCTGGAGTTTCTTTCCTTCATGCTCCCTCTGGAGCTTCTTCTCCTCCAGTTCTCTTTGCAGCCCTAATTGTTCGACGGCTAGTTTCTTTTCGGCCAACTTGAGTTCTCCTTCCATTTTAAGGCGTGCTAGCTCTAGCTCGTGGCTTCGATTGCGTTCTCGGTCTGTCATCTCCTTCGGTGACAGACCTCTCTCCGCGCTAGGACTCCGCGTCAGGGAGTCGGTTCTCTCACCCTCTTGGTCGCGGGTTTCGGTCTGTGGCCCTCCCTCTACGCCGTCTCTTTCTGGCGGGGGAAGGAAGGCCCTGGCCCCTACCCAGGCTGTCAGGGCTTTTTGGAAGTCTTCTTTGCTACTTAAACCAGTGGTAGCGATGTGGAAGTCTTTGCAGAATTGCTTCAGTTCTCGGTGGGTATACTCTTCCAGAAGGTCCTTCTGGAATGTGGTCTTTTCGCTTGTTCCAGTGAGGCTCATGGTTGTTCCAGTGAGGGTAGTGTGTCAGTCGTTTTACTGTACAATCTCTAGACGTAGGCTCTTATCCCACCGCTGCCACCAATGTTAGAAGGGGCGATCCCAGAGGGCCAAGCTATGCTCTCCCGACCACTCCATGACCCACCTCTCCCACAATAATGCGAGTCTTAACGTGGGGTCCTCACCGGGGAGGACTTCGAGTCTAGGATCGTACACACTGAGATCACACCACACTTACGAACGGACACCACACCATAGGTTTTCAGTAACAAGTTCTTTATGAACAGTAAAAAGGAATCAGCACTCTTATTTACAAGCGATTGAGGGATCGTAAAGTCTCAGGAATTCAGGAAGAGGGAAGCAGGACAGTTTCAGTCTTTAGGCCAGTACGAAGCGTACCCTGCGCACAGCTCTCAATCCTCGAGCCGGGGGATACGGGAGATGATGGTCGTACTGGCTGCTTCACTCACTTCGAGTCGACTCAGGTCGTGTTGGTAGCCTCGATGGTCCAGCCGGACCAGAGTACTCCTCGAGCCACAACGAGGTCAGCAGGGCTCGATCTTGTTCTTGAGGAGCCTCGGCCACGTCAGCAGGGCTCAGGATGTTCCACGCAGATCTCTTTACGGTTCAAGAACGAGCCACGACGAGGTCAGCAGGGCTTCGAGGTTCTAGTTCCGTCCTTTCGAGAATGAGCCGCGACAGCGTCATCAGGGCTTCGATGTTCCAGTTCCGTCTTGGCGAGGATGAGCCGCGACAGCATCAGCAGGGCTCGAAGAGTTTGAAGGTTCAGTTTTCCCCAAGGTTCAGCTGCGATCAGATCAGCAGGGCTTTCTTGTCCAGGATACAACTGCCCGCTAGTTCTCGGGCGGGCCTTGATATAGACCAGTGGCCCTTTGATGTCTGGACCCTCGCAGGCGGAGGTCTCATGCCTTGGGGGCTGGTCGGGGGAGAGGTCCGTCGGTTGGCCCTTTGATCCTTTTGAAGATGCGTCCGGGAATTCCCAGACGCCCAGCAGGGTCTGGAGCCAGCACTCGGGGAGGCCAGAGGTGCGATCGAAACTGGCCCACAGGGGAAGGCCAGAGGTGTGATAGAAACCAGTCCCCCAGGGAGGGCCGGAGGTGCAATCGAAACTCCCTGTCTTATCTCACTCGGGGAGCCCTTTACCCCCCAGCCGGGACTGGCGCGTCTGGAGCCTAAGTTTCGCTGGGGCCGGGGTCATGCTAGGCCCAGGGAGTCAGGGACCTCGGGACGGGAAAATGGCTACCGGGCCCTGTGGGGTGATGCAGGTTCTGGGCGCTCGGAGCCGGGGAGTAGGACGGGGGCATGCGGGGCTGGTCGTCGGTTGGCGGGGTCGTGCAGGGAGCTGGGCGTACATGGACAGGACAACCAGGGGTTTCTGGGTGCAGAGCTAGGCTAACGGGGTGCTGAGGAACGGGGGGGAACCACGCCACGAGGCCAGGTCCAACACAGCTTCACCTACACATGGAACAGGTACAGCTTCCCTGACACACAGAACGGGTACAGTTTCCTCCACACATGGAATGGGTACAGTTTCCCCACACATTAAACAGGTACAGCTTCCCCCACACATGGATCAGGTACAGCTTCCCTCACACACAGAACAGGTACAGATTCTGCTATACACAGAACGGGTACAGCTTCCCTGACTCAGGGAACAGGTACAGCTTCCCCCACACATGGAACAGGTACAATTTTCTTGACACATGCAACGGGTAACGCTTACCCTACACACAGACCAGGTACAGCTTCCCCCACACACGGAACAGGTACAGCTTCCCACACATGGAACAGTTACAGCTTCCCCCACACATGGAACAGGTACAGCTTCCCACACATGGAACAGTTACAGCTTCCCCCACACATGGAACAGTTACAGCTTCCCCCACACACAGACCAGGTACAGCTTCAGCACACATGGAATGGGTACAGCTTCCCCCACACACGTAACAGGTACAGCTTCCCTCACACACTGAATAGGGACAGCATACTCTACACACAGAACAGGTACAGATTCTGCTACACAAGGAACGGGTACCGCTTACCCTACACACAGACCAGGTACAGCTTCCCCCACACACAGAACAGGTACAGCTTCCAACGCATGGAACAGTTACAGCTTCCCCCACACATGGAACATGTACAGCTCCCCTCACACATGGAACACGAACGGCTTACCCTACACACATGGAACAGGTACAGCTTCCCCCACACACGAAACAGGTACAGCTTCCCTCACACATGGAACAGGTACAGCTTCCCTCACACATGTAACAGGTATGGCTTACCCTACACACAGACCAGGTACAGCTTCCCCCACACACAGAACAGGTACAGCTTCCAACGCATGGAACAGTTACAGCTTCCCCCACACATGGAACAGGTACAGCTTCCCACACATGGAACAGTTACAGATTCCCCCACACATGGAACAGGTACAGCTCCCCTCACACATGGAACAGGAACGGCTTACCCTACACACATGGAACAGGTACAGCTTCCCCCACACATGGAACAGGTACAGCTTCCCCCACACATGGAACAGGTACAGCTTCCCCCACACATGGAACAGGTACAGCTTCCCCCACACACAGAACAGGTACAGCTTCACCCACACACAGACCAGGTACAGCTTTCCCCACACACGGAACAGGTACAGCTTCCAACGCATGGAACAGTTACAGCTTCCCCCACACATGGAACAGCTACAGCTTCCCCCACACATGGAACAGGTACAGCTCCCCTCACACATGGAACAGGAACGGCTTACCCTACACACATGGAACAGGTACAGCTTCCCCCACACATGGATCAGGTACAGCTTCCCTCACACACTGAATAGGGACAGCATACTCTACACACGGAACAGGTACAGATTCTGCTACACACAGAACGGGTACAGCTTCCCTGACTCAGTGAACAGGTACAGCTTCCCCCACACATGGAACAGGTACAGCTCCCCTCACACATGGAACAGGAACGGCTTACCCTACACACATGGAAAAGGTACAGCTTCCCCCACACATGGATCAGGTACAGCTTCCCTCACACACTGAATAGGGACAGCATACTCTACACACGAAACAGGTACAGCTTCCCCCACACACGGAACAGGTACAGCTTCCCTCACACATGGAACAGGTACAACTTCCCCCACATACGGAACAGGTACAGCTTCCCCCACACACGGAACAGGTACAGGTTCCCCGACACATGGAACAGTTACAGCTTCCCTGACACACAGAACAGTTACAGCTTCCCCCACACACGGAACAGGTACAGCTTCCCTCACACATGGAACAGGTACAGCTTCCCCCACACATAGACCAGGTACAGATTCCCCCACACAAGGAACAGGTACTGCTTCCCACAAATGGAACAGTTACAGCTTCCCCCATACATGGAAAAGGTACAGCTTCCCCCACACATGGAACAGGTACAGCTTCCCCCACACATGGAACAGGTACAGCTTCCCCCACACACGGAACAGGTGCAGCTTCCCCCACACATGGAACAGGTACAGCTTCCCCCACACATGGAACAGGTACAGCTTCCCCCACACATGGAACAGGTACAGCTTCAGCACACATGGAACAGGTACAGCTTCCCCCACACATGGAACAGGTACAGCTTCCCCCACACATGGAACAGGTACAGCTTCAGCACAAATGGAACAGGTACAGCTTCCCTCACACATGGAACAGGTTAAGCTTTCCTCACACATGGAACAGGTACAGCTTCAGCACACATGGAACAGGTACAGCTTCCCCCACACATGGAACAGGTACAGCTTCCCTCACAAATGGAACAGGTTAAGCTTTCCTCACACATGGAACAGGTTCGGCTTACCCTACACACAGACCAGGTGCAGCTTCCCCCACACATGGAACAGTACAGCTTCCCCCACACATGGAACAGGTACAGCTTCCCCCACACATGGAACAGGTACAGCTTCCCCCACACATGGAACAGGTACAGCTTCCCCCACACATGGAACAGGTACAGCTTCCCCCACACATGGAACAGGTACAGCTTCCCCCACACAGGGAACAGGTACAGCTTCCCCCACACAGGGAACAGGTACAGCTTCCCCCACACACGGAACAGGTACAGCTTCCCCCACACAGGGAACAGGTACAGGTTCCCTGACACACGGAACAGGTACAGCTTCCCCCACACACGTATCAGGTACAGCTTCCCCCACACACGGAACAGTAAAGGTTCCCTGACACACGGAACAGGTACAGCTTCCCCCACACACGCAACAGGTACAGGTTCCTTCACATACAGAACACGTACAGCTTCTCCCACACACAGAACAGGTACAGCTTACCCCACACAGGGAACAGGTACAGCTTCCCCTACACAGGGAACAGGTACAGCTTCCCCCACACACGGAACAGGTACAGCTTCCCCCACATACGGAACAGGTACAGCTTCCCCCACACACGGAACAGGTACAGGTTCCCCGACACATGGAACAGCTTCACTTACACACAGAATGGGTACTGCTTTCTCCACACATGGACTGGGTACAGCTTCCCATACACACGGAACAGGTACAAATTCCCAGACACACGGAACAGTTACAGCTTGTTAGAAGGGGCGATCCCAGAGGGCCAGGCTATGCTCTCTCGACCACTCCGTGACCCACCTCTCCCACAATAATGCCGAGTCTTAACGTGGGGCCCTCACTGGGGAGGACTTCGAGTCTCGGATCGTACACACTGAGATCACACCACACTTGCGAACGGACACCACACCGTAGGTTTTCAATAACAAGTTCTTTATGAACAGTAAAAAGGAATCAGCACTCTTATTTACAAGCGATCGAGGGATCTTACAGTCTCAGGAATTCGGGAAGAGGGAAGCGGGACAGTTTCAGTCTTTAGGCCAGTAGGAAGCATACCCTGCGCACAGCTCTCAATCCTCGAGCCGGGGGATACGGGAGATGATGGTCGTACTGGCTGCTTCACTCACTTCGGTCGGGTAGGTAGCGTCGATGGTCCAGCTGGACCAGAGTACTCCTCGAGCCGCGACGAGGTCAGCAGGGCTTGATCCAGAGGTTGTTCTTGAGGAGCCGCGACCACGTCAGCAGGGCTCAGGATGTTCCACGCAGATCTCTTTAAGGTTCAAGATCGAGCCGCGACGAGTTCAGCAGGGCTCCGAGGTTCGAGTTCCATCCTTTCGAGGATGAGCCGCGACAGCATCAGCAGGGCTCCGATGTTCCAGTTCCGTCTTGGCGAGGATGAGCCGCGACAGAGTCAGCAGGGCTCGAAGAGTTCGAAGGTTCAGTTTTCCCCAAGGTTCAGCCGCGCTCAGATCAGCAGGGCTTTCTTGTCCAGGATACAACTGCCCGCTAGTTCTCGGGCGGGCCTTGATATAGTCCAGTGGCCCTTTGATGTCCGGACCCTCGCAGGCGGAGGACTCATGCCTTGGGGGCTGGTCGGAGGAGAGGTCCGTCGGTTGGTCCTTTGATCCGTTTGAAGATGCGTCCGGGAATTCCCAGACGCCCAGCAGGGTCTGGAGCCAGGACTCGGGGAGGCCAGAGGTGCGATCAAAACTGGCCCACAGGGAGGGCCGGAGATGCAATCGAAACTCCCTGTCTTATCTCACTCTGGGAGCCCTTTACCCCCTAGCCGGGACTGGCGCATCTGGAGCCTAAGTTTCGCTGGGGCCGTGGTCATGCTAGGCCCAGGGAGTCAGGGACCTTGGGATGGGAAAATGGCTGCCGGGCCCTGTGGGGTGATGCAGGTTCTGTGCGCTCGGAGCCGGGGAGTAGGACGGGGGCATGCGTAGCTGGTCGTCGGTTGGCGGGGTCGTGCAGGGAGCTGGGCGTACATGGACAGGATGACCAGAGGTTTCTGGGTGCAGAGCTAGGCTAACGGGGTGCTGAGGAACGGGGAGAACCACGCCACGAGGCCTGGTCCAACACGCGTCCCCCCCAGCTGAAAGGCAGAGAGAATTACCCATCCCCTTGGGGGTTCTCTTCACTGAGGCGGAAGAATCGGGACAGGCCGTCTGCGTGGCGTGGTCAACACCAGGCCTGTGCTCAACAGTGAAATCCATCCCCTGGAGGGATATGGACCATCGCAACAGTTTGGGGTTCTCCCCTCTCATTTGCATTAGCCACTGGAGGGGTCAGTGGTCGGTTTGGACCCGGAAGTGAGTACCAAACAGGTAGGGCCTCAGCTTCTTCAGAGCCCAAACCACCGCGAAGGCCTCCCGCTCGATGGTGCTCCACCTTTGCTCTCGAGGGAGTAACCTCCGGCTAATGAATGCCACTGGCTGGTCTAGGCCCTTTTCATTCATCTGAGACAGGACTGCTCCGATGCCATGCTCCGACGCGTCCGTTTGGACTACGAACTCTCGGGAGTAGTCGGGGGCCTGCAGTACTGGGGCAGTACACATGGCGTCTTTCAATGCTTCGAACGCCTCTTGGCAGGCGGGGGTCCAACTAACTTTCTGCGTCTGGTTTTTGGAGGTTAACTCTGTGAGGGGGACTACGATGCTGCCGTATCCTTTTATGAATCTTCGGTAGTACCCCGTGAGCCCCAGGAACGCCCGCACTTCCGTCTGGTTTGTGGGGGCCTCCCAGGCCACGATCGCATCGATCTTGGGCTGAAGGTGGGCCACTAGGCCGCTCCCGACCTGGTGCCCCAGGTAGACCACTGACCCTTGTCTGATCTGACATTTACTGGCTTTGATGGTGAGGCCCGCTCGACGCAGGGCCATCAACTCCTCCCAGAGGTGGTGGAGGTGCTCGGTCAGTGGGAGCTGAATACCACGATATCATCTAGATACGCGCCGCTGAATCCCTCCAACCCAGCCAGTACCTGGTTAACCAGCCTCTGGAAGGTGGCGGGAACATTTTTCATTCCGAAGGGCATTACCCGGAAATGGTAGTGACCATCCGGGGTGGAGAAGGCAGATCTCTCTCTGGCCCCCTCGGTGAGGGCAATCTGCCATTATCCGCAGGTCAAGTCGAAGGTGCTGAGATACCGAGCAGACCCTAGGCGGTCAATGAGCTTGTCTGCCTGGGGAATGGGGTGAGCGTGGGTCCTGGTGACTGCGTTGAGCCCGCGGTAGTCTACTCAGAACCTCAGCTCGGGAACAGCACCGGGGGCGGCCACCTTTGGAACCAGGACCACGGGCTGGCCCATGGGCTGTCAGAGGCCTCGACCACTCACAGGGCTAGCATCTTGGAGACTTGGGCCTTGATGCAGGCCCGGACTCTGTCAGGGATGCGGTAGGCTCTGTGCCGTGCTGGAGGTCTGTCCCCGGTGTCCACATCGTGGACGCACCAACTGGTGACGCCGGGGACAAGGGAAAAAAGGTCAGAGAACTGTCCCAGTAACTGGCGACAGTCCTCGCGCTGCTCAGGAGTGAGGGAGGAGGAGAGACTCACTCCCTCTACGGAGCCATCTTTTTCCTTTGTACACAGGAGATAGGGGAGAGGCTCCGTGTCCTCTTCCGCTCCGTCGCCGGTGGCGAGGAGCAAACTCAACTCGGACCGCACGAAGTGGGGTTTGAGGTGGTTCACATGAAGGACGCGCAAGGGGTTCCTGGGGGACTGCACATCTACGAGGTAGGTCACCTGGCTCTTGCGTTCTACCACCTTGAAGGGCCCTGTCCACTTGTCCTGCAGGGCGCAAGGTTCCACGGGGGCCATCACCCAAACCTGCTGCCCGGGTTGAAACTCGACCAGAGTGGCATTCTGATCATACCAACGTTTCATTTCTTCTTGACTGGCCTCGAGGTTTGCCTCGGCCAGCTCTCGGAACTTCCGAGTCTGGTTTCGGAGGGCCAGGATGTATCGAAACACATCTGGAGGGGGATCCTGGGCCGCTGTTTCCCAACCTTCCTTGACCAGGCTGAGTGGCCCCCAGACAGGGTGCCCGTAGAGCAGCTCGAAGGGGCTAAACGCCAAGGATTTCTGGGGGACTTCTCGGTAAGCAAACAGGAGACAGGGAAGGAGAACGTCCCACTTGCGCCTCAGGGGCTCTTCGAGACCCATGATCATTCCCTTAAGGGTCCGGTTGAATCGCTCAACCAGGCCGTTACCTTGGGGGTGGTATGGGGTGGTGAACTTGTACGTCACCCCACACTGTTGCCAGAGGGACTTCATGTACTTGGAGATAAAGTTCGTCCCTCGGTCGCTCACCACTTCTCGTGGGAATCCCACCCGGGAGAAGATCCCCATGAGGGCCCGCCCCACTATGGGAGCCGTCACCGTTCGGAGGGGAATGGCCTCGGGGTACCGGGTGGCGTGATCCACCAGGACGAGGATGAACCGGTGGCCTAAGGAGGTCCGGGGGTCTAGAGGCCCCATGATATCTATTCCCACCCGTTCAAAGGGGGTACTGACGATGGGGAAGGGTTGGAGAGGAGCCTTGCACCTCCCTCCGCTCTTCCCGCTGGCCTGACACGTGGGGCAGGACTTGCAGTGGGCCTCCACATCAGAGCGCATGCGGGGCCAGTAAAAGTGAGTGACCAGGCGGTGGTAGGTTTTGTCTTGTCCCAGGTGTCCCGCCAGGGGCACAACATGGGCCTGGTTCAAGAGGAAGCCGCGGAAGCGTAGGGGTACCACCAGCACTCGGGCTGACCCTAGCTCAGCGGACTTCTGTTCACTATATAACAGGCCGTTTTCCCAATAGACAAGGTGGGAGCCAGACTGGTCACCGGCGGCCTGGGCGGTGGCCTGCTGCCGCGGCCCAACCAGGGAAGGACAGGAGGTCTGTTCCAGGCAGAATTCTTCTCGGGAAGGTCCTCCTTCCTGGCACCACTGGGCTAACTGAGGAAGGTCGTCCAAGTTTGGGGTCTGTTCGACGGCAGGGCCTAGGAAACCTGCGTCGGGGTCAAGGCTCTCCCCGGGGGAAAGCTCGGGGACTTAGGGTCGCCAGCTGCCCTCTGGGTCGTCAGGGACCGGGCGAGGGTTCACGGATTCCACCCCCCCCGGGGGTGGACACTCAGGCGGTCATGGACCGGGTGCTCACGCATGCCCACTCGGGCAGGCCCACCATCTCTAGGTGAGTCCTTCGCTCTACCTGCTTCCATGGGGAACTCTCCAGGTCGTTACCCAGTAGGCAGTCCACGGGCATGTCGGTGCAGACCGCTACTCGTAATTACCCGGAGACTCCCTCCCACTCGAACAGGACCTGGGCTATTCGGCAGGTGCGGACGGAATTGTCAGCTGAGATCACCCTGCAAGCGGCGTGGGGTATAATTTGGTCTTCTGTGACTAGGTGACATCGTACTGCGGTGATGCTGGCTCCTGTGTCTCGGAGGGCCCCTATGCGGTGCCCGTTGACGGTCACCTGCTGTCTGTACTTTTCAGTGTTGTCTGGCAAGGGGGCTACGGGGACCATTTCCCTATCACCCAGGGAGACTAATGACATGGCTGCTGGTTCCCACCCCTGTGGGTCCTCCATCTCTTCCTCTTCTAAGGCTACTGTGGCTAGCTGGCACGCGGGGGGCCTGCAGCAGTGGGTTTCTTGAGCATGGGGCACTGGGGGTCATTGGCATAATGCCCTGTTTGCTGACATCTGTAGCAGGCTGTGCTGATTCGGGGTCCTTGTCTAGCTGGGGGGAACCCTGCTCTCGCTGCGGGAGGAGAGGTTCCGGGCTGGTTTCTGGGGGGGCTGCATGGGGGCCCATCCTGGGACCCCCTCTGTCTACACTGACCTCCTCCTCCCCTCTGGCGGGAATATCCTTGCTCGTTTCGGCCATAGTCTCCCACGGAACCCCGGGGGACTCTGGTGCTCACCCAGCGATCTGCTTCGACAGCCAGCTTCCGGGGATCTGCCAACTTGCTGTCCAGAAGGTGCTGTCTCAGCTCCACAAAGCAGTTGGTGGATAAATGTTCATAGGCGATGAGATCAATGAGTCCTTCGAACGTGGTCACCTTGCTGCCCTTGATCCACCCTTCCAAGGCCCGGCTGTAGAAATTCACATATTCTACCCAGGTGGTGCCGGGGATCTTTTTGCAGTCTCTAAACCGTTGCCGGTATATCTCCGGGGTGAGCCCATATCGGGATAGCAGGGCGTCCTTCATATGGGTTTAGGAGTTCATGACTGAGGAGTGCAGGTCCAGCATGGTGTCTCTTCCCTCACTGAGGAAGCGGCCCCATAATCCGGCCCCCCCAATCCTTTTTGGGCACTCGGTGGGAGGTCATGGCGACCTCATACGCCTTGAACCATTGCTGGATGTCGTCCCCCTTGTAATATTCCTTGACGACATCCTTGGGTATATGGACTTTGGCATCCACCGGGGAAGGGGCTTCTCTGTTCCCCGGGGGTCGGGTTTCTTCGCTTCTGACTTTGAGTTCTAGTTCTTTCAAGCTGCGCTCATGTTCGAGCTGGAGTTTCTTTCCTTCATGCTCCCTCTGGTGCTTCTTCTCCTCCAGTTCTCCTTGCAGCCGTAATTGTTCGACGGCTAGTTTCTTTTCGGCCAACTTGAGTTCTCCTTCCATTTTAAGGCGTGCTAGCTCTAGCTCGTGGCTTCGATTGCGTTCTCGGTCTGTCATCTCCTCCAGTGACAGACCTCTCTCCACGCTAGGACTCCGCGTCAGGGAGTCGGTTCTCTCACCCTCTTGGTCGCGGGTTTCGGTCTGTGGCCCTCCCTCCACGCCGTCTCCTTCTGGTGGGGGAGGAGGGCCCCGGCTTCTACCTAGGCTGTCAGGGCTTTTTGGAAGTCGTCTTTGGTACTTTTAACCAGTGGTAGCAATTTGGAAGTCTTTGCAGAATTGCTTCAGTTCTCGGTGGGTATACTCTTACAGAAGGTCCTTCTGGAATGTGGTCTTTTTACTTGTTCCAGTGAGGCTCATGGTTGTTCTTCGTTCGGGTAGTGTGTCAGTCGTTTTACTGTACGATCTCTAGACGTAGGCTCTTATCCCACCGCTGCCACCAATGTTAGAAGGGGCGATCCCAGAGGGCCAGGCTATGCTCTCCCGACCACTCCGTGACCCACCTCTCCCACTAAATGCCGAGTCTTAACGTGGGGTCCTCACCGGGGAGGACTTCGAGTCTAGGATGGTACACAATGAGATCACACCACACTTACGAACGGACACCACACCGTAGGTTTTCAGTAACAAGTTCTTTATGAACAGTAAAAAGGAATCAGCACTCTTATTTACAAGCGATCGAGGGATCATAAAGTCTCAGGAATTCGAGAAGAGGGAAGCTGGACAGTTTCAGTCTTTAGGCCAGTACGAAGCGTACCCTGCGCACAGCTCTCAATCCCCGAGCCGGGGGATACGGGAGATGATGGTCGTACTGGCAGCTTCACTCACTTCGAGTCGACTCAGGTCGTGTTGGTAGCGTCGATGGTCCAGCCGGACCAGAATACTCCTCGAGCCGCGACGAGGTCAGCAGGGCTCGATCCGGAGGTTGTTCTTGAGGAGCCGCGACCACATCAGCAGGGCTCAGGATGTTCCACGCAGATCTCTTTAAGGTTCCAGATCGAGCTGCAACGAGGTCAGCAAGGCTCCGAGGTTCTAGTTCCATCCTTTCGAGGATGAGCCGCGACAGCCTCAGCAGGGCTCCGATGTTCCAGTTCCGTCTTGGCGAGGATGAGCCACGACAGCGTCAGCAGGGATCGAAGAGTTGGGAAGGTTCAGTTTTCCCCAAGGTTCAGCCGCGATCAGATCAGCAGGGCTTTCTTGTCCAGGATACAACTGCCCGCTAGTTCTCGGGCGGTCCTTGATATAGTCCAGTGGTCCTTTGATGTCCATACCCTCGCAGGCGGAGGTCTCATGCCTTGGGGGCTGGTCGGGGGGAGGTCCGTCGGTTGGCCCTTTGATCCGTTTGAAGATGTGTCCGGGAATTCCCAGACGCCCAGCAGGGTCTGGAGCCAGCACTCGGGGAGGCCAGAAGTGCGATCGAAACTGGCCCACAGGGGAAGGCCAGAGGTGTGATAGAAACCAGTCCCCCAGGGAGGGCCGGAGGTGCAATCGAAACTCCCTGTCTTATCTCACTCAGGGAGCACTTTACCCCCAGCTGGGACTGGCGCGTCTGGAGCCTAAGTTTTGCTGGGGCATGGGAGTCAGGGACCTCGGGACGGAAAAATAGCTGCCGGACCCTGTGGGGTGATGCAGGTTCTGGGCGATCGGAGCCGGGGAGTAGGACGGGGGCATGCGGGGCTGGTCGTCGGTTGGCGGGGTCGTGCAGGGAGCTGGGCATACATGGACAGGACGACCAGGGGTTTCTGGGTGCAGAGCTAGGCTAACGGGGTGCTGAGGAACGGGGGAACCACGCCATGAGGCCAGGTCCAACACAGCTTCACCTACACATGGAACAGGTACAGCTTCCCTTACACACAGAACGGGTACAGTTTCCTCCACACATGGAATGGGTACAGTTTTACCACACATTGAAAGAGTGCAGCTTCCCCACACATTAAACAGGTACAGCTTCCCCCACACATGGATCAGGTACAGCTTCCCTCACACACTGAATCGGGACAGCATACTCTACACACAGAACGGGTACAGCTTCCCTGACTCAGGGAACAGTTACAGCTTCCCCCACACACGGAACAGGTTCAGCTTCCCCTACACACGGAACAGGTGCAGCTTCCCCCACACACAGAACAGGTACAGCTTCCCCCACACATGGAACAGGTGCAGCTTCCCCCACACATGGAACAGGTGCAGCTTCCCCCACACATGGAACAGGTACAGCTTCTGCTACACACGGAACGGATACAGCTTCCCTGACACACGGAACAGGTACAGCTTCCCCCACACACGGAACAGGTACAGCTTCCCCCACACATGGAACAGGTACAGCTTCCTTCACACATGGAACAGGTACCGCTTACCCTACAAACAGACCAGGTACAGCTTCCCCCACACACGGAACAGGTTCAGCTTCACCCACACACAGACCAGGTACAGCTTCCCCTACACATGGAACAGGTGCAGCTTCACCCACACACAGACCAGGTACAGCTTCCCCCACACATGGAACAGGTACAGCTTCCCTCACACATGGAACAGGTACCGCTTACCCCACACACAGACATGTGCAGCTTTCCTGGCACATAGAACTGGTGCAGCTTCCCCTACACACAGACCAGGTACAGCTTCCTCCACACATGGAACGGTACAGCTTCCCCCTCACATGGAACAGGTACAGCTTCCCCCACACATGGAACAGTTACAGCTTACCCTACACAGAGAACAGGTACAGCTTCCCCCACACATGGAACAGGTACAGCTTCACTGGTACACAGACCAGGTACAGCTTCAGCACACATGGAATGGTTACAGCTTCCCCCACACACGGAACAGGTGCAGCTTCCCCCACACATGGATCAGGTACAGCTTCCCTCACACACTGAATAGGGACAGCATACTCTACACACAGAACGGGTACAGCTTCCCTGACTCAGGGGGAACAGGTACAGCTTTCCCCACACATGGAACAGGTGCAATTTTCTTGACACATGCAACGGGTACCACTTACCCTACACAAAGACCAGGTACAGCTTCTCCCACACACAGAACAGGTACAGCTTCCAACACATGGAACAGTTACAGCTTCCCCCACACACGGAACAGGTACCGCTTCCAACACATGGAACAGTTGCAGCTTCCCTCACACATGGAACAGGTACGGCTTCCCCCACACATGGAACAGGTACAGCTTCCCCCACACATGGAACAGGTACAGCTTCCCCCACACATGGAACAGGTACAGCTTCCCTCACACATGGAACAGGTACGGCTTACCCTACACACATGGAACAGGTACAGCTTCCCTCACACATGGAACAGGTACAGCTTCCCTCACACATGGAACAGGTACAGCTTCCCTCACACATGGAACAGGTACGGCTTACCCTACACACACTGAACAGGTACAGCTTCACCCACACACAGACCAGGTACAGCTTCCCCCTCACATGGAACAGGTACAGCTTCCCCCACACACGGAACAGGTACAGCTTCACCCACACACAGACCAGGTACAGCTTCCCCCACACATGGAACAGGTACAGCTTCCCCCAAACATGGAACAGGTACAGCTTCCCCCATGCACAGAACAGGTACAGCTTCCCCCACACATGGAACAGGTACAGCTTCCCCCACACATGGAAGGTACAGCTTCCCTCACACATGGAACAGGTACAGCTTCCCCCACACATGGAACAGGTACAGCTTCCCCACACACAGGCCAGGTACAGCTTCCCCCACACACGGAACAGGTACAGCTTCCCCCACACATGGAACAGGTACAGCTTCCCCCACACATGGAACAGTTACAGCTTCCCCCACACATGGAACAGGTACAGCTCCCCCCACACATGGAACAGGTACAGCTTCCCGGACACATGGAACAGGTACAGCTTCCCTCACACATGGAACAGGTACAGCTTCCCCCACACATGGAACAGGTACAGCTTCCCCCACACATGGAACAGGTACAGCTTCCCCCACACATGGAACAGGTACAGCTTCCCTGACATATGGAACAGGTACAGCTTCCCTGACACATGGAACAGGTACAGCTTCCCCCACACATGGAACAGGTACAGCTTCCCCCACACATGGAACAGGTACAGCTTCCCTGACATATGGAACAGGTACAGCTTCCCTGACACACGGAACAGGTACAGCTTCCCCCACACACAGAACAGGTACAGCTTCCCCCACACACAGAACAGGTACAGCTTCCCCCACACACAGAACAGGTACAGCTTCCCCCACACATGGAACAGGTACAGCTTCCCCCACACACGGAACAGGTACAGCTTCACCCACACACGGAACAGGTACAGCTTCCCCCACACATGGAACAGGTACAGCTTCCCCTACACATTGAACAGGTACAGCTTCCCCCACACAGGGAACAGGTACAGCTTCCCCCACACATGGAACAGTTACAGCTTCCCCCACACATGGAACAGGTTCAGCTTCCCCCACACATGGAACAGGTACAGCTTCCCCCACACATGGAACAGGTACAGCTTCCCTCACACATGGAACAGGTACGGCTTGCCCTACACACATGGAACAGGTACAGCTTCCCCCACACATGGAACAGGTTCAGCTTCCCCCACACATGGAACAGGTACAGCTTCCCCCACACATGGAACAGGTACAGCTTCCCTCACACATGGAACAGGTACGGCTTGCCCTACACACATGGAACAGGTACAGCTTCCCCCACACATGGAACAGGTATGGCTTACCCTACACACGGAACAGGTACAGCTTCACCCACACACAGACCAGGTACAGCTTCCCCCACACATGGAACAGGTACAGCTTCCCCCACACATGGAACAGGTTCAGCTTCCCCCACACACGGAACAGGTACAGCTTCCCCACACAGAGAACAGGTACAGCTTCCCCCACACATGGAACAGGTACAGCTTCCACCACACACAGAACAGGTACAGCTTCCCCCACACATGGAACAGGTACAGCTTCCCCCACACATGGAACAGGTACAGCTTCCACCACAAACAGAACAGGTACAGCTTCCCCCACACATGGAACAGGTACAGCTTCCCCCACACATGGAACAGGCACAGCTTCCCCAACACATGGAACAGGTACAACTTCAGCAAACATGGAATAGGTACAGCTTCCCCCACACATGGAACAGTTACAGCTTCCCCCACACATGGAACAGGTACAGCTTCCCCCACACATGGAACAGGTACAGCTTCTCCCACACACAGAACAGGTACAGCTTCCAACACATGGAACAGGTACAGCTTCCCCCACACATGGAACAGGTACAACTTCAGCAAACATGGAATAGGTACATCTTCCCCCACACATGGAACAGGTACAGCTTCCCCCACACATGGAACAGGTACAGCTTCCCCCACACATGGAACAGGTATAGCTTCCCCCACACATGGAACAGGTACAGCTTCCCCCACACATGGAACAGGTACAGCTTCTCCCACACATGGAACAGTTACAGCTTCAGCACACATGGAACAGGTACAGCTTCCCCCACACATGGAACAGGTACAGCTTCCCCCACACATGGAACAGGAACAGCTTCCCCCACACATGGAACAGGTACAGCGTCTTCCATACATGGAACAGGTACAGCTTCACCCCCACATGGAACAGGTTCAGCTTCCCCCACACATGGAACAGGTACAGCTTCCCCCACACATGGAACAGGTTAAGCTTTCCTCACACATGGAACAGGTACAGCTTCCCCCACATACGGAACAGGTACAGCTTCCCTCACACATGGAACAGGTACAGCTTCCCCCACACATGGAACAGGTACAGCTTCCCCCACACATGGAACAGGTACAGCTTCCCCCACACATGGAACAGGTACAGCTTCCCCCACACATGGAACAGGTACAGCTTCCCCCACACATGGAACAGGTACAGCTTCTCCCACACATGGAACAGTTACAGCTTACCCTACACATGGAACAGGTACAGCGTCCAAGCAGCACCATCAACAAATGGAGGGGGTAGGCCATAGCGATGTACAGTGTGCTGCACACAGTGGAGAAAACCCAGAGTAGTGTCTGTGACAGCTCCACCTAGGGGCAGAGGGGGGGGGAGGGGGGTTGCCCACAGTGAAGTTCAGTCTGCTTAGAAGTGACGCACACTGTGCTCTGTAATAAGTGATTCACACTCCATGCTCTCTCACAAGTGACGCACACTCGGTGCTCTCTTACAAGTGGTGCACACTCGGTGCTCTCTCACAAGTGATGCACACTCCATGCTCTCTCACAAGTGATGCACACTCGGTGCTCTCTTACAGGTGATGCACACTCTGCTCTCTTACAGGTGATGCACACTCGGTGCTCTCTTACAAGTGACGCACACTCAGTGCTCTCTTACAAGTGATGCACACTCAGTGCTCTCTTACAAGTGACGCACACTCGGTGCTCTCTCACAAGTGATGCACACTCGGTGCTCTCTCACAAGTGATGCACACTCGGTGCTCTCCTACAGGTGATGCACACTCGGTGCTCTCTTACAAGTGACGCACACTCAGTGCTCTCTTACAAGTGATGCACACTCAGTGCTCTCTTACAAGTGACGCACACTCGGTGCTCTCTCACAAGTGATGCACACTCGGTGCTCTCTTACAAGTGATGCACACTCCGTGCTCTCTTACAAGTGACGCACACTCCGTGCTCTCTTACAAGTGACGCACACTCCGTGCTCTCTTACAAGTGACGCACACTCCGTGCTCTCTTACAAGTGACGCACACTCCGTGCTCTCTTACAAGTGACGCACACTGTGCTCTGTAATAAGTGATGTTCAAGTTCAAGTTCAGAGATTTATATAGCGCACTACTCACCCAGAGGGTCTCAAGGCGCTTGGGGGAGGGGGGGTATCCAAGTTTTTAGTTGTTTTCTGAAGGAGAGGTGGTTCTGTGTAAGGCGGGGGTGGGTGGGGAGTGAATTCCAGGTCTTGGCCGCTAAGTAGGAGAAGGATCTGCCCCCCATGGTGGATCTATGGATGCGCGGAATTGCTGCGAGGGCTTGATTGGACGATCGTAGTTGGCGGGTGGGGGTGTAGAAGGACAGTCGTGTGTTGAGGCATTCGGGTCCTAGGTCGTAGAGGGCTTTGTGTGCGTGGGTGAGGAGACGGAACGTTATTCTCTTGTTGACGGGGAGCCAGTGGAGGTCTTTCAGGTGTCCGGAGATGTGAGCTTGCCGAGGGATGTCTAGTATGAGTCTGGCTGAGGCGTTTTGGATGCGTTGGAGTTTTTTCTGTAGTTTGGCTGTGGTTCCGGCGTAAAGGGTGTTTCCGTAGTCCAGTCGGCTGGTGACCAGTGCGTGAGTGACCGTCTTCCTTGTTTCGGTGGGGATCCAACTGAAGACTTTTTTTGAGCATGCGTAGGATGTTGAAGCATGATGATGAGACAGCGTTGACTTGTCTGGTCATCGAGAGGGAGGAGTCCAGGATGAAGCCCAGGTTACGTGCGTGATCCGTAGGAATGGGTGCGGTCCCAGGGCCGGTGGCCACCAAGAGTCGTCCCAGGCAGAGGGGGATGAACCTAAGATGAGGACTTCCGTTTTGTGCGAGTTCAGTTTTAGACGGCTGTTCTTCATGCATTCGGCTACTTCTTTCATTCCTTCGTTTAAGTTGGTTTTGGCGGTGTTTGGGTCTTTGTTGAGAGAAAGGATCAGCTGGGTGTCGTCTGCGTAGGAGAGGATGTTGAGGTTGTGTTGGCGCGCGATGGATGCGAGGGGGCTCATGTATACGTTGAAGAGAGTGGGACTGAGTGATGATCCTTGTGGTACGCCGCAGATTACTTCAGTGGCCTCTGATCTGAAAGGGGGGAGGCGGACTCTTTGGGTTCTTCCAGTGAGGAACGAGATGATCCAGTCCAATGCTTTTCCTTGTATTCCGACGTTGCTGAGTCATTGTATGAGGGTGCTATGACAGACTGTGTCGAAGGCTGCGGAGAGGTCAAGTAGGATGAGGGCGGCTGTTCCTCCGTTGTCCAGTAGAGTGCGAATGTCGTCTGTTGCAGCGATGAGGGCGGTCTCGGTGCTGTGTTTGGCTTGGAAGCCGGACTGTGAGGGGTCGAGGGATTTGTTGGATTCAAGGAAGGCGGCGAGCTGACTGTTGACGGCTTTCTCAATGACTTTGGCAGGGAATGGGAGGAGCGAGATGGGGCGGTAGTTCTTAAGTTCAGTGGGGTCTGCTGTGGGTTTCTTCAGAAGGGCGCTGAGTTCGGCATGTTTCCAGCTTTCCGGGAAGGTAGCGGAGTTGAAGGAACAGTTGATGACATCGCAGAGATGGGGTGCGATGATCGAGTCTGCTTTGTTGAAAATGTGGTAGGGACATGGGTCGGTTGGCCATCCTGAGTGGATGGAGTTCATCAGGCGGATGGTGTCTTCGGTGGTGATTGGGTTCCAGGCGTAAAGGTTGTTGGAGTGCGGTTTTGGTTTGGGGGTGGGTGAAGAGGGCTGGTCTTCGGACTGGTTTTTGAAGCTGTTATGTATGTCGGCGATTTTGTTGTGGGATAGAGAGTCGCAGAGGTCTTGGGAGGGAGTGATGTCGTTGGTGCCGGCGGTGGGGTTGGTGAATTCTTTGACGATGTTGAATAGTTCCTTGCTGTTTTGTGCGTTGTTGTCAAGTCGATCCTTGAATGCTGATTTCTTGGTGGATCTGATGAGTTGGTGATGTTTGCGGGTGGCGTTCTTGAAGGAGGCCAGGTTGTCAGTGGTTGGGTTTTTTCTCCAGGCTTTCTCGAGGGAACGACAGAGCTTCTTGGATTTCTTAAGGTCGTCGTTGAACCAGGGGGCTTTTTTGCTACCTTGCTTGATTTGGTGGTTTTTCAAGGGTGCTAGTTCGTCGGCGCTGTGGGTGACCCATTGTGTGATTTTGGTGGCTGCTTTGTTTGGGTCCGATGATTTGGCAGGAGGGTTTTGGCGAAGCAATGTGAAGAGCTGGTCGGTGGTAATTTTGTTCCAGTTTCTTCGGGGAATAGGTTGTGGGGGGTTGTGGGTCGTGGTCTTTTTGTAGTGAACGCAGCTGTGGTCCGTCCAGTGGAGAGCTGTGGTGTGATCGAAGGAGATGTGCTTGCTGGAGGTGAATATAGGGTCAAGCGTGTGTCCGGCAAGGTGGGTGGGGGTGTCAACAAGTTGTTTGAGTCCGAGATTGGCCAGGTTGTCCAGAAGGTTGGTGGTATTGTTGTCGTTTTTCTTTTCCAGGTGAAAGTTGAGGTCTCCCAGTAAGATGTAGTTCTCGGAGGGGAGGGCATGTGGGCTGATGAAGTCCGTGATGTCTTTGCTGAATTGTGTACGGGGTCCTGGTGGTCTGTAGATGAGGGTGCCTCTGAGTGTGGTCTTGGGGTTGGTGTGGATCTGGAAATGAAGGTGTTCGGCGGTAGCGAGGATATCGTCGGAATTGGTTGAGATGCGGATGATGTTTTTATGGACGATCGCAATGCCTCCTCCTGTTTGGTTGGTGCAGTCCTTTCGGATGATCTTGTAGCCGTCCGGAATGGCTATGGCGATGTCAGGCGCTGATGAGGCGTTCATCCATGTTTCCGTAAGGAAGGCGACGTCCGGAGATGTGGTGTCGAGAAGGTTCCAGAGTTCAATGGAGTGTTTGTGGATTGAGCGGGTGTTGAGCAGGATGCACTTTAGGTGGTTAGTATCGGAGCTCTGTTTGGAGTTTTGTGGATTTGGTGTGGGTCTTGATGCAGTCGAATTTGCAGGAGTGGCAGGTGAAAGGTCCATGGGTGTGTCCTGGAGCGGCTTGGTAGCACTTTGGGATTTTACCGGGGTTAAGGGCTGAGAGTGTTGCGGCGTCGTATGTTATGCGGGTGGAGTGGGAGTTGCGGGGGGCAGGGGGTCTGGCGCTGGGCGCGGTCCAGGCGCGGACGGGCGTAGACGGGCTTACCTTCGGCACACCTTCGGCACGCATGGGGCGCATCCGCTGCGCATGAACGCTGCGCGCAAAGGCATCTGTCATATATGGATGGTGGAGGGGGAGGGGCGAGGGAGGAGCAGCTGGGAGGCGGGGGCGGGGTGGAGAGCCGGGCAGGGAGGCACCACAACAAACAACAAAATGGCAGCAGGCCAAAATCGAAACTGGAATGGGGCACAACCTTAGATGAACGCTATGCACAAATGAAATTATTCAGCCAAAGGCAGCCAAGCACAATACAATGCTACTGAATGCGCGCTTTCAAAATATAGCGCTACGATAAATATATAAACAGCAGATAGGCACTAATGCGCGTTTTCGAAATATAGCGCTACGATAAAAATATTAATGGCAGACAGGCACTAATGGAAGTAGGAGCAATGCGAGTTCACGAACTATCTGGTAGTAAAGCAATCTGGCAGTGTAAAGCGCTACGATACCACAGCAGTGCGGGGAGCAGCGTGGGGAGCGACCGCTTCTGAAGGCTTCAGGACGGTCGATGCACACTCAGTGCTCTCTTACAAGTGATGCACACTCGGTGCTCTATTACAAGTGGTGCACACTCGGTGCTCTCTCACAAGTGATGCACACTCCATGCTCTCTTACAAGTGATGCACACTCGGTGCTCTCTTACAAGTGATGCACACTCGGTGCTCTCTCACAAGTGATGCACACTTCAAGCTCTCTTACAAGTGATGCACACTCGGTGCTCTCTTACAAGTGGTGCACACTCGGTGCTCTCTTACAAGTGATGCACACTCGGTGCTCTCTTACAAGTGATGCACACTCGGTGCTCTCTTACAAGTGGTGCACACTCGGTGCTCTCTTACAAGTGATGCACACTCGGTGCTCTCTGTTGGACCCAGCCTCGTGGAGTTGTCCTACCCCTCCCGCATGGCGGGCCCGGGATGACATAGGCCCTCCATCGACCCGCTGTCGCCCCCTTGGCACTACCCTCCACGAACTCTCGACAAGAGCAGCCACCCTGGCAACCCCGGCTCTCCCCCCTGGTACACGGCGAACCCTACACGCCCCAACTCTGTCGGTCCGGCTACCACTCCGGACCACCATCTCAGGCCCGACTCCATCTTGGGCCCATCACGTCCCGAGCACGTGGCCTCGGCCACGACCCCAGCAAAGCCCCGACATCGAGGCACCAAGATCCCCCCAGGTGGTAGAGTGGCCACTCGACGTATCCAAGAGGAGGGGAGTTTCGATGGCCCTCCAGCCGTCCCCGGACGCCTGGTATCGATCGCCCTCCGGCCTCCCTGGGCGCTGGCTCCACCCCCCTGCTGGGTGTCTGGACACCACCATCCCGGCCTCTCTGACCCCTAGGCGCGAGGGTCCGGACATCAAAGGACTCCAGTCCTATATCTGGGCTAGCCCTGGATTAGGACGGCAGTTGTATCCTGGAGTCGAGAGCCCTGCTGACGCTGTCACGGCTGACCCCGAGAAGAACACGCTACCCTGAACCTTGAACCATCTTGGAGTCCTGCTGGCGCTGCCACGGCCCATCTTCGCTGAAACCATCTTGGAGTCCTGCTGGCGCTGCCGCGGCCCACCTTCGCTGAAACCATCTTGGGAGCCTGCTGGCGCTGCCGCGGCCCATCTTCGCTAAAACCATCTTGGAGTCCTGCTGGCGCTGCCGCGGCCCATCTTCGCAGAAACCATCTTGGGAGCCTGCTGGCACTGCCGCGGCCCACCTTCGCTGAAACCATCTTGGGAGCCTGCTGGTGCTGCCGCGGCCCATCGTCGCCGAAACTACCTCGAAGCCTGCTGGCGCTGCCGCGGCCCAACTTTGTCAAAACCATCTTTGGAGTCCTGCTGGCGCTGCCGCGGCTCGACCTTTCGGAACCCCTCAGCTCGAGGATTGAGAGCTGTGCGCAGGGTATCCCTACGCCCAACCAGTACTGAGACTGTCCCGCTACCCTGTTCCCGGTTACCGAGACTTTACGGATCCATCGATCCGCTTGTACATATTGCCGAAGATAACCAACCTTTATTACTGATAAAGCCTAAGAACTTATCCTTGTGTGGTGTCCATTTGTAGTGGTGTGATTGCTCTGCTGTTACGATTCTAGGAGAGGACCCTCACCCAGGAGGCCTCTCGACAACGCTCGGCCACTTCCAGAAGGAGGGGTAGACCTAGGAGTGGTCAGTCAGACATCTTCTGCCTCCTCCGGGATCGCCTTTCTAACATTGGTGGCAGGCGGTGCGATCCGAGCCAACACAAATCGTACAGAGAGTGACTCAACCACTACCGACAGAAACACACCACGACCAAGACTACCAAAGAAACCAGACCGACCGCAGAGTTCCAGAAAGAACAGTTGGAAGATTATAGTCATAAGGAATTGAAGCAATTCTGCAAAGACCTGGGCATCGCTACCACTGGACTAAGCACCAAAGAAGATTTCAAGTCGGCCCTGCAAACATGGGTGGAGGCAGGAGCGACGCCACCCCAGAGCGAAGATAACCCGGGCCCGAACGGGCCCCCGGAGACCGACGCAACTCCAGCGGGGGAAAGACCCGCAAACATAGACACGGGCCTCTCCCACGAAGACGCCCGAGAGCAAGAGAGGAACCGGCTCCACGAATTGGAGCTCGCCCGACTCCGGATGGACGAAGAACTGCAGCTAGCAGAAAGAAAAATAGCCCTTGAGCAACTACGGCTGGAAGGAGACCTGGGGGAGAAATGGAGGCAGAGAGACCTAGAAGAGAAGAAACTCACGTTCGAGCACAAACGTGGCCTGAAAGAACTTGAAATCAAGTCCAAAACGAGTGAGGCCAACGCCTCCGGGAACAGGAACCTGCCTCCGCCTGTGGACACGATAGTCCACATCCCCAAGGATGTCGTCAAAGAGTACTATAAAAACGACGACATCCAACAGTGGTTCAAAGCTTATGAAGTAGCCATGACCGCCCATCGAGTACCCCTCAAGGACTGGGGCGCCGGCTTGTGGGGGAAGTTCGTCAACGAAGGGAGAGACGCCCTACTAGAGCTCCCCGATGCCGAGATGACCTCGTACGAACACATGAAAACCGCCCTCCTCACTCGCTACGGACTCACCCCCGAAATGTACCGGCAGCGATTCCGAGACTATAAAAAACTCCCCGGTACCACATGGGTGGAGTACGTAAACTTTTATAGTAGAGCCCTAGAGGGGTGGATCAAAGGCAGCCAGGTCACCACCTACGAGCAGTTGTTCAACCTCATTGTATGGGAACACCTCTCCAACAACTGTTTCATCGAACTCCGGCAGCATCTCCTCGACAGCAAACTGACAGAGCCACGGAAACTCGCTGTCGAGGATGATCGATGGGTGAGCACCCGAGTCCCCCGGAGCCCGATGGGAGACTACGGCTGGGGATCCCCGGGGAACCACTGGCCACGAGGCGGCGGAGGAGGCCAGAACAGGGGCCGAGACGCCCCCACGGGGCCCCCCCTGACCTCCACTTCACCATCGCCGCCGAGAAGCCGCCCAACACACCCTCTGACGCCATTACCGGCGAGGACAGAGGCCACGCCCCCTTTTTAGGCCACGCCCACTGTCGCCAGGTATAAAGAAGCTGATTTAAAAGTGCCGCGTTCACTCTGACCTATCTCCTGAGGCGGAAAGCCGGGAGTGTATCTGTGTATTATTTTTAAAAATTATTGACTGTCACTAAATAAATTGTGTTTTTAAACTCACCTGCTTGGGAGACTATCACAGGGCACTTGCTCGACCCTGACCGGCCCGCATAGCGGATCTTAGCGCTGCCGCGAAGCCGCCCAACACACCCTCTGATGCCATTTTTAGGCCACGCCCTCCCCCCCTCCATAAATCATGTGCCTCGGCCGGAAGCGCAGCGGACGAGCGCAGTTTGCGCGCCGAAGGCGCGCCTAAGGGAAGCCCGTCTGCGCCCGTCCGCGCCAGACCGAGCCCGAGGCCCAAGACCCCTGCCCCATCCACCTCTTTACCTATTAGATATACTCAGGAAACCCTCCTTAATCTCAGAAACGCATATTCGAAGCCCTGTCACAACATCATCTCCTTAAAAGACGGACTTCCCTGTTGCTCACACTGCCCATTCAGACTAACACCTCGTCTCCCCCAGAAACCACGCTCAATCGGGATGGCGCTGCTTAATTGCAGATCCCTCCCGAAACATCAAGTTGAAATCAACACTCTTCTACAAGATTCGGTGATTGAGATCCTCTTCCTAACAGAAACATGGATCAATTCCAACTCAGACCCGGATATAGTCCAAACTCTTCCACCGGGCTATCTTATCAAGCATCAGGATAGACTCTCTGGGATGGGAGGTGGAATAGCAATCATTTATAGAGATTACCTGGTATGTCACTTCAAGGACAGCCCTATTCAGGACTGTGAAAATGTCCTGTTCTCCATCCACCTACCCCCAGCCACCACTCTCTCAGGGATACTAGTGTACCGCCCCCCAGGGCAGCAGCGATCTTTCTGCAACTCTCTGGTGGAAACCACCTCCTCCCTTTCCTGCTTGTCCCCTAACTTCACGGTCTTAGGAGATTTAAATCTCCATTTCGACGACCTCACAAACAACACCGCCGAAGACCTAAAAAAAGACCTAGCCTCCCTTAACCTCCACTTGAAAGGCAACAAACCCACCCATTCTAAGGGCCACTTACTGGACCCCATCTTTACAAACCTCACTAACCTAGTAGTGAGCAACCCCTTCCCCTCCCTTGGTCAGACCATTTTCTTATCCCTTTTAAACTCCAACTGTTATCTGAAACCCCGGTGAGAGTCCCCCCTCAAGCACCCTCCCGCCCGTGGCAGAAACTGAACACAGCCTTATGGGCTCAAACCCTCACCACCTCCACACCGGTGCTCGATCCGGACCCATCCAGGGCTGACACGTAACTTCATGGCTGGATTGATCAATCCCTTGACGCCATCCTCCCGGCCATTCCCCTCGCCAGCAAAAAGAGAACTCTCAAGTCTCCCTGGTACACACAGGAACTACGGGAACTGAGAAAAAAATGCAAAAAGCTCGAACGCTTGTGGAGAAAGGACTGGGCCATAGAAAACAAAAACGAATACAGGGCCGCCCTAAAGCAATACAAAACTTGCTTAAAAAACACCCAGGCAATCTTTTACGAACAAAAAATTCAAGCCGCAGCCAATTCAGCTAAAGAAACATACCGTATTATACGGCTCCTCACCAAAGCCCCTGAGCCTCTGCCCTCACCAGACCCATCGGGCACCAGATGCAACCAACTAGCGGAGTTCTTTTCATCCAAAATCCACAACATTCTCAATGCCCTCCCTCCCCCTACCACCCTACCTCCCGCAGTCATCATGCCAACCTGCACGGAAGTTCCATGCCTCCAAACGTACTCTCAGGTGACCACGGATCTATTCCTTACCACTCTACAATCAGTGAAGAGCGGGGCTCCATCGGACCCAGCGCCGATGAGCAAACTACAATTGGTCGCCACCACGTTGGCTCCCCCCTTCACCAACCTCATCAACGCGTCCTTGACAACGGGCACCGTTCCAACAAACTGGAAAAAGGCCACAGTCCGGGCACTCTTCAAAAAACCCCACCTCGACCCCACGGATTTAGCCAATTTCCGACCCATTTCCCTCCTCCCGGCAATTAGCAAAGTGGCCGAGCGAATAGTTAACCACCAACTCTCGCTCTTCCTGGAAACGAACAAACTTCTGCGACAATCCCAGACCGGGTTCAGACCAGGACAGGGCACAGATACTGCATTACTTGCCGTGGTCGAAGAGGCAAGATCCATCATAGACACAGGAGGATCAGTGGCAGTGATCCTCCTTGATCTAAGTGCCGCCTTCGACACGGTAGACCACGCTATCCTCATCCATCGGCTCAGCGTGGCAGGAATATCTGGTACTGCCCTGTCCTGGATTGAATCCTTCTTGGAAGGGAGAACCTTCCAGGTGTCCGATGGCCCGAGTACGTCCAAAGCCCTCCCGTTACAGTGTGGGGTACCCCAGGGCTCCTCCCTGAGCCCCACACTGTTTAACGTCTATATGTCCCCCCTGGAAGACATTACATCCCCGTTCGGCATAAAAACAGTTATGTATGCCGACGACACACAACTGGTGGTGTCCATTAGCCAATCAAAGAAAAACCTAGACAACCTGGCAACCTGTCTCGAGAACATCTGCAAATGGATGAATGATTCACGCCTTAAACTGAATGGCGAGAAGTCTGAAATCCTTCTCCTGGGAAATCCTCGCAAACTCCCCCCATCCCTGATATGGCCGAGTTGTATGGGCCCACCCCCATTCCCAAAACAGAAGTCAAGAGCCTCGGCATCTGGCTAGACCGAGAGCTTAATTTTAAAACCCAGGCCAGAAAAACCACCGGCACCTGCCTAGGCCTCATCAAAACAGCACGGAAGGTCCTCCATTTAGTCCCTTTCCAATCCAGGAAACTGCTCATGCAGGGTTTGGTGAATGCCAGACTGGACTATGGAAATGCCCTATATTTAGGGGCACCCGCCTCGGTCATCCACAGACTTCAATGTGCTCAAAATGCCGCTGCAAGACTTTTAACAGGGACCAAACCCAGATGCTCAGCCAAACCAGCGCTCAAAAGCCTACATTGGCTACCAGTCAAAGAGAGGATCAATTTCAAGACTCTATGCATCTCACATAAAATAATGCATGAGAAAGGTCCTCCGATCCTGAGCGCCCTGATCAAACCCCATCAGTCGAACAGGCAGCTCAGATCAGACTCCCTCTCACTGGCCAGCGTCCCCAGAATACAAAAGGCCCGTTCTGGAGGGCGCTTGTTTTCCTATAATGCCCCAAAGCTGTGGAATTCCCTCCCCATTTCCATCCGAAAAGAACACAACCTTCTGGCCTTCCGAAGACAACTAAAGACATGGCTCTTCCCATAAGATCCTTCCCCCCCTGGAAACATAGGTCTACTATTAGCGCTGGGACGCCTCAGGGTAGCTACGCGCTCTATAAATCCAATCCAAATCCAAATCCAATCACTGGCCAGAAGGGGGGCCTCCCCAGCACGACTGGGGCCCCGCCCGAACATTACCTGCCACAGATGCCAGCGGCCCGGTCACTATGCTAATGACCCCCTCTGCACGATGAACACACGGCCCGGCCCCACCGGTCCGCCCAACTGCCAGATCGCGGCCGCCGCCCTGGGCGAAGAAAGAGGCGAGGAAGAGGACGACGACCCCGAGCAGGCCGAGTGGGAGCCCACCGCTATGTCTTTGGTGTGCCTGGGTGAAAGAGACATGATCCCCCGAGCCCCGATCCCAGACAACACACAAAAATACCGCCAATGGGTCACCATTAATGGACACCGGGCCGAAGCCCTCCGTGACACTGGAGCCAGCGTGACGGCTGTCCACTGCCATTTGGTGGCCCCCGATCAGATCTTGCCCAATGTCCTATGCCCAGTACGGTCGGCGGACAACTCCGAGAGCCTGTGCCAGATGGCCCGTATTCCCTTCGAGTGGGGAGGGGTGTCGGGCATGCTGAAAGTGACTGTCCGGGAAGAGGCCCCTGTAGACTGCCTCCTCGGGAACAACCTGGAAAGTTCCCCCTGGGCCCACGTCGAGCGGAGAGAGCATCTGGGGATGCTAGGCCTTCCCGAGTGGGTCTGTGCGACCACCCGATCCATGGCCGCCCGGGCCACTGCCCCGAACGAAGACACCCCGCCTGAAGAACCGGAGTGGCCCACACCTCCGCCGCTCGCCGTCCCCGAGGACGCCGACCCAGAGCCTGGCCCCCGGGGGCCCAGCCATGAAGATATCACCGAGCTCGGCAACCTCCCCGAACTAGCCCAATGGCGCCAAGAAGGTGGCCCCACACGGGAACAGTTCCGGCAAGAACAGAAAACGTGTCCCTCCCTTGAGGGAATCCGACAACAAGCCGCCACTCAAGCCGCCGGAGACTCATCGGGGTCCCACTGGGTCTATTGGGGCCACGATCTCCTATACAGCAAGCAGAAAATAGCCGAACTGGGGGCCAGCTGAGTGCTGGTGGTCCCCCTACGATTCAGAGACTTCCTCTTAAACCTGGCACACGACGTGCCCCTCGCCGGGCACCTGGGGCAGGACAAAACCTACAGCCGTCTGGTGACCCATTTTTACTGGCCAAAAATGCGCAACGATGTGCACAATCACTGCAGAACCTGTCCGACCTGTCAAGCCAGCGGGAAGAACGGGGGAAAAGTCAAGGCCCCGCTCCAACCCTTTCCCGTGGTAACAACTCCCTTCGAGCGAGTGGGGATCGACATAGTGGGGCCCCTGGACCCCCGCACCTCTCAGGGACACCGCTTCATCCTCGTCCTGGTGGACCATGCCACCCGCTACCCAGAAGCCATCCCCCTCCGGACCATAACGGCCCCCGTGGTGGGCCGGGCGCTGATGGGGATCTTCTCCAGAGTCGGCTTCCCCCGAGAGGTCGTGAGTGATCGGGGCACAAACTTTATATCCAAATATATGCGGTCCCTGTGGCAACAGTGCGGGGTCACATATAAGTTCACCACCCCATATCACCCCCAAGGGAATGGACTTGTGGAGCGGTTCAACCGAACACTCAAGGGGATGATCAATGGCCTAGAAGAGCCCCTACGACGCAAATGGGACGTCCTGCTGCCCTGCCTCCTGTTTGCCTATCGGGAGGTGCCCCAGAAGTCCCTGGGATTCAGCCCATTTGAACTATTGTACGGACACCCTGTCCGAGGTCCCCTCAGCCTGGTCAAAGAAGGCTGGGAGGTGGCTGTCCGAGATGCTCCACTGGATGTCTACCGGTACCTCCTGACCCTCTGCAACCAAACTCGGAAGTTCCGGGAACTTGCCGAGGCCAACCTTGAGGCCAGCCAGGAGGAAATGAAACGCTGGTATGACCAGAACGCCTCGTCCATCGAGTTCGAGCCGGGCCAGCAGGTCTGGGTCATGTCCCCGGTCCAACCTTGTGCCCTCCAGGACAAATGGATGGGGCCCTTCAAAGTGGTGGTGCGCAAGAGCCCCGTCACCTACCTGGTGGACATGGAGACCCCCCGGAACCTCCTCCGGGTTCTGCACGCCAACCGGCTCAAGCCTCACTTTGCCCCCACGGAGCTGAGCCTGCTGTTGGCTACGGATGACGGAGCAGAAGACGACTCCGAGCCCCTACCCGACCTCCTGAAGTGCTCAGAAAAAGACGGCTCCGTCGAGGGAATACTCCTCTCCTCCGCCCTGACCCCCGAACAGCACCAGGACTGCCGAAAGCTGCTGGGGCAATTTGCGGACCTGTTTTCACTCACTCCCGGGGTCACCCGGTGGTGTGTCCACGATGTCGACACCGGGGACAGCCCGCCCATGCGACACCGGGCTTTCCGAGTTCCCGACCGAGTTCGGGCCTGCATCCAGTCCGAAGTTGCCAAGATGCTAGCCCTGGGGGTGGTCGAACCCTCAGACAGTCCCTGGGCCAGTCCCGTTGTCCTGGTCCCTAAAGCCGCCGCCCCCGGCGCCCCCCTGGAACTCCGGTTTTGTGTCGACTACCGGGGGCTGAATGCCGTCACCAGGACCGACGCCCATCCCATCCCCCGGGCGGATGAACTGATCGATCGCCTGGGTGCCGCCAGGTACCTCAGCTACTTCGACCTCACAGCCGGGTATTGGCAGATCGGCCTCACCCCTGGTGCCCAAGAGCGATCTGCCTTCTCGACCCCCGATGGCCACTTCCATTTCAAAGTGATGCCCTTCGGCATGAAAAACGCCCCGGCCACCTTCCAGAGACTAGTGAATAGAGTGCTGGCGGGGCTAGAAGAGTTCAGTGCCGCATACCTGGACGATATTGCGGTGTACAGCCTCCACTGGGACGAGCACCTCAAACACCTTTGGGAGGTCCTGACGGCCCTCCGACGGGCCGGATTGACAATAAAAGCCAGCAAGTACCAGATAGGCCAAGAGTCTGTGACCTATCTGGGGCACCAAGTAGGGAGCGGCCAGGTGGCTCCCCTCCAACCAGCAACAACGATGCCAATGCTGATGGCCTGTCCCGTTTCTTCCGCCTCGGCGAGGAGAACCCCCAAGAAGATGGGTGACTCTCCCCTGCCTTCAGCTGGAGGGGACGTGTGTTGGACCAGGCCTCGTGGCATGGTCCTACCCCTCCCGCATGGCGGGCCCGGGACAACATCGGCCCTCCATCGACCCGCTGTCGCCCCCTTGGCACTACCCTCCACGAACTCTCGACAAGAGCAGCCACCCTGGCAACCCCCGGCTCTCCCCCATGGTACACGGCGAACACTACACGCCCCAACTCTGCCGGTCCGGCTACCACTCCGGACCACCATCTCAGGCCCGACTCCATCTTGGGCCCATCACGTCCCGAGCACGTGGCCTCGGCCACGACCCCAGCAAAGCCCTGACATCGAGGCACCAAGATCCCCCCAGGTGGTAGAGTGGCCACTCGACGGATCCAAGTGGAGGGGAGTTTCGATGGCCCTCCAGCCGTCCCCGGATGCCTGGTATCGATCGCCCTCCGGCCTCCCTGGGCGCTGGCTCCACCCCCCTGCTGGGTGTCTGGACACCACCATCCCGGCCCCTCTGACCCCCAGGCGCGAGGGTCTGGACATCAAAGGACTCCAGTCCTATATCTGGGCAAGCCCTGGATTAGGACGGCAGTTGTATCCTGGAGTCGAGAGCCCTGCTGACGCTGTCGCGGCTGACCCCGAGAAGAACTCGCTACCCTGAACCTTGAACCATCTTGGAGTCCTGCTGGCGCTGCCGCGGCCCATCTTCGCTGAAACCATCTTGGAGTCCTGCTGGCGCTGCCGCGGCCCATCTTCGCTAAAACCATCTTGGAGTACTGCTGGCGCTGCCGCGGCCCACCTTCGCTGGAACCATCTTGGGAGCCTGCTGGCGCTGCCGCGGCCCATCCTCGCCGAAACTACCTCGAAGCCTGATGGCGCTGCCGCAGCCCAACTTCGTCAAAATCATCTTTGGAGTCCTGCTGGCGCTGCCGCGGCTCGACCTTTCGGAACCCCCCAGCTCGAGGATTGAGAGCTGTGCGCAGGGTATCCCTACGCCAAGCCAGTACTGAGACTGTCCCGCTACCCTGTTCCCGGTTACCGAGACTTTACGGATCCATCGATCCGCTTGTATATATTGCCGAAGATAACCAACCTTTATTACTGATAAAGCCTAAGAACTTATCCTTGTGTGGTGTCCATTTGTAGTGGTGTGATTACTCTGCTGTTACGATTCCAGGAGAGGGCCCTCACCCAGGAGGCCTCTCGATAACTCTTGGCCACTTCCAGAAGGAGGGGTGGACCTAGGAGTGGTCAGTCAGACATCTTCTGCCTCTCCAGGGATCGCCTTTCTAACACTCTCTTACAAGTGGTGCACACACGGTGCTCTCTTACAAGTGATGCACACTCAGTGCTCTCTTACAAGTGATGCACACTCGGTGCTGTCTTACAAGTGACGCACACTCGGTGCTCTCTTACAAGTGACGCACACTCGGTGCTCTCTTACAAGTGATGCACACTCGGTGCTCTCTTACAAGTGGAGCACACTCGGTGCTCTCTTACAAGTGACGCACACTCGGTGCTCTCTTACAAGTGACGCACACTCGGTGCTCTCTTACAAGTGGCGCACACTCGGTGCTCTCTTACAAGTGATGCACACTCGGTGCTCTCTTACAAGTGGAGCACACTCTGTGCTCTCTTACAAGTGATGCACACTCGGTGCTCTCTTACAAGTGACGCACACTCGGTGCTCTCTTACAAGTGACGCACACTCGGTGCTCTCTTACAAGTGATGCACACTCTGTGCTCTCTTACAAGTGATCCACACTCTGTGCTCTCTCACAAGTGATGCACACTTCAAGCTCTCTTACAAGTGACGCACACTCGGTGCTCTCTTACAAGTGACGCACACTCGGTGCTCTCTTACAAGTGACGCACACTCGGTGCTCTCTTACAAGTGATGCACACTCGGTGCTCTCTTACAAGTGATGCACACTCTGTGCTCTCTTACAAGTGATGCACACTCTGCTCTCTTACAGGTGATGCACACTCCATGCTCTCTAACAAGTGATGCACACTCGGTGCTCTCTTACAAGTGACGCACACTCGGTGCTCTCTTACAAGTGATGCACACTCGGTGCTCTCTTACAAGTGGTGCACACTCGGTGCTCTCTTACAAGTGACGCACACTCGGTGCTCTCTTACAAGTGACGCACACTCGGTGCTCTCTTACAAGTGATGCACACTCGGTGCTCTCTTACAAGTGGAGCACACTCGGTGCTCTCTTACAAGTGACGCACACTCGGTGCTCTCTTACAAGTGACGCACACTCGGTGCTCTCTTACAAGTGGCGCACACTCGGTGCTCTCTTACAAGTGATGCACACTCGGTGCTCTCTTACAAGTGGAGCACACTCTGTGCTCTCTTACAAGTGATGCACACTCGGTGCTCTCTTACAAGTGACGCACACTCGGTGCTCTCTTACAAGTGACGCACACTCGGTGCTCTCTTACAAGTGATGCACACTCTGTGCTCTCTTACAAGTGATCCACACTCTGTGCTCTCTCACAAGTGATGCACACTTCAAGCTCTCTTACAAGTGACGCACACTCGGTGCTCTCTTACAAGTGACGCACACTCGGTGCTCTCTTACAAGTGACGCACACTCGGTGCTCTCTTACAAGTGATGCACACTCGGTGCTCTCTTACAAGTGATGCACACTCTGTGCTCTCTTACAAGTGATGCACACTCTGCTCTCTTACAAGTGATGCACACTCCATGCTCTCTAACAAGTGATGCACACTCGGTGCTCTCTTACAAGTGACGCACACTCGGTGCTCTCTTACAAGTGATGCACACTCGGTGCTCTCTTACAAGTGGTGCACACTCGGTGCTCTCTTACAAGTGATGCACACTCGGTGCTCTCTTACAAGTGATGCACACTCTGTGCTCTCTTACAAGTGATGCACACTCGGTGCTCTCTTAAAAGTAATGCACACTCTGTGCTCTCTTAGACGTGATGCACACTCAGTGCTCTCTTACAAGTGGTGCACACTCGGGGAGGGGAAGAGGGAGGGGAGGAGGAGAGGAGAGG